>NC_134474.1:59580602-59702439 GCF_964194025.1 Convolutriloba macropyga
AGATATTATAAGATTCTTAATAACCGGGGAAATCCCACATTTCACATTTTCAGGCCATGAAACAAGACATGTTAAGATATTGTAAAAATATGTCAGGAAATCTGAAATGCCAAAACAAATTCAGGAATAATCAGGAAGCTCAAAATTTTAAAATTTGAAAAGAATTATGTTTGAAAAGATTTCACAAATAACATGAAAATCTCTGAGTTCAGTTTGTCGTTTCGCTACCAAATACTTTTTTTTCTGTTTATTTATCAAAGAGAAAACGTTGATAACGTGTTTATAAACTCGTGTTTTCGTATGTTTTTCGAACACACATTTTTTTGAGAAATCCGAAAAGTCACTTAAAATGTAAATAAAACTGTCTGGGATGTGAAACATACAGACAACTAATTCGAGTACTCCAAAAAAATTTCCAAAAGACCATCTCTCAGGTTCATGGCCATTTACAGGTAACGCACCTATGGATACGTTTTGCCATCTCGAAGAAATTCAAACTTTGTATTTTGAGGAAAATTAGAAATTTCATTTTGAAAACTTGGCTATCATCATTAGACATTTTTTTTCAATTATCACAACTCGACTTGAACGGTAAAGTATCGATCGGATGGGTTTAATTGGGACAGCACATTTTTCAAATATTCTAAGATTGTCAATTTAAATGCATTCTTGTTTTGGTATCCATAATTTATTTTGGGTTCAAAAACCTCGATCACAATTTCGGTCAAGTAACTTCTGTCATATATACATATATATCACAAAAGTTTCAAATACTCAAGACTCGAATAACTCTTTAATCGGGAAAAAAACTCATCCTACATAAAGTTTCCTATGAGACAGTTTATTTAATTATAATAAATTGTATAAGTTGAAATTATGTAAGAAGTAGTGCAAGAAAGCATGTTTAATGATGTGTCAATTTACCTAAGATTCCAGGGCTTTTTTAGCAGTTTACCAATGCCAAAAATCTATCAGAATTAAGATCCAGTTCATTTTTTGCTAGTGTTCACACCGTCTGAACGTCAAGGTCATAATCAACAATGATCAAGGCAAATTGAAATCGCCGTACTTTTTCAACGCTCTGATAACCTGACCATCTTAAATTAAATTTTTTGCCTTGAGACGTCTCTAGTCTGGTCTTGGTCCAGAGAATCTATCAACTTAAGATATCCTTTTGAAAAACATAATTTTAGCGAAAAACCATAGCAAAACAATTTGCTCACAGAAATTTCTGACCAATTTTAGCTAAGTTTGGTTTGCATTCATTATGAATAATGTATTCTCAAAAACTCTACTTTTCTTTTTAACTGCGCTATGATGAAGACATGTGAAGCCTTGGTCGAGAATTTACGCAGCATACTTGCCATATGGCGGTCCCGACATGACTGAACATTTGTCAAGTTGTTTTTTTCGCCCATTTCTGACGTTTTTTTCGGCTATTTTTGACGTTTCTTTCGACCATTTTTGACGTTTTTGGGACCTATTTTGGACTTTTTTTTATACGTGCCAAGTCTAGGCCAAGACTTGCATTTAGACTTGCACGTCTAGGCCAAGGACTTGCATTTATACTGGCAAGTGTAAAAAGTGACATGATCATAGCTCTGAATCAGTACTGATATAAGACTTGCAATTTGACGTGCCCAGTACTGATATTGACTTGCCGTTCAGTCCGGGTTGGCAATGGTTTAGGCATGACAATTTTTGATCATTTATTGACAAGACTTCATAAGTCTGATTTTTTAATTTAAGACGTGTAAATGCATGGAAACGTACTAATCAAGACTTGAAACTCATTCTCTGTGAGAATTAGCTCATTATTGGTTTTACATCAAAACAAAAATAAAGTTTGCTACTGGTCAAGCAAACCTGCTGTTTGAGTTTAGGCAGAATTCATTTAGCCAGTGAGCTTATTTATGTCATTAATGAAGACGATCTTAACCTCTCCCCGCTTTGTCTCTCCCCGCACTTAACCTCTCCCCGCTCTAAATTGTCTCATTATTGAAGCACCGATAAAATTGAGCCCCAGAACATTAAAATGTCAACAATTTAAACATAGAATTTAGTCGGATAATTTTGCAAAACAAATTTTACAGTCCTGTTAAAGACGAAGGCTGAAAAGACTGGAAAAATTTATCTACCATATAGAAATGCAACCTTTCATGAGACCAAAAGATCTAGTAAGAGGGGTATGTTTCTATGCCGGAGTCAAAAGTGGTCAAGTTGATAATCTTTACCTTAGTGTTTCTGATTAGTGATATTTGAGTATCCACTTTGAATTCCAAGTACTCGTTAACCAGAGTCACCATTTGATACAAAAACACTCCTGACAAGAAGACGTACGCAGTTGTCCAGAACAGAACCAGCAAAACACTTGGAGATTTTACGACAAGATGTTTCTTTCTCCTGTCTATTTCTCCTACCCCAGGCCAATTGCTGGTGTTTTTTTGAGAATCAATAAAAATACTAATTTTGACTTTCATAAATATAACTACCCAATAAAAAAAATGAAAACCACAGAAATGTTGTGAAGTTGGCGAAAAAATGACCTCTAAAAAACCGCAGTTTTAACAAATTTTAACCTGGTCGCATGGAAATTTAACAAATTTCACATTATTCTCCACAGTTCGCATACCTCAGCGCAGTTATCCGATTTGAAGTATACTCTCTCCCATGTAATCAGATTGCAAAACCCAATACACTGACTAATCCAAGTTAGATTTTCGCCTCTTAAATGTCCATTTTAATAATGAAAACGTAGCGTAATAAGGAAAGTTTGAGAAGTTGAGAAGTTTTTGCTTAATTTTGCGATGTCGCTATTGCAAAGATTTTCAGAATAATTCATAAAAAACATGAAAAAAAATTATTGCATTTGTCATTGCAGAAATTTTCCATCCCGAAATCCTGTGAAATTTTAACTTTGAATGCTGTGAATTTTGCAGGAACTTCTGTCAATGCAATGAAATATAACGATTCTTGGGGTAGTGGTTGATTGCTATTTACGTCTGAATTTGATTGAATTCGTTGCTAACAAAATAAATATTTTTTGTCTAATAATTTTTGAAGTGGCACATTTTTTATTAATAGTTTCAGAAGTTGTACAGTGAAACATATTCTTTTCAGAAATTACTGAGATAATTGTCATTGAATTTGCAGCTTCAAAATGAAACATTAGTTTCCTCGTTTTTGAACAGGGATTTGAACAGTCGAAACCTTGTATATGCCCGGGATGAGCACCCTGAGCATTGCGTAATTAACCATCGTAATTCCAGAAACAGTATATAGATTTTTTCGCAAGTATACAGAATCTCTTCATGTCAAAATTTACATTAATCAGTCTCTTTTTCTGAACAAAATTCTACTTCTTTTCTTGATCTGTTCATAAATAATTTCATGCAATTATCAGCCTAATTAAAACTATTGTATAGTCAGGCTAAGACCATTCGGTTAAAAACCTGTTTCAGTTCTGATTATCAGCCGAAAATACACTGTTTTTAACCTGTTTCAGCGGTAATTGTGCATCACATCGCAGACATACTAACACCATACTACATCAATCCACAGCCATGTTCACATTAAAAAACATCACACCACAGGCATATTCACGTCACACTACATCAGACCACAGGCACATTTACATCACACTACATTACGCTACAGACGTTATCACTTCATGATACATCACGCTACTGCTAATTAAAAAGGTTATGCAGAGGAAATAAATATTCTTCGAATAGAGGTATACTCAACAGAGGAACTATATCCAAAAGCTCACTTTGTTTTCCTTCTTAAAACACGCACTTCAACTCGAGCCAATGAGCCCGCTTCATGATAACATAGCAACTCAGTGCTGAATCACAGTTTTTCGCTCTTTTTTTCTACACTGATCGTACTTAGATCACGTCACTTTTTACCGCAAAATGTCTAATTTCAGGCACAACATTTCGCATAATAGACAGCAAAAACATCTCTGATTTCGAAACTTTACCAAAGACTGGCCAAAATTGCTTTTCAGTCTGCTCTCTCTCTCTCTCTCTCTCTCTCTCTCTCTTTCTATTTTTCTGATCAGCTCTCATATCGTAGTAATATAGACGTGTTCAGAAAATAAACGTCCGGAACCTAAATTGCAAAAAAGCAAAAGCATAAAAGTTTAGTCAAATTTATATACTGAAACTATCAGGCATCATAATGACTTTTTATACAGTGAACTATGTTATGCTCGATGTGAGTTGGGTCAATTGTGTTGCGATTGGTATTATCCAAATAGAAAGTGGCAATTGCGTCGCGAATGGCGAATGTGTTATCTACTTTTTGTCGATTACGTTGCGATTAGGCAATCGCGTCGCGAATGGTTGATTTCTATTTAGTTAGTTCAATTGAGAAGCGTTTGACAAAGATTTAATTCAACTAAGCGATAGCGCTGAAAATGGGAAGAGTGACAACTAGAGTTAAACAAAATGAAGAAATGGATTTGTTCAACATTTGATCAAACATCCGGGAAGTAAAATTAGATTTGTTTACAGTATGAAATCATTAGACAGCATGAACAGACATTACTTGCAAAGTGGGAGGAAGTTAGTAAGAAGTTAGCAACAAAATGAACTAAATAGGCATTCGCCCTTCAAATGGAGCATTCAGACATACATAGATTAAAGTACGAGTGTAGATACAAGAAAGGTATCTATCACCGTACGACATTTCTCCCCTCTTGGAAAGAAAATAAATTATTAATTAAAATCAGAAAATTAATAAATATTCACCGGTTAGTAAGTAGTAAAATATTAAATAATAAGTAAAATATAAGTTTGAGAGATGAAGTTTGTTTTAATAAAGTTTTTTTTCGCTGTCACTTTGTCCAGCCGTTTCGGCTTGTAATACGGTAATCTCTCTCGGCTGTTCTTGTCGGTCATCAATGCTCTGATACGAATCTCCTACAGTTTCTATGTCTTGATCGTCGACATATCCTTCGGTATTGCGAACCTTTTCAACTATTGTCTGGGTCTTCTTTTTCTTTAAAGTTCGTTTACTTCTTCTGGCAGATGAAGTATCAGAGTCCGACGTATCGCTTATGGTTAAATTACGTTTTGAAGTTTTCTTCAAAATTGGTGTCGGGTGTGTAGGTGTCGGTGATGTTGTTTGTGATGCAGATGGTCCTGCTACAGTCGAATCATCCATTTGCGGCGCAATTGGACTTATGTTGAGCACTTGTACTAAATCAGGTCTGTTTAGAAAAGCTGTGTCATATTTTGGATTCCTTTTCCGAATACGCATCTTTAGTGATCGTGCGATGTTGCTTGTTGTTGAAATACAAGAACGTCCAGAAGAAACTATACTTACATCGTCGGCTTGTCGTTTATTCCTCTTAATTTTCTTGTCCCCGGTGTTTTTTCGATTTAGGCCCTTTTTGTGAAGTTGAATTTTCTGCTCTAATGTTTTTTCTGTTATTTTCTGCGGGCGGCGATCTATGTATTCTATTAATTTTGTTTCGCGTTCGGCTCGCGTTCCGAATTTCGCAATGTCAGAATTCCGGACTCTAACTTCCTGTTTATATGGCTCCTTTATAACGCTCGTTGTGGGGCTTATTTTGCAGACGGTGCTCCCTGGCGCTAGTACTTCGTAGAGACCGTCTAAATTCTTTTTCTGTCGTTGGCTTTCGTGTCGCTTTCTGGCCAATTTAACTTGAATACTTCTTTCGGAGCATGGCATCTCGCGGCAAATGGCTTCGGGTTTAATGAATCTTGTCTCTCCGTCCTTGCGTTTTTCTTGCTCCAATCTTGCGCGAGAACTTGCAGCGCAAATGACCTTTTCTATTTCGGTGTCGGAGCATAACGCAGTGTCGGCCCACTGTTCCTCCGTTAAGTACGAACGACCTGGGATTGTGTCCTCGTCTAAATAATAATTAATTATGGCATTATAGTTCAAATTTTTATTATTAGGTTTAGTAGTGATATTTGATATAGGTGTATTACATTTTCTGCCAAAATGTGCCTCAAATGGTGTAATTTTTAATGTTTTTTGTTTTGATATTCTTAATCGTTGTATTATTGCTTTCAATGAATTTTCTAAATGAAATTTTTTATTTAATTGTGATTTCGTGCAAGATAATTGTCGTTTAATTGTTTGAATAATACGTTCTACTAATCCGACTGCTCTATGGTCATTTGCTGGTGCATATATAGGTGTAATATTATTTTCAGCACAAAATGTCTCAAACTTTTTTCCTGTAAAACATTTAGCCTGATCTAATCTAATAGTTCTGGGTACTCCGTGTTGATATATATAATTATTTAAGAATTTAACTACATTTGGGCCTGATGCATTGTTTACTATTTCTGCCGTAGGGTATTTAGAGTATCTGTCTATACTTGTAATAAAATATTGTTCTATGCCTTTCTCATTTAAAATTGGTCCACCAAAATCTAGTTGTATTTCCTCATTCGGTTCACTACACTTAGGTAAAGGTGTCCATTTGCGGTGCGAAATCACTGGTTTAAGATTCTTACCGATTTCAGTGCATGCCTTGCATTCACTGGCTTTTGCCAATATATCCCTGTGGATATAAGGCCACCAGATATTCTGAGCCAACGATAACATTGCAAAACTGCCCGGATGAGTAGAGTGTATGTCCTCGAGTACAGCATCCTTAATAGCTTTGGGAATTGCTATCCTTTCGTCTAGACAGACGCATCCGTTTTTTACACTCAAGTCTCTCCAATATGAGTGGAGATACGGACTAATTTCCTGCAGTCTTTCAGCGTCGTCTCGTAATACACAGTCTCGTACCTCTTTTAGGATGGCATCCTTCCCCGTTAATATTGCGAGGAATTTTTTGCTGAACACTTTTTGAAGTGTTTCGTGAAACATCAGGTCATCTGTTTCATCGATCATGCTACCTGTCGGAGTTTCAGTACGGCTTGTGTTGTTTGATTCTGGGGTCGATGGGGTTGTATCAGAAAAGGTGACTCGTGCTTTTGCTGGTGTTGATTTTGAACGGACTGCTTTTGATTTTGACATAATTCTGAGGCTGTTTATAGTATTTTTTGATTTTAAAGGTTCGTTCTCTTTATTTACGAAGTAATTGTTCGAACGCTGAATTTAGGCAAAAAGCGACTTGTTTTTGGGTGTGTGGTATTTATACTCGAATTTGGGTATTTTCGCGCTTAATTTGGTGTTATTTGGTGGATTAGTTGCTTTATTGCCATTAATGGGTTGAATTGGGACTAATTGTTCAGATTGTTCACATTCTTTACTGTCTGACATTTGCACCTCTTTTGCAGCGAATTTGCTAATGGAATGTGAATTATTGACTTTATGCTGATTTGGTACAAATTGTAATTTGCTAGTTTTAAGTGGCATTTGCGGCGCAAATGGATGATCAAAATGAGTGTTAACATTTGAATTTCTAAGTGTTAATTGCGATGCGAATGGAGGTTTCAACTGTGAAGTTGTTAATTGCGGTGCAAGTGGTAATTGAAATTTTGTCGAATTAATGTTTAACTGTGTGGTTAATCGCGGTGCGAATGGAGGTTTTATTTGTTGTGGTGGCATATTTGACTTTAATATGGTCTGAAATTCTTAAGTTGTTGTTTCTTTATTCACTATAAGATGTTTCATTGAATCACGAATTTTAGAAATTGTTGCTACAACAAAATGTTTGTCATAAGTAGATATCTTTTTAGCTCTAGCGAAGGGGTTTCTAGAAATGTAATCAACAAGTCCCATTTTTGCACCTGGCATATGTTCGATTGTGAAATTGTATGGTAACAGTCTATCTATCCAGCGAGACAAACGGCTGTTATATGATTTATTAGATCGATGTTCTTTGAGTATTGATAATAGAGCTCTGTGGTCTGTTACTACCGTGAAATTTTTTCCGTATAGATAATATTTAAAATAGTCAATTGACTACACTATCCCCAATAGTTCCAATTCGTTGACACTGTAGCGTTCTTCTGTTGTGTTGAGAAATCGTGACGCGAATGCAATTGGCTTCCAACCCTCTGGTGTATTTTGTTCTAAAGCTGCCCCCAATCCTGAGCGTGAAGCGTCACATTTTACTCGAACGTCTAATTTGGGATTGTAATGACTATTTTCAGTACTATTTGCTATTTTTTCTTTAATTAGATTAAAGTGTTTTGTGTGTTCATCTGTCCAGACGAATTTTACTGATTTCTTTAGTAGTGGTCTGAGAGGGTGACATAATTGTGCTAGGTGTGGTATAAATTTACCGATATAGTGGACTGATCCTAGAAATGATCTAAGACGTTTTAATGTTGTTGGTGGTGGTATTGTGAGAATTGCAGCTGTTTTGTTTTCTAATGGTGATATACCTGTTTGTGTAAATTTGTAACCGAGCCATTCTATTTCTGATTTTGCAAAGTGACATTTTTGTAAATTAATTCTCAAATTATCGTCATCTAGCTTTTGAAGACATTTGAAAACTAAAGCTAAATGGTCTGCTTCAGTGCCTGTACTAACGATTATTATATCATCCAAGAAACAGTATGTGTTTTGCAAACCTACTAGAGTATAGTCCATGGCTTTTTGAAATTCGCCGGCATATCTGTGAGACCATAGAAACCTGTTTTGAATCTATATGTACCAGTAGATTCACCACATATTATATTAAAATTACAGTGTTTTGCTGTTTCGTGATGTAATTTTAATTGACTATATGCGTATTTAAGGTCTAATGTGGTGAAATAGGCTTGTTGACTGTTGTGTGTACTTGTTAAGTGTTGTGAGATGGTATCAATTAACCTTTCAATATTTGGCATTTGATATTTGTTTTTGTGTATTGCTTTATTTAGAACTTTTGAATCTAGTGCTAGCTTTATTGACTGGTCTTTCTTTACGGTTATTACGATTGGGGATATGAAGTTTTCATCCGAACAACTAGATAATTTTTCAATATGGCCTTCTGTCTGTAGTCTTTCTAATTCATCTGTAACTCGAGGTTGGAGATTTATCGGAACACGTCGGCCTTTTTGATGCTTTGCTGTAAACTTTTGATGAAACTTTGATTTTGCTACATGTGTCTTAGATAGACCAATTCTTGATACTAAATGTGGAAATCGCGTCGCAACTGTCTCTTTAATTTTACATGCAGAATTAGTGATGTTATTAACACATTTACCAGTTTCTGGTTGTTGTTGGACAACTGCAATCCTCAGTGGGCCAAACAGATCTCTTCCAATTATGTTTTTGTGGCCGTCATCTACCACTGTCAACATTGCTGATACATCTTTCCAATGGTTGTAGGTCACTGTAGTTTCCAAATGCCCGATGACTTTGATTGGTTCGTTGGAGAACGTTTTTAGGTTCCTTTTTTCTGACGAATCTGTCCATCTTGCAGATTTAGTTGATTGTAGGATTCTGTTTGCTAGACTTTTTGTTATAATACTCACAGCACTACCAGAGTCGATCATTGCCGATGTTTGTATTTCTCCAATCTGTACTTCCACATTCAGTGGCTCCAGTTGATGAACTGAATCTGAAGATATAGCTGCCACGTAGTCGTCTGAGTCACTTTCGTAGTTTGAGTCGTATACTTGTTGGTACAATTGTTGATAGCTTGTTATATAGTTTACTGATTCCTCGTCATCACTTTTTTCTGGTGATTGTTCAATTTGATTTACGTTTGCTTTTTGATTTTTCTGTGTTGAATTCTGCTGCTTCTTTGGTTTTCGATATTTTCGAGCAAAATGACCTAAAATACCGCAATTGTGGCATTTTTTTCCATTCGCAGGACAAATCTGTTTGTGGTTGTGACTCCAGCGAAGACCACAATCGGTACAAACACTTGTATACTGATAGTGTGCAGGGACAGTTGGATAGCGTGTGAAGTCACGTTTTGCTGGAGGTGCATTCGCGTTGCGATTGCGAATATGGCTATTGTTGATGTAATTTACAGATGTATTACCTGTCATTAAGTTTTGGTTAATTTTCTGTTGATTTTGTGCTCCCATTTCCATTTGTATGGCAATTTCTAGTGCTTTTGGTTGTTCCACAGTTTCCTTCAACAACTCCTTTTGAGTTTAGTGATCAAGCATATTGAGTATGAAAGCATCACGATTTAGTGTTGTTTCTTCGCTTCCGAGGTTGCAATTTTCTGCCAGTTCTATGAGACGACCATAGAAACTCTCTGCTGACTCTCCCTTTTGTTGTTTGCATGAATAAAATACGAAACGATCGTAGGTTATGTTACGAACCTTTGTGAATGACTCCTCCATTGCCTGCCACAAATCTTTTAGAGGTTGTTTCTCTACTTGAAAGTGTGGGTATTTGCTCTTGAAGATTCGACGCCCCTCTGTGCCAATGCTTAGATACAGCAGCGATATCGTCTTCTGCTCACAGAGTGTCCATGGTTTGTCTCCACAGAGGATTCCAATTTCATCAGCCTTCTTGCATCTGTTTTGCCAGTTCACTTTCAACTGCTGGTTTCGAAACTTACGATCTCTTTCTGTGGCCTGCGTATGGTTTTCTACTGGTTCTTCATATGTAGGTTCGGGTGGATAGTTCACTGATGCAGGAGGATCATCTAAGAGAGTGTCAAGTTGTATTCCTTCCTTGGCGAGAAGAGCAAACTTCCAATTTTGTGTCCATTTGTCCCACGTTAGAGTGGGTGTTGCTGTGGGTTTCTCCCAAAAGGCTTCTATGTGCAGTGGAGTTTTCTTTGAGTCCGCTGCTGACTGCGCCATGTTATGCTCGATCAATGTGAGTTGGGTCAATTGTGTTGCGATTGGTATTATCCAAATAGAAAGTGGCAATTGCGTCGCGAATGGCGAATGTGTTATCTACTTTTTGTCGATTACGTTGCGATTAGGCAATCGCGTCGCGAATGGATGATTTCTATTTAGTTAGTTCAATTGAGAAGCGTTTGACAAAGATTTAATTCAACTAAGCGATAGCGCTGAAAATGGGAAGAGTGACAACTAGAGTTAAACAAAATGAAGAAATGGATTTGTTCAACATTTGATCAAACATCCGGGAAGTAAAATTAGATTTGTTTACAGTATGAAATCATTAGACAGCATGAACAGACATTACTTGCAAAGTGGGAGGAAGTTAGTAAGAAGTTAGCAACAAAATGAACTAAATAGGCATTCGCCCTTCAAATGGAGCATTCAGACATACATAGATTAAAGTACGAGTGTAGATACAAGAAAGGTATCTATCACCGTACGACAAACTAAGTTGGAATTTGTAGGTCCCAAACAAAAGCCCGATAACGCTACATTACGACATTTCAATATTTTAAGAAGCTAAAATCAGGCTATTTCTCGCCGAGAACAACCAAACAAAAAAAAACAACATACCAACATGCCAAAAATTACCAGAACAGAACAGCCAAAAACAGTAAAACTCCTTAACATTGAGAATTGTTGTTGAACTTACCGTAAGAACGATAGAAACGGGTGCTTTTAAAATTTTGCTTCGCGTTTCACTGGAACTTTTATCTGTGGTTTTCTGATTTTTTGGTGTAACCCTGATTTATTGGATTGCTCGACAATTTTCATGGTAGCGTAGCTCAAAGCAGAGTATGAAAGTACATAAAAATGTATATGGATTTGTTTCTTCAAAATTTCGTAATTTTGTAATGAAGTTGGCACGAACAGAGATGGAAGTTGGAAACCCTACGGGCAGACTAAATTCAATTAAAAATTATATAATCTGGGTTTATACTGCAAAGACTTGAAAAAAGAAGTCCTTAGAATACTACTCCGAAACTGCACTGATTTAGCTGGTTACAATTGGCGTACGATTAATCGGTAGTGTTTTACTATGGCATTATGGTACGGGATACTCTGAAATGCTCTGATATGCTCGCAGAACTATGCGAGAAAGGACCTTTGAAGTGCGAATACCTTACATAATAAAATAAGCTGAAATGAGCTGAAACATTCTAAGAAATGCAATGTACTTTCAAAATTACAGTGCATTTCAGTGCATAATTATGCGAGTTTAAGTGCTAAAAATTTGGAAATTTCTCGAATTTCTTTAAAAAATGTAATATTTTTTGACTGTGGTACAAATGCCTCCCTCCTTTATTTCATATCGAATTTGATCTATATGTAATAACAAACGAAAGAAAAAGAAACATCAGTCTTTCCTGCGAGCATCTACTATCTCTGGAATAAGACTCTGTCCCGTTATGTGGAGTGCCTTGGCAATGTGAGACCATTTGGATTCCCGCATCTCGTCTGGCTCACTTACACTCTTCCCATCTGTATAACCAACTTCCAAGATTTCGGGATTGTTTCAACAATTGGCGCACTCATTGTGACGAATTCCAAGCAATTTTTAGCGCAGCAAGCGCTGATCTCCCGCTGCAAAAAACTTAAGTGTTCAACATTATTACAGAAATTTTATACCCCACTTGTGATTTGCTTTTGCGCTTGTAAACGTCAGATATACGGGTTCAAAACTTTGAAATCTGAGTGTGATATTTAGTTTTAACTAGAACAAATCCGATTTGTTAAAGCTCAAATTTTGATAACTACTTTTATTACAATCATACAAGAAAACTTGCTGGTTAGAAAAGTTATATCGCACATTTTTTCGCTAAGCCAATTTTGGCAAGCGACATGTTTTGTGGAGAGATAAAAAACGTCGTATCATTAGAAGACTCTTGTCGATCATCATCCTCCTTTCCGAAACTCAAATTAGACTGAAACTATTGGTTGTAAAATCTCGAAAAAAATTTATGAGATGATATACTTAGATGCAATCAGTTTGATGAACAGACAAAACAGTCTCAGACCAAACAGTACCAGACAAAACAGTCCTACATTTAAAAACAGTCTCGGAAGAAACAGTCTCAGAAAAAATTTTCCAGCAAACAGGCAAAAGCGTCACAGACAAAACAGCCGCAACCAATGCGCTTCTTAATTAGGTAAAGAAGAAAAAAGCAGCTTCATTCCTAAATGAATACTTCGAATTCGGAAAATCAAATTCACTGTAGTGTAGTGTCTCTGAAGTCGCCGGTTTGAGACAGAGTGAGTAGAAAAAATTTTTTCAAAAAGGTTAACCAGATCGGAACGTTGTTTGCCCAACAAGAAAGCATAGAAGCGAGACAAGTTCACGCCGTCAACGGAAGCGTAATTTGTGTAGAATTGATCAACGAAGATATTAGTTGTCCTTAATGTCCCACCGCAAAACCAACTATCCAATTGCTCGAGCAAATCAATGGCTGGCAGAAACACAAAAATGAACATATTCTTCCGAACGTGTGGACTTGAATCATAACACAAAAGTTATCGCAACTATTGTTTTTTGCAAGGTCTCTGCGATCTCAAACGCATTCAGTGTCAAAGGTTCTGTTGTTCGTGGACACTTTTTTTGCGTTCTTTTTATTGTCCTTTGTTTTGAATTGTCCAACGCCTAGTGCAACTTTCTCCTCTCGTTATCTGCAAGACTGTCATAAGGCTATGAACTATGTTAACAGCAATTTTTGGTTAAGTAGTACGACTCAGCCCTTGCAATTTCTAGTAATTCCGTGCCAAGAAGACGACCCATCGGTATGTTGGTGGTGCCTAAAATTTTCGTAACGTTAAGAAACAACAATTCCGAGTTTTAATCAATTTTTCGAAAGACTTCCAAACTTAGATCTTGCGTCAGTATCATGACATATAGCGTCGAGGCATTGTTTTGTAAGATTGTTAATTAAAACAACGCGTGTCATTGTGTTTAATAAAGTATTGCGTCCACTCTTAAAATTTCATAATTTTTGATGGCATAGCTGAATTGTGAAACATTTGGTAACTACTACTTTGAGTCTTTATCTGTAGTTTTTTGGGACTGTTTTGACTGCAACTGTTTAGTCTGTCTATTGCGGCTCTTTTATCGGGGTCTGTTTTGTCCGGACACGATGATATTAAATGAAATGAAAGCTTCCAGATAGAAATAAGAGACCACATCAATTTTAAACATCCCTGAAATAGATTTATTGAAATAAGCTGAATTTTGAAAAAAAAACACTGACTCATTGGCAAAGATTTTTTTCTTGTGATTTGCTCATGTTTTTTTGTTTCCCTTGTTGTACCCAGCCTCGAAGTTGCAAGTTTTTTCCACTATTGCTCTGCCTTTTCCTGCTATACTCTAACTGGAAACTAATTTAGGTTTTCCTAAGAAATCAAAAAATGTTACAAATGAATGCAAATGTTGAACTGAGCAAAACTTTAACCAAAAGAAAATTTATCCGCAATCTCAATTTTCAGAAAATTTTTATAATTTTTGTTGCAATTTCAACCTGATAACAGCCACTTTTCCCCGCAAAACAAGTTACGTGAACAAAAATTTTGCTCACTGTGGAAAATTTTGCTGTTGTACAAAAGCACTATTTCAGTTCTTTTATTCAGAAAGAGATCCCAGACTGATGTCCAGACTCAAATTGAGCTATGATCGGACCCACTCGAACGCACACCCGTGTGTTCCCAGACCGAAATTACGTGCCTGGACAACATTTGGAGTGCCAAATAGTCTGGGCAATGGTCTTATTTTGGTCTGATCAGAAGTCAATTTGTTCTAGAAGGTCTGGTCAGAAGTCACGTCGGTCTGGAAGGTCTAACCATAGGTCACTTCTGTCTAAAAGATCTGATCAGATGCGTATTCGAGCGCACTCGAGTCTGATCAGAGGCCTTATCGTGCGTACTTGAGTCTTGTCAGAGGCCATGACGTGCGCGCTTGAGTCTGAAATTTATTTTGAGCATCTTTGTCTAATGAGTTGTTGGTTATGGCTCTGCCACGATTTAAAAAAAGATGACTGTTCTGGCGAGGGACTCACTTGCAGTCTTTCGCTTCCGATCAGAAGGCTCAGGACAAAAGGATCCAACCACTAGCGAGTAGTCAGTCCCTTTATAAAAAACGAATAGCAACAGTCGATTAAGAGGTTTTTTTTTATATATAACTGCCAAACTTCATCTATGCTGCCGGCAAACTTAAGCAATGGCGAGCAAAATTTTCAATTCAAAAATTTCTGTGAACATTTTATTTCACAAAAACACTCGATTTTGAATTAAAGTCATTGAATTTTCTGCTGGAGACATCTGCTTTTATGGAAAGCATGTATTATAACGATACTTAAAGTCGGTTTTTAAGTATAGTCTCTGATCAGAGGTCAGTTTGCTCTGATTATATTCTGTTTATAGTCTGGACAATAGTCTGAATTTGAGTCTGATTGTAAATGCTCAAGGTTATCTTGATCTGGAAAGTCTGATCAGAGTTCATTTCTTTCTGAAACGTCTGATCAGAGGTAATTTCAGTCTGAATAGTCTGATCACAGCTCAGTTTGGGTCTGGACCTCAACTTGGGATATGATCAAAACACCGTGCGCTTTTCTCTAGTTTCTTCTAGCTTTGTTTCTTTTAGTTTCTCTAAAAAATTGCAACCTGTAAGATCTCTTCCTGTAGTAAATAGCACGAGATTTTTATGTCCGCTGATACGGCCTCGATATTTAAATATGGCTGATATTTAAAAACAAGGACATATTCTAAAATCTCGAACAGGACAAAGTTCTAAGTATTCAAAGAGTTTCATAGTGCCACATTTTTGTTATACTTTTGACAATACGAAAAAATTGATTGGTTGAAACGTTCCTCGATTGGTAACATCCCACGGTAACACTGAGTTGACTTTGGTAATATTGGAATTGCGTAAATAAAAATGGGCCCACGAAATATCGTTCTTCACATACGAAGCTGGCAAGTTGTGATGTCTCGGGGGTTCGTCAGGAATTGGGATTCGGGTTTGTGATAAACAATCAGCGCTCTTGGGTCGATTATTCATTGTATCACTGTTGTTTTCTTCAATATAGTTTATTAGCAATTTTATAACACCGACTGCTCACTGATTAACTACTCAGACGTCATTAATGGTCATGGTAAGTTGAGCATGAAATAATATTGATCGGTTCAAGTTGATAAGTGACTATTGTGTTAACGCCAATTAAATTCAAAATGCAATTAATAAACAGCTAATTAGTTAATTTGTCTGAATTGTTGTCACATGCTAACCAAAATATGGCAGCAATTCAAACCAGTTGTCTACAAAGTTCAAAATTCTGCAGGCGACACTGTGTCCTTCATTCGAGATAAAATTATCAGGAGCCGAATACGCAACGATGGCTCTACAGTACCCTAAATAATATTCAGGTAATTTTACCTAAACAGCGGCGTTTTCAGGACCCATTTTGGACATTTTTAAGACTTCCAAGTCTTGACCAAGACTTGCAATTAGACGTCCATGTCTACACACTAAAAAGGTTCAGGTAGATTTACCTGAACCGGGTTCAGGGATTCGGAAGTTCAGGTGAATTTCAGGTATAAAAGCACCTGAACCACACCTGAATTGCAGTTCAGGTAAAGTTTTTCAGGTGTGTTTGGCTGAAAATAGCTTTTGATTGCATTCAGCAGTGAAATGACAAAAAAATCCTCAATCTTGATTAAAACACAAGAAAATCCACGTTTAAAGAGAAACCTTAATACAGTAATTCAGCAATGTCGTCGTTTCTTTTTTTAAGTTTGACAAAGCTGCGGTTAAGGTTAACATAAAATTTTCTCAATCTTCAGTCCTACTGTTGTTTTTAGCTCAAAGATAGTTTCCTAAACCAGTAGGGGTCTCTGAGATGAACACCAGTAGTGAAGTTTCAGAATAATGGTTTTAAGACACCTAATTTTTTTTAAATCACAACAACACAAAAAGCAGTGCTTTTAAAGTGGATGAAATTGAAATAATCATTCTTCGTTATTTATTTAATCAAGAACAATTATTCCTGAATAAAATAGATCACTGGAACCCTGGATCCTATCACATTGGAAACGTTAATGACAGAGAGTCCTCGTTCATCTTCCATTTTTTGTAGACACAGATTGTTTTTATTTTAATTCGAACTGATTCAATTTTCCGACATAAGCACTGCTTCAAAACACTGTCTATCGAACTCATATAACCTTTTTTCAGAATTTGGTAATTTTTTCAAAAATGGGGCTCTTTACAAAAATTAAGGCACATAACTAAACATTTATGGAACAAATTCCCGCTGTTTGTTAAGTTTCGCAAACAGAAAGTTAAGTTTAATATAAAACTTTCCAGCTCTTCACCCCTACTGATGATTTTAGCGCAAACAAGTTTTTCCTGACCCAAAAAGCATTTTCAAGGTGAAAACCAACAATGAAGCGTCAAAATAGCAGTTTTAAGAAACATTAAAATTTTTGAAATCATAAACACAAAATGCAGTGCTTTTATAGTGGATCGAATTAATCATTCTTCGTTATTTAATCAAAAACAATGATTCCTGCATAAAATAGATCACTAAAACCCTGGATTCTACCATATTGGAAACGGTAATGACAGATGGTCCTCATTCAGCTTCATTTTCTTTTGTAGTCTGTCAGACTTCGATTGTTATTTATTTTAATTCGGACTGATTCAGTTTTCCGACATAAGCACTGCCTCAAAACCCTGTCTATCGAACTCATAAAACGCTTTGCTCGAATTAGGAAAACGTTTCTTAGAGGCCAAGGTTTGCATTTAGACGTGCCCGTTGTGACTAAACAAGTTGAGGTAACAGTTAAACTGTTTTATTCCAGGTAACTCTTTGCTTGTTAATATTTGATTAACAGATTCTGTTCAAACAGACTTTGTAAGGCTTGAAATGCATTCCACCAGATGTTTTACGACCAATGGGATTGGTAGCGTTATGTCGAGATATACTGTCAAGATATAAGGACAATATAGCAGTGAAGC
Organism: Convolutriloba macropyga; assembly: GCF_964194025.1. NCBI lineage: Eukaryota > Metazoa > Xenacoelomorpha > Acoela > Convolutidae > Convolutriloba > Convolutriloba macropyga. Next base: position 59,598,345 of record NC_134474.1, read on the forward strand.
AGATCAATTTTATTGAATCTAAATTCATATATATATATATATATATATATATATATATATATATATATATATATACAACATAGAGCAACGAGAAACTCAGCTTTAACATACCCGAACGAAAAATGCAATGCAACTAAAAAATTTATCAAAGCCAAATGCTTTCTGTTTGTCTTTCAGTTTCTTGAAATTCAGCTAAACAGACCAAATAGCATCAGGACCAATTTGTGTTCAAAACAGAGAAAACAAATCTCATCATTGTATTAGAATTTGAAAAATAACGTTGTAATAAAGGAAACTAAGGCTTCAAGTCGCCTTATTAGAACTATGTTAAATGTTTTACTCACATGTACTCAGCCAGTTTAGTGCATACCAGGAATTTTTGAAAACTTACATCTGTAATTGAACAAGTTTTTGTAAGAACTTCTTCTTCGCACAATTCTTACAAATTTAATTAAGGGTGTAGAATTGCATTAAGTGTTCCAAAACCAGATATTAATGCTAAAAAACGCTGAAATGCACCTACATGTATTTACGAAAAATAGCTGATAGCACACTGCATTTCTTACACAATTTCAACGCACTTAAACGTATTATTATGGAAGGAATTTGAGACGAATTTTTCAAAAATTCAACGCATGCATTAGTTTTTACCGCAATCAAATCTTTTGTTACATAATTCAGCACAGTCAGAGCATTTATTACAAATTTAATGCGCTGAAACTGCGCTCATACCTTGACCCCAGAAGGTCATACTTTATTTGGTCGATTTTTTGTCGCCATACTACGATCAGAGTCCATCCTTCAAAACGTTAAAAGATTGTACAAGGAAATATGTCATAACTCATGTGACGTCATACGTGATCCTTGACGGATACTGATAAAAATTTATCGGTAAAGAAAAATAACAAATCAGCTGTGAGCGCATAGTTCAATCATCAACTAGCTTCAGCCAAGAACTTTGAGTACACCTGGCTTTCAGTTAATCATTTCAATCTGGGCTGCAAAATTATTTGTAAGTTTTAAAATGGCTATATATCAATAGAAGTTCACTTTTTCAATGTACGTTGCTGTAAAAAAAATAGTGACTAATATTGCCTCTAAATTTAGAAATCTGTCCGGTATTCGAGATTTAGTAAAAAATTATTTTTCTCTTTTATGCAGTTTTTTTGTCGAAACCGAGTTATCAGTTGAAAAAACTAATGATCAAAAACCTGCATTATAAGCAAATGCGTATTTCAGAAATCCTTATTGCGAAACCTAGCTCCATGATACCCTATCGAATTAAGGTAAACATCTCCGTTATTTTGTTGAGACTGATGTTTTTCCGCATCAAATCACAAAATCATAACTAAGATACAAGGTAAAAATGAAATGTGATCATAACGATGCGTTGAGACAAAGATTGCGCTGCCTATAAGCCTCAGTGGCAAATTGGAGCGATTTGATTTAAAAAATTAGCTCTATTTATTCAAATTTGATTATTGGGTAGGATTATTTCAATGGGTTTGATTAAATGGTTTAATGGTGTGGGTATTTTGGTTGAGTAGAAGTTCGAGGAGTTAAAGTTTCCAATTTGACGTATCGGGGCTTCGAAACTCCAAATTGGCTATTTTACATCTCTTGTACATAATGCTACCAGAGTAACAACTACATCAATCCAAAACTTTATGCTGTTGAGCTCCAACCCCCATTACGTTGCAAAGGATACATTCGACGAGTAAATTTACACAAAGATGTCATTGTTGTTCACTCCCCTATTTTTAGGATTAGAGTTGCTTGGACAGCAGTTGCAGTAAGTCAAACTAGTTCAAATTTGCTTCAAAACTAGATACAACAAAGCGTTTGTACGCGATGACTGTTTTTCAGCAAATGTGGACAACAATGAAAACTATCCTAACTGTTATCCACACAGGCTGTCACTGATGCTTAAGCTACAAATATTGCATTTGCCTATAGTACCACAATTCCAAAGAGTTCCCAAAGTACCGATTATAGCTAAATTTAAGAAAACTATATTGGTGATAAGGCAAACCCCCACAATAGTAGTTGAGAACTTCAAAGTTTTGCAACCGGTTTTGAGGAAGATTGGCCATACTTTCTCTATGTCATAAGCTGCTAAAAATGTTCTTATTCTCTTTTAGACACAAATTGAATCATTCAGAAAAAGAAAATGAAGATGATCGTATGATTAAAATCTGGACAAAACTTAATGACCCAAACGCAATTATTAATCTTCAGTTTTATATACAACATGAATTACAGAAGTTTGAACTAACACTTGATCAATTAAGTTGTGAAGAAGCCATGAAAAATTTTCAGTTTCTCTTGAATAAATGTGTTGAAAAATTTGTTCCTTCCAAGAAACGACAACAATACCAAAATTTTAAGAGAACAAAAGACAAAAATGATCAGCTCAAATTCAATGCACTACGTAACAAGCTGCAAAAGCAGATCAGAAGAAAAAAGGAAATGTATTATCAGCGATTAATGAATGTAGATGGTCAGAATAACTCGAAATCTTTTTTTGACTGCATTAGCAGATTAAAAGGCAAAGTTGCATCGCAAGATAGGCTCAATAAAGAGACAGCTGACAAATTCATAGACTATTTTTTTCAGCGTGTAAAATCTTAGCATCAAATTTTGAGTCTAAAAAAGAGAATGGTTCGGAAAGCAGTAGTTTTAGTGTACAATCAAGGCGACTAACCAGGGCCACTTTGCTGTATGTACGGGAAATAATTAAAAAAATGCAAACCAAATATAGCACAGATTGCTTTGAATTGAACAACTTTTTTTCTGGAGAAACTTGAATGGGTAATTGTGCCAATACTGACAAAATTAAACAACAAGTGCATCGATGAAAGAAGTTATTCACCTTGCTTGAAAGAAGCTATCATATTAGCAGTACATAAAAGTGGTGATGTCCAGGAACCATTTAACTTCAGACCAATTTCTCTACTTCCGACTGTTACAAAAGTCTTTGAACAATTCTGTACAACAAAATATATAATTTTTTGGAAGTTTTTGTTCTCCTGGATGCAAATCAATGTGGCTTCAGACGACAAAGAGGAACTGATGCACTAGCGCCTTTTGTTGAAAACGCTAGTGACACTTTAGAAAACCAGCCAAAGTGCTCGATAAGGTTTTTTTCTAGACTTGAAAAATCATTTGACACAGTTGATCATAACTTACTTCTTAGTAAAATTGCTAACATAGGTTTGAGAGGCCCAATGCTTGAAATTATGGAATCTTACTTACCTGACAGAAAACAAATTCTTAGATATGGTGCTGCAAGAACGAAACCAAGAAATGTTACGTTTGGCGTGTCTCAAGGTTCAGTTTTAGGACCACTACTTTTCATCATATACATCAATGACATCAGACAACAATGCAACTGCTCCACAATAACGCTCTATGCCGACGATACTGCTCCGCAGCCAAAAAAATACATATGAAGTTCTTTCTCAACGTGATATTGACAACATCGGCCTGTACTTAAGCGATAACAAAGTGACCCTCACTGTTGAAAAACCGATTAATCTAAACTTGGGTACTAAAACTATGATGAATGTTCTAAGACTGAACAATGCAACCTTAAAAAGAGCAACGAAGTGAAGTATCTAGGCGTTTTGCTGGCCAAAAATTATATTTTAAAAAACACATAAACAGCGTCGCAGCAAAATTGACCTATTTTAAGGGATTGTTCCAAAAACTAAGTTTTATATTGAGTATTAAGCAATTAGTTTAAGTATTTAAGTCTTTTGTTCAACCGGTAATACAATATGGAGTACTTATTAAAGGAACTGCAAACAACACAAGCCTGAAGTTTTAATTAAACAAATTTCGCGAAAGATTTTATTTTACGGAAACAAAGTCATCAATCAACAGCGGACGAATGGGAAAAATACGGAATCTTCCTGGTGAAAGAGCTACATATTTGTGAACTTTTAATTTTTTTAACCAAAACAATTAGGCGAGAACATAAAAAAGAAATTTTTAACAGGTTTTTTGAGGATTCAGAGCTTGTCAGGTTAGATGAGAAAAGAACAACAACTAAGAAACAAAAACCTAGCAATCAGTTTACTGGTATCCACCCAAAGAGAATTGGAATACGAATAAGGAAATTGCTAAATTATATACTTAATTTCGACTCAAAACATGTTCATTTTATAAAGAGTTGCTACAAATCTGGAACTAATACACGCCACCATACTTTTCTTGAAAAAATTATACAAGAAAATGATATCATAGAACTTTTTTATTACTTTTTTTTAGCAATTGTCTAATACATAAATTTTTAAAAATTTTTTTTTCTTATTTTATTATCCTTTTACAAAAACTCAACGGTTTCCTCACGTGTAGTTGCTGTTACTCAATCTTTTTAAACCATAGAAACAAACCAATATCAACCCCCTACCCCCACCCCTATTTGCTAACAAACTTGAACTGCTTCCCAAAGGCATCAGACGACTAGGCTTTTTTGCCTTTTGTTGGCCTTTTGAGTATGTATATGTAAATATCATTGAACAATGCTGCTTGTTTATGCATACTTGAGAACAATTTAATAAATTATTATTATTTTGTTTTCCATTTTACGTATACCTGAATTGTTTTTGGCTTTTTGCTTTCTTTCAACTTCTTCCATTTTACGGCAAACCACTTTTGCATAGCTTTTGTTTTGGTCAATTTGGCGGAATAGCCAATAAGTAAGATGTGCGATTGACACGTCAATGATTGAGAGTCCTCTGTAAAGTTCCAGAAAACAAAACGAACATTATGAAATGTGGGGAAGAATGGAAAATGACTGGTGAGAAAAGGCTACTGTTAGTGCATTATAGTCTATAAAAAAATATTGCTGCTCCGCTGCAATTACGCAGAAAAAAATTGTTAGTATTATCATTAATCTGCAGATTTTATCAGCATTTATAATAAAATTAGTTTATCAGCACAGATGACTCAACAAGCTCTTCGATATATATTTTTAATTTTTCCCCAGAGTTGACCTTCTGACATTATTTTGCTCATCAAAACTCCAGGTTGGTTATTTATGGCCTGAATATTAGTTGGGTTGTATTTTTCGTTGACGTTGAATTGGTTTTGAAGACATCATTACAAAAGAAATGAAATGATTTAAAATGAATTAAGCTTTTTTCATGTTTTTCGAAAAATAACATTACTTCATTTTTGGGTGAGTAACCTGAATTTTTATCAGTTTTCTGGTTTTTATTTCATGAAATCAATAATCTGTTGACAAAATGAGCTTAGAGAAGCATTAGAAAAAAAATTTTGAAAAAATTTTTTCTTTTCTTCCTGTGATGAAAACTTATATAAGAACTTTGATGAATATCTAGCTTTACTGTTTTGCGACTAATCATTTAGTGTTTTTTAAACAACTTAATTTAAATTTTCAGATTATATCAATTTTTCAAGTTCTCTGACATTCAACTGTCACGGACAGAAAATCTAGAACAAATTAACTTGAGCTTAGTTCGTTTTTCAAACAATTTGATCTTCCGGAACTAATGAGGGTTTTCCAGTGATAAAAACTTATAACAGAAGTTTCGGAGAATATTTGCTTTCACTGTTTTGGGACTAATCACGAATGATTTTTAAAGGATTCTATTAAAATTTCATATTTTATCATTTCATCATTTTTTTTTTTCGTATTTAAAATATCATGGCCAGCAAATCCGGAGTAATTTAACAATTCGTTGTTTATCTTCAGCCAAATTCAATATTTGAATCAATTAACATAAAGGATTGATTTCATTGATCGGACACACATTCCAAAACAGCCTTTTTGATATGAAGGGGATATGAAGATGATTTGGATGTAAATTAAGGTTGATTTATCATTGTCCCCCTCCCCTTCAATTGCAGGAGACTGATATGAAGAAGAATTACTATTCTTCCTTGTCATTGTATAGAGTCCTCTGTAAAGTTCCAGAAAACAAAACGAACATTATGAAATGTGGGGAAGAATGGACAATGACTGGTGAGAAAAGGCTACTGTTAGTGCATTATAGTCTATAAAAAAATATTGCTGCTCCGCTGCAATTACGCAGAAAAAAATTGTTAGTATTATCATTAATCTGCAGATTTTATCAGCAGTTATGACAATCAACAAGCTCTTCGATATATATTTTTAATTTTTTCCCCAGAGTTGACCTTCTGACATTATTTTGCTCATCAAAACTCCAGGTTGGTTATTTCTGGCCTGAATATTAGTTGGGTTGTATTTTTCGTTGACGTTGAATTGGTTTTGAAGACATCATTACAAAAGAAATGAAATGATTTAAAATGAATTAAGCTTTTTTCAAGTTCTCGAAAAATTACATTACTTCTTTTTTGGGTGAGTGACCTGAATTTTTATCAGTTTTCTGGTTTTTATTTCATGAAATCAATAATCTGTTGACAAAATGAGCTTAGAGAAGCATTAGAAAAAAATTTTTGAAAAATTTTTTTCTTTTCTTCCTGTGATGAAAACTTATATAATAACTTTGATGAATATCTAGCTTTACTGTTTTGCGACTAATCATTTAGTGTTTTTTAAACAACTTTATTTAAATTTTCAGATTATATCAATTTTTCAAGTTCTCCGACATTCAACTGTCACGGACAGAAAATCTAGAACAAATTAACTGGAGCTTAGTTCATTATTTAAACAATTTGATCTTCCGGAACTAATGAGGGTTTTCCAGTGATAAAAACTTATAACAGAAGTTTCGGAGAATATTTGCTTTCACTGTTTTGGGACTAATCACGAATGATTTTTAAAGGATTCTATTAAAATTTCATATTTTATCATTTCATCATTTTTTTTTCGTATTTAAAATATCATGGCCAGCAAATCCGGAGTAATTTAACAATTCGTTGTTTATCTTCAGCCAAATTCAATATTTAAATCAATCAACATAAAGGATTGATTTCATTGATCGGACACACATTCCAAAACAGCCTTTTTGATATGAAGGGTATATGAAGATGATTTGGATGTAAATTAAGGTTGATTTATCATTGTCCCCCTCCCCTTCAATTGCAGGAGACTGATATGAAGAAGAATTACTATTCTTCCTTGTCATTGTATAGGAGGTCTTGACGAGACTGACACTTGAAATAACGTTAGCAAAAAAATTGTTCATGTACTCTTTCGCAACAGCTATTTCTAAATTACAACAAAGGGAATTTAGATTTTTCAGGTACCCTATTTTTGCATTCTCGATTTAGAGTTGTAATGGGGCATTTTTTTGGATTTATATGGAATCTATTTTTTAAAATCTGATAGATCAAATCAATGTTTTTTCTGAAGTTAATTGCAGTTTTTCTGCTTAAACAAAAATTTGTTTCCGAATAGTTGCAGTGAATTTGTACCAATTCGTTTGTTTTCTGTGAACTTTGTTTTCTGTCGCGTAGTGTATCTAAGTGTCTTTTCAACGATAAATGTCAATTGGCTGGTCAGAGCAAAAACTTTCCAAATTTACCCAATTATTCGGACGGTAATCCAGTGTCGTCCTGTTATGTTTTGTATCTGAAAAGTGTTCTAATTTTTCTTTTGAAAAAAGAGATAATCAAGTTAAACTTATTCTTATTGTTTTTGGGTCTTTGAGCTAGCTTTTCGATCTTTTAGTGTGGTGAATTTGCTTCGAGAGCCTAAATTCACGTTCAGAAGTTCACTGTTTGAAAATTTTGATACAGCTAATACGCATTTTCCATATTTTGCAGCTAGCTTCGTCAAAATTGACATTTCTCACAGTTCAAAGGACCCTTTTCCAGGCTGGATTTTTTCCATTTTTGTTTCTTGAGGTTCTTTTGGATCATCAATTTATTTACAAAAAATTTGTACTATTTTTTGCAACATTATTAAAAAGTTGTTTGTTTATTTTCACTTATCAAATATGGGGCTCTTGAAAAAAAAATAAAGCAATTTCTCATTGGTTATTGGCTATATTTCAGCAGCTAAGAAATGACTCTAAAGAAGTTAGCCTCGAGAAGGTCAGCACATTCTAAAAATTTTTTTGGTTTTTTTCGAAATGTCGAAAACTTTTGTCGTTTTTGTATGTTTTTCTCTTTTCTTTCCGACCAGATTTCCAAGTTTGTAATATTTATTATCTAGTTTTGGAGAAAAAAATATTAGTTATGAAGAATCGCTATCAAAAAATCATTAGATTAGTAATGATAAGTACACTTTTTACAGGAGGAATGTTATTTTTGAAAAAAATGTCATTTTTGTGTTTTTTGAGTTCAGTTTGTTAAAGAAAACAGTTTAGAGCTTGCTGCTGATGTTATGGGTATTTTGTTGGCATTCCGGTTGTGAATCGGAAGACAAGGATTGCCAAGATACCTGAAGAATTTGTGAGTGCATTTTCAAGTTTCAATTTTTTTGTTTTTTTTTTTGCTTTCGCCTTCATCTGCTTGTCTATTATATACAAAGCAAGGTTTTTCTTTTACGACAAGTTTTATTATATTTTTATCCTATGTGTTGCATCTGAAACATTACAATTCAGGGCGGCGCTGATACTGACGCATCGAACATTATAATGTGAACATTCTCTTTTTCCTCTATTTTTGTGAAACTGTTTTGTGTGTGTGTGTGTGTATGTATGTATGTATGTATGTATGTATGTATGTATGTATGTGTCTGTATGTGTGTGTGTGTGTGTGTGTGTGTGTTCTTCGCCCAAGTAACGTGCTATATTGAATAAACAATTGATTTTTATTTCGTCAACAATTCTGTTTTTCTCTGAATGTCAACTGATTTGTCCAATAATGCTTATTATTTTGTAAAACGTCCGATAAAATGTATAATTTTAACAGCACTCTTAAGTATCAATGAACAAGTTTGTTCGAAGGACCACTACATATTAACACATGCAAAAACACGAACACTTGTACACTGAGAACTTAGACTACTGTTGTTGACACTCGTTTTCCATGGTATAACTCGGCCCTCGGCCTCAATTCAAAACAATTAAAAACTCCAGCCGTCGAAAAAGAGTAGTCTGTTATTCACATATATATTATTCACGTCTACAAGGCACAACTCTTCATGTCATCCATGCAGGCAGATTAAAACGTTCCCGACGGCGGCGTTTGTCTAAAGACTTGCCTCGTAGATTCGAGTGGGGTGACATCCTGAGATGAATTAATATTGACCAAATCTTAAAGTAACATTTGGTACAAGTGCTACAAATTTATGCTTTTTCGTTGCCATTTCTTCTCATCCTCGAAGTAATCCACATTTTAGTTGTGTGCCATTTCTTCTCTGATGTCAAGAAAACTGAGAATGAACACTAGCCGACCATAAATAAATTTAGAATCTTTCTGTAATGCTATGTTCCGTACCTGAGTTTGGTCTAAAGTTGAAAAAGTTTTTTATTTCAGTGCTGAAATTCTCTGAATGCCCGTTTGCGGCTCTCAGTACAATTTTTATAGACTAAAATAATTTTTTATTCGTCATTTCACATCAATTATGTCGTAGGAGATCTTGTTTAGGATCATGCCCACTACAGTGCTTCCAATTTTCCTAGTTACATAATTCATTAAGCTATTTATTTACACAGGAAAATTTGCTGCAATCCAATTCAATTTTGCAAGAAAATGCAGCAGCAGGTGATTCAAATTGACATCTTTATATTTTTGAACCTGCAAATGTTTCCTGAAAAATAAACCAAACAGTCCTATATGTTCAGCTCTGGTTTTGATTATGTCAATCTGTTCAAATAAGTCCAAATAAGGATATTTTGATGAAGTTGAGCACGAACACGAACACCTCCAGAAATGTTAGAACACTCCATCCGATCCATAGTCCGATGTTGCCTCCGAAGTCTGTGATGAGTTGAGTGAGAGAGTACCTCGGCTCCTCTTCTATCTTCTCAAAGTTCAGGTTCTGTAAAAGAACATTTTTCTACCTTACTGGAAGAGAACTTTCAAAAACGGTCAAATTAACATAAGAAATATTGGAAAACATGTGAATATTTAGTCATATGGTTTTGTTCCTTTCGTGATTTTACAAGTTTGCACACCAAAAAATAGTCGTTTTTGACGGGTAATTTTCATAGAGTGTTTGCGACCTATTTAGCTGGGAGATATCCGGCATTGCGGGTTTTTAAAAGATTATTGGATAAAAGGATTGATAATTGCATATTTTCAACCCTAACATTAGATCGATTTACAATCATCGTAATTGGTTTATTTTATAAACATCGCCGAGGGGGGAAGGGGTGGGGGTAAAATTGCGTCTGGAACCACGATACAACAAAACAAACTCGCGGTGTAACAGTTTCGTTATTAACGAGCCCGTGAACGCGAAAAAGATTCCTAATTCATTGATTGATCATGACAATTTAAGCACTCAAAGAGTACCTTGATGTACCTCAGGTAGTACATATGTGCTGTTGGCATTTTTTTGGCGACCAGAACCAAAGGATTAAACCAACATCTATTTGCCTTGAATTGATCTGTTTCTTTAAAAACAAACATTATTGCCCATAACATGAGATCCTCGACCCAAAACAGGTGTGGACAAGACGGATTTGGGTCGCATACAGTGGGGGTCCAGACCGAACATACTTTGATCATCCTTGGCCAGACCTAACAGACCCGAGCCATGGTCGGATATCGGCGAACAAAAATTTTTGTAAAATTTGATATTGAAGCAAACATTTACCTGAAAGTAGACTTCAATTCTGACAAAGTTCTTCCTGATTTCGTTTGTCAAGTCCTCGACTGTTGCGTCTACATTCAACAGGACATTCTCCAGGTATTGGTGGATGCGACGGGAGTTTGAGTATTTACGGAGTCTCTCAATTAAGTAGGGTGTGTATTGGATATTCGGCCAATCAGCGGTCGAAGCTTCCTGCAGTTAAGAAACACGGAATTAAAATTTCTAATTTAGTCTCACAAAAGATTGATCGTGAGTAAATTTTAAAATTTCTAATTTAGTCTCAGAAAAAATTGATCTTGATTAAGTCTTAGACATAAAAATCTCTATATATGAAAGAGCGGGGAACTATCGTTAGATCTATCAAGATTATTTTAAAAGGAACGTGCCTCGTTTCCTTATTTGTTTTTTATCTGTTTTTAATTGTTTCTTAATTGCTGCCAAATTTTATCAATATCACAGAACATCATTCTTTGCACTATGAAAGTATAATAACTGGAAAAAAAAGCACAGAAATCAACAGAGAATCTGAGTTCTGTTATTATGTTCTTTTTGTTGTACAAGCACAATTAAAATTTTGTGAAAACACCCTGCTTACCATCAGCAGTCACTCTTGAATCGATAGATAGCTTTGTCAGATTACTGACGCTTGTTTAGATATGAAAATAGACAAGGCGGCTCGATAAAGTGCGTTCGCACATGATGTTCCGACCCGAGTTCATCTACATATTTGACTTAATTGTCAGCCAAATGAAGAAATAACAAAAATAGATGTTTGAGTTTAAAACAATCATTACACAACCTATCTACTAATTGAATTACATAATGCCATGCCTTTTTACAGCGCCAATAAGATCTGATCTAAAAGAGACTATGCGACAAAAAAACAACCAAAAAAAAATTAGCAAATAAAAATTTCACGGCAAAAGTTGAATATCTAAATTAAAAGCACATAGTAGCAACGACAAAATGCAGTCAGATAAAACCTGAACTACTCAAATTTACTTTCTCCCTACTATACAGCGGATGAAAAGTTTTGTTAATGAGACTATGTTACAAGTCAACAAAGAGAACGATCAATGAGGCGAAATTCAAAAATTAATCAACATTTTTTAAACCAAGAAATTTCAAAGTCTTAGAAATCATTAACTTTTATCTGAATAATCCTTGATAAATTTAAAAAAGTTATTACAAAACCAAAGACCTTGTCTTTGGGTAGACTAAGCCTTAGAAACGAACAAAGAAAAACTTAAAAAATTTCAAACGATTTGCGAAAACACAAACTATTGCTACCGTTAAAATCATTAGCTATTATCTGAGTATTATGTATTTTTAATTCAATTCTTATTTCTACTAATTCAGCTGCAGGAATTATACTGAGAGATTAAATAAGTTTCTTTGGGCCACATTTGTAAACCATTGGGATCTGTTACTACGCGAGTGTTCTGAAAGAAGAGAAAAAGAAACGCAAAAATTGACTACTCAAAAAACGTTTATAAAAACGCATATTGTCCAACAATTAAAGCATTGGTGGCAAATAATATCACTATATTTTCTCAAATACAAGTAATTGGATGTGACCTCTCATTGATGAAAATAATTTACAATTTGACGAAAAGAACAAAAAAACTGAAAAGTTTGAAAAATGTTTGAAACTGTGTTTCGTAAACTTTTAGACAAAATGCTATGAACTGACTAAATGATTGGGGTGAAATCATTAATTCAATCCTCAATTAGAAGCTTAAGAGACTTGTCTGCAATTTACGGCTACCTAAAGAACAAAAACAGGCAAAAACAGCAATTTAAAGAAAAAAATTGAGCGAGAAAAGTTTCGAAGGCAATAAAAAATGATTTTTTCAATAAAAACTTTTCTTTGTTCAGTTAATTTTTAATGGCCGTGGGATTCTTCTTTTTTATCAATAAAATTTCAAAAAATCCAATATGAACAAATACATTAGAACCACGATGTTTTCGAGAAAACTCGTAGTATCAAAGCCATTAATTTCATTAGCTTTCAACGGAATCCACTAAATACGCAAGATTATGACTCCATGGGACAACAGGTTTATTCGCCATCAATATTTTATCAATAAGGCCTTACAGCTAGTTAATGATGATGAAAACAACACCAAAGACAGGCAATAACCAAAAAATCAGTAAAAAGTGCCACAAGAAAGTGTCGATGCAATTTAAATCATAAGTTCTTCTCTGAATATCTTATATATGATACGCTGAACGTCTTCCTTAAACCAATGGTAACTATCGGTATTAGAATAATGTGATGAGATTTCAAAAGGATCCAAAAATACGAAAAATTTGAATAATAGTGGCATTGAAGTTTTAAAACTAATAGGTAGAAGATAAAACCGCTACCCAGATTAAATTTGGCTGCACTAGAAACAATAAGGGTTCCTGTAAGTACTAAGACTGACTTACAGTCCACGAAAAAAATTTTAGGACCGGTTAATGTTCAAAAAAAATTCGAAAATAACAGTCATTAAACTCTAAAGCTTTTAACGGAGGTGAATAACTACGCCCAGAATTAACACGATGGCAGTAGAAAAGTGTTGTCATGCATAGATATTCAATAAAAGATCAAAATACGTCAGACTATGAAAACAACAACAAAAACAGGAGAAAATCAAATCTCAGTAGAAAAGTGCAAGAAGCAAAATTTGAAGCCATTTAAACCATTAGTTTTCCTCTGAAAACTTCATCTGGAATCCACTGAATGTCTTTTCCAGGCCAATGGGATTAGAATAAGATTTTGATAATGTGATAAGAGTTCAAAAGTAACCAATAATACAAAAGTATCACAATTTTCTTTTTTAATTTTAGTTCTTGTGTCGTTGAAGTCATATAATCAATAGTTTGAAGATATAACCGCTAACGAGATTTGTATTAGTTTCAGTAGAAAACAAGTGGGTTCTGTCAATACTGAGGCTGACTAACAGTTCACGAATACTTTAAGATTGGTGAAAGTTCAAATATTTTTTCGAAAAAATTTTTTAAATCCTTAACATCCTTTAACCTCAAAAGTCTTTAACGGAGGTCGATAAATACGCTCAAAAATAACATGATTGCAAGAATTAAAATACTTGTCATGCAAAGGTAATCAATTAATCAATAAAAGATCACAATATGTCTTATGACTATGAAAACCACAACAAAAACTGGCAAATACCAAAAAGTCAGTAAAAGAGTGCCAGAGGAAAGTATCGAAGAAATTTAAATCATAAGCTCTTCTCTGAAAACTTTTTGTATGATCCCTTGAACCTCTTCTCTAAACCAATGGGAACTATCAGTAATAGCATAATGTGATACGATTTCAAAAGGATCCAAAAATAAGAAAAAGTACCCGAAATTTTTTTTAAAGGAGTATGAGGATGTTTGTCATGCATAGGTGATCAATAAGACATCACAGCAAGTATTATGACTATGAAAATAGTAACAAAATCAGGCAAAAACCAAAAACTCAAAAGAGAAGGGCGAGAAGAAAAGGTCGAAGCCATTTGAAACCATAAGAGTTTCTCTTAAAACTTTCTCTGTGATCCAATGAAAGTCTCCTTTAAGCCAATAGTAGTTGTCAATTCTTGGAAAATGTGATAAAATTTCAAAAGAAACCAACACTACGGAAATATTCGAAAAAAAATTAAAACTTATTGAAATCTTGTGTCATTGAAGTCATATTAGTAAAATTTAGAAGATAAAACTACCAGATAGATCATATTTGTTTACATTAGGACGGAAGAGGGTGCTGTCATCACAGACACTGACTGACAGTTCACGAAAATAAGTTTATTATTTGTTAATGTTCGAAAACTTGTTTCTAAAGTCTTAACAGCCATTAGCTGTCCACTCAAAGCACTAGATATGTTCACTTATGTCTCATTACGGAAAAATTGCACTGTTAGTCAATGAGTATATGCCATAAAATTCCAAAGAATTATTAAAATCTCCAAAAGAAATTCAAAATTTCATTTAAAATTACAAAATTTCAGAGTCGAATTTAAAAAAAACATGAGCCATTCCTTGAAAACGACTTTTTTGTTCATTGGGCTTCATTTGACTGTAAAGGAGCCTTTTCATTAACGTAATCTCGATATGAAAAGTGACTTGTCTCTAGCTGACTTAAAAAAGCAAAAAAAATAGTAAAGGAATTTTATAAAAAAAGAGCTCTCAAACAGATTTCGAATTTTTTGATATTGAAGCTCCCTATGACACCAAAACTCTGCTTTTTGTCGCCTTCAATCTATTAGGAACACAAAATTTGTTCATTGTTTTTGCAAGAATTTTAAGTTTGAAATACTATTTCTGTAGAAAATATCCTAATTTGAAGAAAAATCACACTAAACGTGAACAAATATCCCGTGTTCACACATAACTTCAATCCTCGATTGTAACGGCTGCGAATTCCACAGAGTAAGCTGTACAACGGCCTTTGTTCACTTTCTAACAACGTCTCTACGGTCACTACAGGAACTTAGTAGACGTCTGGTAAAGGACTGTATCATTCATGGGCTGACAGAACTCTATAATGTAAAGTTAGTGTATGCTAACGGTTGATAAGTTTAGCGGTTGATATCTCGGAACCCTACCAAAAATCGAAAAAGCCGCTCCAATTGTATGAAGTACCAACAGTGGTCTTTAGTTGTGCAAAATTTCAACTATCGCCGACATCGCTTTAGTAAGCAGTATATTCGATTTTGAAATGTGGTCTATCTCAGGGATGAAATACACTTAAACTGACAAACTTGATGGCAAATTACTCATGTTAACTAATATGCTACAGCTTGAGATTTCAACAGTGACTCCACCGCTTCTTGGGGCTAATTTGCGTGATCCGATTGATCCCATTTGACCCAATGTATGTCGTCAGAACTTGGCCCAAATGTATAGGATCGCTCTAGCGGATCCGAGCTCAAGAGAGATTTTTGACTTTAATTCAATCCCTTTTGGTCGAAGTGGCTCAAAAATTAAAAACAACTGAGCAGTAAAACTCTACTGATTGTTCTGATTATACTTTTACAGCTGATGGTGTTAGCACCATCGACAGATATACATTTTAGTGGGGTTACATAGAGTAAATATTAGAACTAGCCAAACTTCCATACGGAGGCGGGCTCTTATGGGCTCAACACAAACACCACTCAGAGGGGACTTGACAGAAAGATAAACATAGACAGCGGTGCGCATTTAAACAAAAGAGCACAACGAACTTAGCACCGCACAAATCAAATATATGCTTATAAATCATGGAAACGGGATCAAATTTACAAGATGGACAAATAGCCTTATGAGGCAAGATGTTAATCGTTTTACTACAATATAGGAAAAAGTAAAGATTAAACACTCAAAAAGGGGGATTATCTGGAAACAAATTAAAAAATATCAAATATCCCGAAAATTAATACATTGTTGAGTTTTGACCGCAACATAGCTGACCCAGTTTTTGATCAAGCAAAAATAACATCTCTTGCGGTCACTCTCTACTGGTATCAACCTCACGATGGGTCCCTTGTAGGTTCCCGTTGCTGTCTTTACATTTACTGCTCTGGCAATATCATCATTCTCCCCATTGGGTAATTGAACGGCTTAGTGTCCTTGTCAAAGATCTAAACCAAGTCTCCAAAGGAATAGGACCTGATTTTACCTTTAGACTACTTGTTGCGCTACTGCAATGTGGGAAGATACTCAGTCATTCAACGCTTCCACACATCTGTCAAGATGTTCTGTTGATCGCGGTATAGCTTTCGGAATCCTGCGGGTGTTCCAGAGAAGAAGGCATTCGGCCAATAAACATTTTGTTAGCCCACAAGAAAGTGATTTGGCGTTATAGGTTGTAGATCACTAACGTCATAGCTCACTGTCATCAGGGGTCTATTGTTAAGCAACTGTTCCACTATACAAAGTACAGTTCTAAGTGTATCTTCTTTCAAACTTGTATTACCGAATATGTTGTACATCGCTTTTTTGCATGACTGCAATAAACGTTCCCAGACGCCACCGAAGTGTGGTGCTCCTGGAGGGTTGAAGGTCCATTTAAGTTGTCTCTCAGCAAGTTTAGCAGTCATTTCATCTTTATTCAAATCCGCTAAGACGGCCTTGAACTCGTTTGCTGCTTCAACAAAGTTCGTTCCATTCCGTACGTATTCCACTCCTTCATGATGATACAGTTTCTGCTGGTAAACAAGAAAGAGCTCAACAGCTTTATGCTTGCTGGGGAGGAGGACAGGATGCTAAGTTTTGTTATCAAGGTCTGATTTTCTCAAGCGGCCCTTTGCTCTTATAAGTTCATTGTCATTGAGAAACGGTACAAGACTTGCAATCTTGCTACTGTTCGAGAAACCGTCTTTTCGTTTCAAACTGGCTTTCGCGGGCGCGAATTCTTCTTGCTGTACCGTTTTCGAAATCGCGTTTTCAGCTGCAGATAACAAAGTGTCCACGTTTGCACCTGACCGACTGATTGTCAAGATGTGGGCAACAGTTCGCCTCAGGCGGTTGAACTGGCTAAACCGAGACCATTTAATAACTTTTGGTAGTGCTTCTGCATTAAAGACTTGCACCTCCATGTTCTGCTCAGCTGGAGTAGAGTTGTCTTCATTCAAGACAATTGGATCTTTGAGCCAATCGGGGTCCTTGATCCAGTCACTTTCTCCAACTTCACCAAAGAGTATTCCTCGGGTGACAAGATTGGCGGGATTATTCAACCCAGAGACATGGTGCCTCTCATCAACTGTTGATGAATCAAAAATTTCTGCAACTCTGTTCGCAACAAATGTTGGCTGCTTTTCACTACTCGATCGAATCCATTGAATAACTGTAGATGAATCAGACCACATGAATGTTTCATGAAAGTGAAGTGTGTGGTCTTTCACAATTGAATTTCTTCATCTATTAGCAGTGACTGCGGCCATAAGTTCTAGCTTGGGAATTGTGTGGTGTCTCAATGGAGCCACTCTTGCTTTTCCCAAAATAAACGGAACATCTCTTGATCCGCTTTCATTTTCGGTAACGATGTATGCCCTTGCACAGAATGCATCTTCCGATGCGTCGCCAAACACATGAAGTTAGTTTTTGATAATTTTAGCTGATGTTCCATACCAACGAGGTACATCAAAAGCTTCTCCTGCATTAGGTTCAGATACCCTTTCCGAGAACTTTTCGTTCAGTTCGTCGGCAATGACTGAGTCCCATTGTTGGCCTTTCGTTTGCCATATCGATTTCAAAACTATTTTCCCGCGAATAACGAAAGGGGCTAGAAAACCCAATGGGTCAACCACACTCGAGACAACTGAAAGAACTTTACGCTGTCTCCAGTTAGTAGATGGTTCAAAGTTCATTCCTCAGCAGACTTTCAGCGTAGCCTTTGTATTGTCCCACTCTAACCCGAGTATGGTTAAACTCTTGTCGCTTGTAGTCACTTCATCAAAGTTTGTAGCCCACTTGGCCGGCTTGAAACCTCCTCGGGCCAAGAGCTCCGTCAAATCGGCCTTCAGCGTGAGAGCGGTCTCTTTTGAATATAGAGAGACCAATAACTCATCCATATAGAAGTTGTTCAGCGTAGTTCTACTCGCAAAATTAAACTCTTGTGAGTGGTCGGTTGCACATTTCTGCAAAGCATTGTTGGTGCAAGTAGACGAAGACTTGGCTCCGAAGATGTGTCGGTTGTACTGATAGGTTACCACGTCTCCATCTTCATTATGCCACAAGAACTGCAAGAACTTTCTATCTTCAGGCTTAACTTCAACTTGAAGAAACATTTCCTCAATATCAGCGCTCAATGCAACCGCATTTTCTCGAAATCGGGCAAGTATTGCCATAAGACCTGCCAAGAGGTCAGCTCCTGTTAGAAGCACATCGTTTAAAGAAAACCCTTTAAACTTGCTTGCTGCATTGCACACTCGTCGGACTTTGCCAGGCTTATTTGGATTAAGTACTAGATGATGTGGCACATACCAGACTGGCTCACTTCGTGTTTCAACTAACTCGTCCGCACTCAGAACGGTCAGAATCGATGGTCTCTTTGTACCTCTGAGCTAGGTCGGGGTCATTACTCAACCTTCTTTCAAGGCTTCACAGTTGACCTAATGCAGCGGGAAAATTGTTAGACAACTTGAATTGCTCACCATTCCAAAGAAGTTCAACTTTATATCGAGTCCCGTTGAACTTGGTTGTAGATTGAAGAGTTTCCGTTGCCATTTTGTCCTCACTGCTGCGCTTGTCAGCCACCATTAATGTCCCGTACGACTCCATGTGCCACCACTTCTTGACCACTTCTGCTAGTTCAACATCGGCTTGAGAAGCTACGTGGCAGGTTGCACTACCAGATCGCAAATCGCCAATGAGTACCGGATCACCAACAGTCCATCCCAAAGGAAGCCGAACTGCCCATGGTTTGTCCGCTCCGCCACTCTTGTGCTCTAATGGACGAATCAGTTCATACGCATTTTCACCAAGGATAACTTTAACATCTTTCAAATCAATGCTCTTAAAGCCAAAGCACTTCAGATAAGGCTACTGAGCTTTCATTGTTGTTACGTCATAAACACTTTTACCGACTTCGAGATTTCTTTGACTGAAAATTGTGAAAGTGCCCGCAATACTGCTTGAACTGTTAGCCGGCCCAAGTTTGGCGTCTACAGTTTTGCTGGATTGCAGCTGAGTTCCGTGAATCCCTGTTACATTGAAAGACACTTCTCGGCGTTCCAAATCTAGCTTTTCGAAGATTTCTTCATCTACCTATGTCTGACTTGAACCTGTATCGCAAGCGGCCAAAAGAAAACGTCTTCTTTTGAACCATTGTTTCCGAATAATCGTATCCAAGCTATCTGCATTAAGCCGCGCAAAGACTCTGCATTAATTGTACGGTTCGTGTTGTCAATTTCATTTTTTATTTCGCTAGTAATTGCTTTTTTTCTTCGGTGTGTGAAGCAATCTGTTGTGAGTCTTTTCACAATTATCAATGCCACAGTTGCAACTCTTCTGGCAGTTTCGAGCAGCGTGACTGCCGTTTAAACATGAGAAGCAAAAGGTAAAAGGTTCTTGTCTTTGACAAAATTGTAACGAACGGCAACAGACATTTTCTTAAACTTTTCACAGCTCCAGAGCCTGTGTGTGCTCTTATCCAGGGGACATGAAGCATCGTCTTTCTGTTCTGATGCGGCATTAGGTGTCGATCCACTTGACCGACCAAACTTTTTGAAGTCTCTTTTGTCTGATTTAATGTTTCGCCCTGTGTAAGACTTTGAGACCCAAGGCTCATTAAGTTTTCATGTACTTGTGTTTCGTTTTGTAACCACATGTTAAATTCCATTAAACTCGCAG
Source organism: Convolutriloba macropyga (assembly GCF_964194025.1). Taxonomy (NCBI): domain Eukaryota; kingdom Metazoa; phylum Xenacoelomorpha; order Acoela; family Convolutidae; genus Convolutriloba; species Convolutriloba macropyga. The sequence continues at coordinate 59,618,329 of NC_134474.1, forward strand.
CGTTCGCAAATCTTGCTGGTGCTTCAATGTGAACAAACCATCTTCTCTTGAGGTCGAGTGGAAGTTTGTATACAACCAGATCTGAGTTAGAGAACAGATCATTTGAATACCCAAATAGAACAGATCAGAGAATAACCAAATTGTTGGAGGATATTGACAAAGGCTGCCACAGCGTCGGCAAACCTACAAGTGATGACAGATCATTGTATCTAACTTGAGGGAAATTTTGAAACTTGCTCAGCTGTGAGGAGACAATATAGTGTGTTTGACCAAATGTGTTTGACCAAATTTTTCTGACTGCCCTTTTGGTTTTTCCAGACAGAAGTGTCCTCAAATGGCCCATCTTCTCGTCTTTAGTCAGTGAACTGCTGGCGATCGTAGCAAGAAACGTTCCACTCCACTCTGGCCAATCAAGAGGATCACCATCAAATTCTCGTAGCTTTAACTAGCGTATGCTTTGCTGATGTGGAAACCCTGTGCTTCCCGAAGGTAACATAGGTGTGCTGGTCAATGGGTCAAAGGTGCTGATCGACTTCTTTTTGTAGCTAAAGGTGTGCTCACTATTCTCGTTTCGTGCTCAAAACGTTTTTCAAAAATCCCCCTTCTGCTAATCTGCAATCTAGTTGCATTCAACACCTTAGAACAAGAGCTTCTAACAATAGCAGCTAAACTTGTACGCTGCTCAGGAAAAGAAACTTTTAAGCTCTCCGCAAACTCATTTGTCTGATTTTGCTCTGCGTCGAAATTCAGTTTCTCTTTGTCGTCCTGATCAACAGAACCAGAATCTGATTTTTTTTCAGGATCGGATGCCTCTCCACTCGAGCTGCTATCTAGCTCGGCCTGCAAGGACTTAATCTCCTGTTCTTTTTCCAGACGAAACATTCGCTCTTCAAACTCTCACTTTTGATGCTCAAACTTCATTTGCAACTTTTTCTCAATTTCAGCCTTCTTGTGCACCTTTTCTCGTCTAGCCTTCTGTCGGTTTTTTGTATCTGCTTCTCGTCAGACAAACTCAGCCCGAAATCCGAGCTCAATGTTTCTCGAGATGACACCTCGTTACTTGGAGTAATTGTAGTAACGGAGCTCGTGACCGAAACAGTAGATGAGACTTGAATTACATTTGCAGTGAAGAGGTGGTCGTCATCTGCAGTTGAAGTAAACGTTGAATTAGTGTGCACAACTTTCTCCACTTATGGTTTCAAGATCGACTTCAAGCTTCTTCGTAGTGAACCAACTGCAGGCATTTTTTCCTCGCTATCACAGTTTGGCATTGTAATACTGTGCACCATGTTTGCCAATTGAGCTCCGGTTGCTCTCGTTGTTGTGGGTAGTCCTCGTTGTTTGACTTCCAGTAGCCCGAGGACGGCGTTTCAGTCTGCATTGATGTCGGCTCTTATCGACCCGATACTTAGTGACAGTGGTTACGCATATTCAGTTTCTGCGTATTTCTCGAGCCGTTGACGAAACTTTTCTTCTTTTATAAGACTCTCACCGATGCAGACACCAACCTCTTTTTGTGCTCTTGCCAGCCGGCAGTCTTTTTGAAGCAGACTGACAATGGTGTTCTTTTGTTTTCGGAAAGACACGTGTTCATCTCGCACTAAGGATACAATTGAATTGAGACTCACCAATGAGAACTGAGACGCACTTTTCCGAAGAGTTGATTGCGAGTAAGGTGTAGGTTTTGCTTTTTGTTGCGTAGGAATCGAAGTGTAAGTACGAGTTGAAGATTGAATAGGAACATTAGCAACAGAGGGACTAGAGGTAATAGTCCTTTTAACTTTGTTTTTCGCAGAATCGTGGGAAGCTTTCTTTTTCAACATGTTTGCAAAATCAAACTGTATAGGACTGACCAAGGATAGTAATAAACTAAATCAAGTCCGGGTCGCCGAACCAAATGAAACGGCTGTGAACTCCACAGAGTAAGCTTGACAACGGCCTTGGTTCACTTTCTAACAACGTCTCTAAGGTCACTACAAGAACTTAGTAGACGTCTGGTAAAGGACTGTATCATTCATGGGCTGACAGAACTATAATGTAAAGTTAGTGTATGCCAACGGTTGATAAGTGTAGCGGTTGATATCTCGGAACCCTACCAAAAATCGAAAAAGCCGCTCCAATTGTATGAAGTACCAACAGTGGTCTTTAGTTGTGCAAAATTTCAACTATCTCCGACATCGCTTTAGTAAGCAGTATATTCGATTTTGAAATGTGGTCTAACTCAGGGATGAAATACACTTAAAGTCGACAAATTTGATGGCAAATTACTCATGTTAACTAATATGCTACAGCTTGAGATTTCAACAGTGACTCCACCGCTTCTTGGGGCTAATTTGCGTGATCCGATTGATCCCATTTGACCCAATGTATGTCGTCAGAACTTGGCCCAAATGTATAGGATCGCTCTAGCGGATCCGAGCTCAAGAGAGATTTTTGGCTTTAATTCAATCCCTTTTGGTTGAATTGGATCACAAATTGAAAATAACTGAGCAGTAAAACACTTTTGATTGTTCTGATTACAATTTTACAGCTGGTGGTGTTCGCACCATCGACAAATATACATTTTAGTGGGGTTACATACAGTAAATGTTAGAACTAGCCAAACTTCCGTACGGAGGCGGCCTCTTATTGGCTCAACACAAAATCCACTCAGAGAGGACTTGACAGAAAGATAAACATAGACAGCGGTGCGCACATAAACAAAAGAGCAAATGGACTTAACACCGCACAAATCAAATATATACTTATAAATCATGGATACTGAGATCAAATATACACGATGAGCAAATAGCCTTATGAGGCAAGATGTGAATCGTTTGACCACAATACAGGAAAAAATGAAAGTTAAACACTCAAAGGGGGATTATCTCGAAACAAATTAAAAAATATCAAATATCCCGAAAATTAATACATTGTTGACTTTTGACTGCAACATCGATAAATCCTGACTGCAACTTCGATGTAACATCGAAGAAGAACAAAAAAATCTTTTAAATTCTGAATTCTACGCTGGACCAGCTTTTTAATGATACCACTCACATTTCTCTGCAATGAATATATTGATCGGCCAAAATTGACTGAACAAAAAAAAACCCATTTGAGTATATAGTTCCTCCCCCCACAAGTGGGATTCGAACAATAAGAATAAATGGAGAAATAAAGAATTGATAGGAGAATGATTTTTGAAGTATATTTGCCCAAATTGTTACGGCAATTTTGCTCGAAGTTATGCGTGTTGCAACGGAATTCTCTCTGTGGATTTGCACATAACGTATGGAAAAATCGAATCTGCGAAACTCTTTACAACATAATGTAAGTTTCAAGAAAATGCTCTCAAACTTTTGAACCAAAACATTATTGAACTCAATCGGAGTTAAACATCATTTTCTCAGAGTAGAAATAACGACATCAGCTGAAAACTTTTGAATGTTCTCTAACACCTGATAGGTATCAGATTCATAAAAACAATAAAACTGATTTTGTTATAACAGTGCCACTCAAATACCAATTCAAGCGAACTTGAAATATAAATAGCGCAGACTCTATAATCATTTAGAAATTCAGCGACTCTGAAAACTGATTTACCAATTGGCCTTTAGCCTGAATTTGCCAAGAAAGCAGAGAGGTAAGGTGTGTGATTGACACGCTAATGATCGATAGTTCAATCCCCTGCCTCCGTGAAGCTGTCAACAAAATAATGTCATGTTTGAACTGGAAACTCTCAAGAAACACATGTTTGTCCTCATAAATGAAAATAAAGCGCATTGAATTTTTTCAGCGAACTGCTCAAAATTGGACAGAAAAATATATTGTAGGAAGCTAGAAGCACGCATTCTCGTTACAAAACTTATGATCGGGATATTGTGAGTCTCTGCAAAAAATGGCTGGAGAGCAACCTAGAGACAAATTGATGCCTCATAGTACTCATAACTTGAAAAAGTAAAAACCGCTTGAAAACAAACCCAACTTGAATTAAAACCCCAAAAACTTAAAACCTTCCTGATCGCATATTTCCCCAAAATGCATATGTGAACAGTTGTACTTTTCAGATGTGATCCATTTTCTCGCTCACAGCGTACCTTAAAAATTGACGAAATGTCTGATTTTTGGCCTCATGTCTTCTGACATTTTATATATTTCAGTTGAAAAAAAGCGTTTTTCTCTAATTAAACGCTGCAAACTGTCAGCGCAACAAGGAACTCACATCACATTGAAAGTTTTTAATGTTTTTTCTATGTTTTGACCATAAAATTGATCGGCATAATCTACCAAAAGAAGTAGGACTCTAGATCTGTCGGTGAGTGTAAATTAACTGAGCTCTAATATTTTCAATGCATTACTATGCAAAATTCAATTTGAAGAGTAGTTGAAACAAGTTGATCAGGTCAGAAAATTTCAGGAAAGGCTGAGAAGCAAGTTCTTATAGATAAATCAATAGCTTAGAAATCCAATGAAGTAAAAAAAAGTGTATTTGAAATCCTCTAATTTCGATTGATTGGTTCATGATGAATTTAATTTTTCTGCTGGATCATTCCGAAGGCAATTTGATGCCGCGAAGTGATCAATTCTTACGACGTGGTCTTTCTGAAAAAGTTAAAAGAAAGAATGAAAAAAAGAAAGAAAGAAAGAAAGAATGAAAGAAAAAAAGAAAAAAAGAAAAAGGAAGAAAGAACGAAAGAAAGAAAGACAGAAAGAAAGAAAGAAAAAGAAAGAAAAACGACAAGAATAAAAATGGTTGATTGAATATTGGCATTCACTTTAATGTGAACTTTTTGGCAAAGCTGGCTAAAATAACAAAATTTTTCGATTATAGGGTCGCCGATCGCGATCAAAAATAGCTACATTCCAGAATATAATTACTAAGATTTTTTTTCAAAATCTGTCCTATTCATATATGTCAGAAAAATTATAACTCATTTCCTAGTAAGATTCTTGTACGAAATCAGGGTTTTAATAAATGATCCTAGCTTGCATCGCTTTCTGGGAAAAAATGCCGAAACAAATGCGGAAAGATCATTGAGATCATTATTAATAAAAAAAAGGATGTTTTCCTTGGAATAGAATTCGTCGTCGCAGGCAGGTCCACATGGGCATGTGAAATCATTATTCCTGTATGCCTTGGACACGTTTGTCTGACAGTCTCGGATGAGTTTATTCCAGGCAGAGCAGAGAGGAACTGTTTCGTCATCTAAAACAATCAACTTTTGCATTACCAAGCCCTTTAACTAGTGAAATAAACTTTTAAAATAAGTGTAACAAACCTTTATGAAACAACATTGGTCTCATCTTGTCAAATTTAAAAACATTTCACAGAGTGTTTTTAATTTTGCATCTGTTAACTATTTTTTAAATGTTCAAGGTCAAATTGTTCAAGGTCAAACTTGCAAATTTTTGAGAATCAAATGGTTGAATTTGCAAATGTCCATAATCAAACGTGTACCCGGGCCGAGGAATGAGAGGATAAAAATGCAAGAAATGAGCGGAATTTGAGCGGAATAAAAAATGCAAGAAATGAGCGGAATTTGAGCGGAATAAAAAATGCAAGATATGAGTGGAAATTGAGCGGAATAAAAAATGCAAGAAATGAGCGGAATTTGAGCGGAAAAAAATGCAAGAAATGAGACGAATGGTCAGAATGAGCGGATTTTTGAGCGGAGTTTGAGCGGAAAAAAGCACGAAATGAGAGGAATGGTCGGAATGAGCGGACTTTTTAGTCTGATCAGAGGACGTTTCGAACGCACTTTAGTCTGATCAGAGGACGTTTCGAACGCACTTTAGTCTGAGCAGGGACGTTTCGAGCGCATTTTTGTCTGATCAGAGGACGTTTCGAGAGCTGAAATGGGTTAAATACTGTCGGAAAAAATCTACAGTTGAACTAACGAACAACTTTTTGAGATTTTCCAGTATGTTTTGGGTGTGTTCCCCTCCTCCTTCTCTCAACAGGGCTGGGGACCTTGATTTTGGATTAAACTTTAAATACTCGAGATGTGATAAAAGTACGCTGGGTAGCGCTAAAATGGTGGCCATGGTCGCCGAAAAAAGATGTGGCTATGGTCGCAAAAAATGGTCGCTAAAAAGAAATCAAATCTTGCAGTATCTTGCGGCTCCTACCGATATAATTCAATTAATATTTTGATAGGTTACTCAAAACAAACATTGACCATTTTTCAACAGGTTTGTCCGCCGTGCAAATTTAAGGAGAAAGATGCAGGGTCATATACGATTTGCATGAATTTCCGATACTCATACAATTTTCACGGAAAAATTTAAGAATATTAAAGTCTATTTTTATAATGAGTCCCTTCTAATCAGACAAACATCAATCAAAACCCAATCACTTTTCTTTCCTTAAATTCGAAAAACGAAATAATATTAAATTTACTCAATTCCAAACGTCAAGCCTAAATGGTATCATATGTTTTTCAAGTCCTATGGACAACTAATAACAATTAGTTTTCTGATACAACCTCAACTATACGCAAGAAAATTTGTTGGCTAGAAAAGCAGTAAGATGTTCTCAAACATAAATCCTCCGATTTATCAAAAGATATTAAAAAACCGAAGCAAAAACTGAAAACTATGAATCACAACTCTGATTTTAAACGGATGAAAGTTACTTACTTTACCACAATCCAGGAAAGCGTTCTAAGGATCAAATGATCAGAGATTTTTTTTTTTTGCAAATTTTAATGTAAAAAAATAACATTGGGCACAAAGCTTTTGTTTGTGAACAAAGCTTTAGTTTATTTTCAAACAATGGAAAAAACATATCAAGCACCATTTTGTATTTTAGAATTCACATTAAATAGTAAAATTGAATGAACTAGGTGGTATGAGGAGTGATACTCCAAACATGCAATCAAGGCAAAAATTTTGGTAAGCATTTCAAATACATGTTGTCCATTTTCTTTGCCAAATTGAAAAACATTTGCAGATTAAATGTGAGACTCCTGAGGCAAATGATATTCAATTGTATTTTAAGATTTAAATCAGCATCTATAATATCGACGTCGAACTTCAGATGACCAACTCAGAGGAAAGCATTCACATGAACATAATGTAAACGTATAAACTTATAAGAAAATTCTCAATTCATCAGGTGTTAATTTTCGATTCCATCATTCCAGAATAAATGAAGTTTGACGCCGCGTTTTATTCCGTATTTCTATCCAGGATAACCAAAACCACCACATGTCTATTTGCATCAATCAACTATGCAAACGCTTGCAATGTTAACTATAATTTTCACTGTTTTTACACGAATATCAAATCCATCCTGATCTCTTAGAAAATTATTGCTTATTTTTTCCAATTCATCAGATTTTTTTTCCAAAATGCACTTTTGGTTTGCATAAATTATTTTTTTGGCTATCTGAATCCCCAACGTCACTCGAAGTTTGTAAAATTGTATGTATCTTTACCATTTAAAAAACCATTCTGAATGTTGTAGAAATCATGTTAAACAATAAATACAAAATCCTACAGAATTTCTGTTTTAAAAATAGGTTTTATTGTATTACTTCCTTCTTTCTTATGTCGGTAGCCATTTTTCAGTACGTTGCAATTGTTATATATCGTCTTGTATTATTTCACACTTTTTTGTTTGCTTTTCACGTCCCAGACAATAAATCGCATTAGTCATAGCTTTCATCAAATCCAATTTCAAAATTTTCTATTGACGTTTTTCAAATGCTGTCTGATCAAAAAATTTGAGCATTAGATTAGAACTTAGATTCAGTGATAATTCTGAAAATGAATTTTCGTATCTTTTTCTTTTGAATTAGCAAAATAATACAGTAAACCAGTTTTCTTTTTTTTGTGATAGAGAACATTTAATCGCATTTCTAAATTAAAGGTTTTGATTCGTACATTTTAAAATCTTTCAAATGGTTTTTTTTGGAATCTTCGATAAAAAAAATATTTAATTCATTTTTCAACTCATTTTTCTCGATTTAAAATGGTTGATAGAGTTCTAAAAGCTTGAAACTTCGCAACTACCGGAGATGACTACAAGGAACCTATTGTCAATTTCAGATCTATCAATCTAAAAAAAGCGCAATTTGAAGTGAAGAAGGCGAAATATTAGATCTCAAGATACAACGTTTTTTTTCTCGAATACTCCGTGACATATCAATATCACTCATGTGAATTATTTTGGACTCTTGGAGCATCACTTATCTTCAATTCTTTTCGTATAGTCTCATCAATATGAAGCCCACTTCTGAATTTAAATTAATTTTGTGACCCTAGTTGAGAAGACCGAACAAAAACGACAAAAAATTTGTAAGAAATCTTCGGTATCCTCGATTTCAAACGTATGAAAGCTTCGATGTGTTCAGTTTGATCAGTATGATCGTTTCTGCAGCAAGAGATATTCGGTATGTCCGGTTTTACAAAATTCGGTATGTTCGGTATTTAAACATAAGAGATCGTTAGTATGTTCGGTTTTAGAACTAAATATTGTCGGTTTTTTTCTTTTAAATACCAAACAACGATACCGACAAAAATTAATAGAAAATTTTGTCACTTTTGGCATGAACGTTTCATTCTGGCCTGCCGAGAAGACATTTGAGAAGACCGAACAAAAACGACAAAAAGTTTGTAAGAAATTTTTGGTATCCTCGATTTCAAACGTAAGAAAGCTCCGATGTGTTCAGTTTGATGGGGATGATCGTTTTTGTACGCAAGAGATATTCGGTATGTCCGGTTTTACAAAATTCGGTATGTTCGGTATTTAAGAATAAGAGGTCGTTAATATGTTCGGTTTCAGATCTAAATATTGTCGGTTTTTTCTTTTAAATACCAGACAACGATACCGACGAAAAATAATAGAAAATTTTGTCACTGTTGGCAAGAAAAACGACGATACTGACGATTTCTTGTGTTTAAAAACCAAAAATTTCTCTACTAGGTGAGCCCTGCTCCTAAAAAATTGTGGGCAAGAGACATTACGCGGCTGCCCAACAAATATGTGTCACCTCGGAGTGTGATAACAGCTGTTTCGCATTTTCCATTAATTGCAAATCGTAACGTAAATAACTGAGGTTAAACTAGCGTCGAACAATTTAGTGTGAATTTAAGCTTTCTCTTCGGCATCAGCCGGTAAATTATTTTTGCTGCATCGAAAATGAGTTTAATTAGTCAAGGGTAGTCAAGTGTACCAACAAATCATTGCTATTTCAATTCGCTTTAAATTTTTGACCTTAGTTTTAATGCATGTGCATGAACGTTTTAGTCTGGCCTGCCGAGAAATCAGTTGAGAAGACCGAACAAGAACGACATAAAGTTTGTTAGAAATTTTTGGTATCCTCGATTTCAAACGTATGAAAGCTTCGATGTGTTCATTTTGATGGGGATGATCGTTTTTGTACGCAAGAGATATTCGGTATGTCCGGTTTTACAAAATTCGGTATTTTCGGTATTTAAGAATAAGAGGTCGTTAATATGTTCGGTTTCAGACCTAAATATTGTCGGTTTTTTCTTTTAAATACCAGACAACGATACCGACGAAAAATAATAGAAAATTTTGTCACTGTTGGCAAGAAAACGACGATACTGACGATTTCTTGTGTTTAAAAACCAAAAATTTCTCTACTAGGTGAGCCCTGCTCCTAAAAAATTATGGGCAAGAGACATTATGCGGCTGCTCAACAAATACGTGTCACCTCGGAGTGTGATAACAGCTGTTTCGCATTTTCCATTAATTGCAAATCGTAACGTAAATAACTGAGCTTAAACTAGCGTCGAACAATTATTGTGAATTTAAGCTTTCTCTTCGGCATCAGCCGTTAAACTATTTTTGCTGCATCGAAAATGAGTTTAATTAGTCAAGGGTAGTCAAGTGTACCAACCAAATCATTGCTATTTCAATTCGCTTTAAATTTTTGACCTTAGTTTTAATGCATGTGCATGAACGTTTTAGTCTGGCCTGCCGAGAAATCAGTTGAGAAGACCGAACAAAAACGACAAAAAATTTGTATGAAATCTTCGGTATCCTCGATTTCAAAAGTAAGAAAGCTTCGATGTGTTCAGTTTGATCGGTATGATTGGTTTTGTACGCAAGAGATATTCGGTATGTCCGTTTTTACAAAATTTGGTATGTTCGGTATTTAAACATAAGAGATCGTTAGTATGTTCGGTTTTAGACCTAAATATTGTCGGTTTTTTCTTTTAAATACCAGACAACGATACCGACGAAAAATAATAGAAAATTTTGTCACTGTTGGCAAGAAAAACGACGATACCGACGATTTCTTGTGATTAAAAACCAAAAATTTCTCTACTAGGTGAGCCCTGCTCCTAAAAAATTGTGGGCGAGAGACATTACGCGACTGCTCAACAAATATGTGTCACCTCGGAGTGTGATAACAGCTGTTTCGCATTTTCCATTAATTGCAAATCGTAACGTAAATAACTGAGGTTAAACAAGCGTCGAACAATTTAGTGTGAATTTAAGCTTTCTCTTCGGCATCAGCCGTTAAATTATTTTCGCTGCATCGAAAATGAGTTTAATTAGTCAAGGGTAGTCAAGTGTACCAACAAATCATTGCTATTTCAATTCGCTTTAAATTTTTGACCTTAGTTTTAATGCATGTGCATGAACGTTTTAGTCTGGCCTGCCGAGAAATCAGTTGAGACGACCGAACAAAAACGACAAAAAGTTTGTTAGAAATTTTTGATATCCTCGATTTCAAACGTAAGAAAGCTTCGATGTGTTCTTTTTGATGGGGATGATCGTTTTTGTACGCAAGAGATATTCGGTATGTCCGGTTTTACAAAATTCGGTATGTTCGGTATTTAAGAATAAGAGGTCGTTAATACGTTCGGTTTCAGACCTAAATATTGTCGGTTTTTTCTTTTAAATACCAGACAACGATACCGACAAAAAATAATAGAAAATTTTGTCACTTTTGGCAAGAAAAACGACGATACTGACGATTTCTTGTGTTTAAAAACCAAAAATTTGTCTACTAGGTGAGCCCTGCTCCTAAAAAATTGTAGGCAAGAGACATTATGCGGCTGCTCAACAAATACGTGTCACCTCTGAGTGTGATAACAGCTGTTTCGCATTTCCATTAATTGCAAATCGTAACGTAAATAACTGAGGTTAAACTAGCGTCGAACAATTATTGTGAATTTAAGCTTTCTCTTCCGCATCAGCCGTTAAACTATTTTTGCTGCATAGAAAATGAGTTTAATTAGCCAAGGGTAGTCAAGTGTACCAACCAAATCATTGCTATTTCAATTCGCTTTAAATTTTTGACCTTAGTTTTAATGCATGTGCATGAACGTTTTAGTCTGGCCTGCCGGGAAATCAGTTGAGAAGACCGAACAAAAACGACAAAAAATTTGTAAGAAATCTTCGGTATCCTCGATTTCAAAAGTAAGAAAGCTTCGATGTGTTCAGTTTGATCGGTATGATTGTTTTTGTACGCAAGAGATATTCGGTATGTCCGCTTTTACAAAATTTGGTATGTTCGGTATTTAAACATAAGAGATCGTTAGTATGTTTGATTTTAGACCTAAATATTGTCGGTTTTTTTCTTTTAAATACCAAACAACGATACCGACAAAAAATAATAGAAAATTTTGTCACTTTTGGCATGAACGTTTTATTCTGGCCTGCCGAGAAGACATTTGAGAAGACCGAACAAAAACGACAAAAAATTTGTAAGGAATCTTCGGTATCCTCGATCTCAAACGTATGAAAGCTTCGATGTGTTCAGTTTGATCAGTATGATCGTTTCTGCACGCAAGAGATATTCGGTATGTCCGGTTTTACAAAATTCGGTATGTTCGGTATTTAAGAATAAGAGGTCGTTAATATGTTCGGTTTCAGACCTAAATATTGTCGGTTTTTTTGTTTTAAATACCAGACAACGATACCGACAAAAAATAATAGAAAATTTTGTCACTTTTGGCATGAACGTTTTATTCTGGCCTGCCGAGAAGACAATTGAGAAGACCGAACAAAAACGACAGAAAATTTGTAAGAAATCTTCGGTATCCTCGATTTCAAACGTAAGAAAGCTTCGATGTGTTCAGTTTGATCGGTATGATTGTTTTTGTACGCAAGAGATATTCGGTATGTCCAGTTTTACAAAATTTGGTATGTTCGGTATTTAAACATAAGAGATCGTTAGTATGTTCGGTTTTAGACCTAAATATTGTCGGTTTTTTCTTTTAAATACCAAACAACGATACCGACAAAAAATAATAGAAAATTTTGTCACTTTTGGCATGAACGTTATATTCTGGCCTGCCGAGAAGACATTTGAGAAGACCGAACAAAAACGACAAAAAATTTGTAAGGAATCTTCGGTATCCTCGATTTCAAACGTATGAAAGCTTCGATGTTTTCAGTTTGATCAGTATGATCGTTTCTGCACGCAAGAGATATTCGGTATGTCCGGTTTTACAAAATTCTGTATGTTCGGTATTTAAACATAAGAGGTCGTTAGTATGTTCGGTTTTAGACCTAAATATTGTCGTTTTTTTTTCTTTTAAATACCAGACAACGATACCGACAAAAAATAATAGAAAATTTTGTCACTTTTGGCAAGAAAAACGACGATACTGACGTATTCTTGTGTTTAAAAACCGAAAATTTGTCTACTAGGGGAGCCCTGCTCCTAAAAAATTGTGGGTAAGAGACATTACGCGGCTGCTCAACAACTATGTGTCACCTCGGAGTGTGATTACCTCGGAGTGTGATAACAGCTGTTTCGCATTATCCATTAATTGCAAATCGTAACGTAAGTATGAGGTAAAACTAGCGTCAAACAATTTAGTGTTAAGTTAAGCTTTCTCTTCGACATCAACCGTTAAATTTTTCTTGCTGAATCGAAAATGAGTTTAATTAGTCAAGTGCAGTCAAGTGTACCAACCAAATCATTGGTATTTCAATTTGCTTCAAATTTTTAACCTTAGTTTTAATGCGTGTGCATGAACGTTTTAGTCTGGCCTGCCGTTCGACTCATAGCTAAATTTGTTCTGTTTCATCTGTCTGGTAAAACTTCTTGATTTTTCCGGACTGATACTTTTCATGGGTCAGTTTCGTCTCAATCATACCCAATATTTAATTCAACCATAAACAATTTTTAAGACTTTAACATACTTCAGCTAAAATCAAAATTATTGCTTATGATCAAACAGTCCAAAATATTTGAACTACGTAGAATTGCGACTGTGTGAGCAACTGCCTACCTTTAGGATTAAACAAAGCAGAATCTCCCCTCTTCGTGACCCGCGTTTGCAGACAATCCTCTGCTGGGTCTGGAGCTATGTATAGCTTAGATGAAAGATAATGCTACCCCCCCCCCCCCAGAAAAAAATAGACCAGAAATTTTGTACAGGCATTAAGTTAATTATCACATACCGTAGTAATCGGTGACGCATCCACATTTAAAGAATGTTTCTGCTTCGATACAATATCTTTCACAAGCCCTCTGGTCATATCTGGGCCACCTTCTGGTATAGGCAGTGTCCAAGGCCACAAACTGAGGCCACTCTTCCAAACAACTGCCGTATCTACAGAGGACAGAAAACATCATTAGAAGGAAAGCGTAAGTTTCTATTCAATGTTCAAGAAATTTTGACGCTTTGGGTTACCCATTTTGAGTTTTGCAACCAAAGTCGGCTCTGGTATTACTGATTTGCGTCACGATATCCAGACCGATATCGGCTCCCGCCAGACCAACTTGAGTTGCACACTGGGTTGCGAGATCTACTTGGGTTGCGCATTGGTGGTGCCAGACAAATTTTGGTCACGCACTGGTGTTATCCCGATTAGAAATTTAAAACTTTGAAGTAATAGTAATCATTGGTATAATTTACAGTTTTCACAATAGAAGACGTCACTTCATGTATATGGTTTCTTGTTCCAAACAAAGAATAACTCGGGGCTTCATTATCTCCACTTTTTCTGTGTAATTGAACGTTTTCTTGGTTGAATCTCTTGGTTCTGAGTAGACATTCCAAACTCTCGAAGAGTCTCTGACTGGTCGGTACAGAATCTGGAAATGAGTCTGCTCAGACAAAGCATATCATACCACGAAACTCTCCAGGCCCTATACAAAATCAAGATCAGAGTGTCCAGACTCTGTGCAGAGTTCTGATCAGACATTCCAGACCATAGGCAGCGCGCTGATCAGACAGTGCGACTATGAATGGTCCCTGATCAGACTTTCCAGACCGCAAGTAATCCAGCTCGACTCATGGTAAAGGTCGCCATTTACCACGCCGCGAGCGTGATCCTGGATGATCTGATCCCAGCTGGTTTCAGTTCCCTCTGCGTACGATATTTGAGATATCGATCAAACTCAGTAAAGGTAGAATATGGCTGAGAGTAAGTATAGTTTTGATTGTTAGTTTAAGGAAACAATTTTTGCCCTATTTTAACTCCGAATTTTAAACGATAGTATTCGTCAAATTCGCCTAGCACGCAATTCAAAAACGGCAAATCCTACGTATGGAATTGCGATTTGTAAAATATAGCTTTTCAGTGGTTTGTTTGAACGTTATTGTTAAGAAAAGTAAATTCAATTCTGGGTTCACATTAGCTCATTTTCACTTTCAATATTTTGAGATATTTGAGATAAACAGGGGTCTCAAATATCTCAAAATATTGAAAGTGAAATTGAGCTAATATGAACCCAGAATTGTATTTACTTTTCTTAACAATAACGTTCAAACAAACCACTGAAAAGCTATATTTTACAAATCGCATTTCATTACGTAGGATTTGCCGTTTCATATTAGCTCAATTTCACTGTCAATATTTTGAGATATTTGAGATAAACAGGGGTTAACCTACTAGCCTTTCAGAGCCGATATCATTTCCTGAACATCTTTCCTTGGAGCTGGTAACAAGTTGCAAAAACCAAACTTGACCTCAATTTTTAGTATTTTTATAAACCGGGTGGGGTGTCCACTCCACTACTATCCAACAGTGAGACAACTATTAATTCAAAAGAAATTTTAAAGTTAAAAACCCCATTAATTTTTCCAGAAGTTAAATTATTTACATTTATCTCCCTAAAAGGGCATCTTAAACCTCCATAATTTTTAGTGCAATCTTTTCGAACCGAAGGGCTACACCGTGCCGAGAACCGTAATTTTACAGGTGACGCCAATAACAAGAATTTTTTGTTAGAAGTAAACAAATTGAGAAAGCTGGAGCATATAAATCTTGAGATGAAATGCTCCCAGGTTCTGCTTTTATTAAATGATAATAATTGTCCATCAAATTTAACCAAAGGTTTTTTTCAGATTGTTTTTGCTGTTTGAAATGTCAAAAAACTTCATCCAGGGAATGCAGAAGACAGTCTCAAAAAATCTCATATCGGCTGTTGGAACTTTTACTTTGATAATAATGGATCGAGTATTTGCTACTCCCTTGAAAAGTAGACAGAGCTTCTGTATGCTAATGGGTTTCAATTTTTAAGTACTGGACTGTATAAAGCCGAATGTCTACATATTATATGATTTCTTGTAAAAGGTGTAAAACCACTCTTTCGGAAGTCAAGTCATTTCGGTATATAAGCAACAACGTGTTATTAGAACAAAGCAACGTATAAGCATTATAATATCAAGACGTACAAACATACAACGTAAGCATTAACGATCAATGCAACAAGTGAAAACTTAGACGGCAAGGTTTTTTCGATGCTCTTTTACTGGTTTTTTGTCTGATGTCATTAACGTCAAAATCAGTTCGTATTCAATCGGCAAGTGTCTAGAAAACCTAAAAATATTAAGCCGAAAACCAGCTTAATCGATACATATAGTGGTAATATTTACTGAAAATTAGATTAAATGAACTTTTTCGGAACTTTCTACGTATATTAGAACGTTTTATTAATTTAGAACGATTTCTGTACGCATTTAAATACAAAAATAAATACTCAATTCTGATTGGTTAATATTATTCGTTCATTTACTTCGTAACATCCTCCAGCCCGGAAGAAGATGTTGGGAAAACTGGTACAAGTTTTACAAGCGGGCGGACGAGTGAATGGTCGACGTACGTGAAACGGCGGAGCGCGCGACGCTATCGGAGCCGTAGTGGAGTTCCACAATCCGAGCGGTTTGGTAGTAACCCCTAGGGTTGGTTTCTTCAACTATCCAAACCAATTCACCGGTCTTAAGGTGTTGCTCGGCAGGCGTCTGCCACTTAGAGCGTCGGTTCAGCGTCGGTACGTACTCTCTGACCCAACGGGACCAGATCGCATTAGCGTACGACTGCGCACGGGCGTAGCGTTTACGATGGTCAAGCTCATTATTGCCGACAACAGACGGAATACCGGTAGAGTATTCTCCTAGAAGAAAGTGGTTGGGCGTTAAAGCGTTCAAATCGCACGGATCAGCGCTTACTGGTGTTAAAGGACGCGAATTGAGAGCATTCTCCACGAGACAAAAGGTAGTATGCACTACCTCATCCGTGAGGCGACGCGTGCCAAGAATAGTATACAACACGCGCTTGAAGCTGCGTACCAACCTCTCCCAGATACCACCTTGATGTGGTGCGCTGGGTGGATTGAATCTCCATTTTATACCTTTGTGAGCGAGCTCAGCTGCAATGTTGACAACGTTCCACTTTTCAATACTTTCTCGGAGTTCTTTCTCCGCTCCAATAAAGTTAGTGCCATTGTCCGACCAAATCATGGCAGGTGTACCCCTACGTGACAAAAACCGCTCAACTCCCATAACACAAGAACTGGTGTCCATGGATGTAACTATCTTGACATGGACAGCGCGAGTAGTGAGACAGGTGAAGAGGAAGCCCCACCTTTTCTCAGTAGTACGGCGGACAGTAACATAGAATGGCCAAAAGTAGTCTAAGCCAGTGTTCGTGAAGGGAGGAGACTGGTAAGCAAGTCTCTCCTTAGGTAAGTCAGACATGATTGGTTGCATAGTTACAGCTTGGAGTTCTCGGCATCTCAGGCAGTGTGCTTTGATGGAACGCAAGGATGATCATAGTTTCAGTTCTGTATAGTGTTCCTGCACAATTGATCTTAGGTATTCAACGCCTTGATGATAATGCTTTACGTGCGTGTGTTCAAGAAACAGTTTTACAAACGGATGACGTGCGTCTAAAATGATTGGATACTTTACGTTAAACCCAACTTCAATTAACCGCTTGATGCAGCCCGAGGAACGGATTAGCCCATTTGGACTAATAAACGGTGAATGTGGAGCAATTCGGCTACTCCGTTTAACGAATTTATTGTCAAGAAGATCTTTTCTTTCGGTTTCAAAAGACTCTCCTTGCACCAAGTACTGTAGATGACGCTCGGCTTCGTCAAGCTCAGTAGGGTCGGTAATGCTACCATCGGGGTTACGGTAGCCGGCATGTTTCGGCAAAAGCCGGAGAACGTATGCTGCAATGCGCAAGTACTTTTGATAAGAACTAAACTTATCAAATGGGAATAACGACGGAACGGGGGTTATCTGTTTTTTAACAGATTTAGCGAGAGAAACACTGTCTTCTATGATGACTGCTTGGTTGACGCCAAGTTTGATGTTATTAATGACGTCTTTGTTCGGCACGAAAGGGAACCTTGAGTTTGTTAAGAAATGTGGACCATTGACCCAACTGCTTAGTTGCAAAATCTCAGCGGACATTCCACGCGTGCCAGCGTCAGCTGGATTATCCTTAGTTGCGACGTGGTTCCATTGGTCAACGCTGGTATACTCCAAAATTTCACAAACGCGGTTTGCAACAAAGATTGGTTGCTTTTCATTTGAGTTTATCCACTGAAGAACGGTCGTGCTGTCTGTCCACATGAATACTTGGTTAACAGTTACAGTAAGTGCCTGAATAATTTCGTTCTTCAGCCGAGAGGCAAGTAGAGCTGCTTGCAATTCCAGTTTTGGGAGAGTCATTACCTTCATTGGCGCCACGCGCGCTTTCCTCAAAACAAACGCAAGCTCTGTTTTTATCTTGCCCGTAGGAGTTGTTACTCGGGCTCGAAGAAATGCAACGGCACTAAAAATATCCTGAGAACTGTCACCGAACATATGCAACTCTATATTATCAAAGGGTCCGCTAAAGTAACTTCGAGGAATTTTGATGTTTTCAAGCTTTGTTAAGTCCGCACTCCAAACCAAAAATCTTTGAACGATATCCTGTGGGAGCTCGTCATCCCATTGTTGTCCTGTGACACGCCAGATGACTTTTAAGAGCAGTCGCGCACCGACGGTAAACGGTGCGACAATACCAATGGGGTCAAAGACTTAGGAGACAAGACTTAGGACCAAGCGTTGCGTGAGGGACTTGGTGATAGCGCAGCTTGTACCCCGACTCACAACTAAAGTGTCATTAGTGTGATCCCACTTTAACCCTAGCACATGCGATGAATCCTCCTGACATGAAACAATAACCTTGGGCTCAGTAGTTTGAGGGGAACCATCAATTCGGTCAGCCAGATTTGGTACATTGCTTACGAACTTTGTAAGCTTGAACCCACCGAGATGGAGAAGATGTACCAATTCCTTCGATCTATTGATGGCTTTCTCGGGAGACTCCACTGAGTCAAGGTAATCGTCCATGTAGAAGTTTTCAAAGACGGCTTTTGCAGCTTCGGGGTAAAACTTGTCATTGTCTCTCGCAGTGCGTTGTAATGCATAATTGGCGCATGTGGGCGAGTCTTTAGCCCCGAATATGTGGCGCGTATATTGATACACTACAACATTAGTTGTGGGGTCCTCCCGCCACAGAAAGCGAAGTGATGGTTGATCTGATGGTAATACGCCAACCTGTAGAAACATTCCCTCGATGTCGGCAGAGACGGCATATGGATGCTGTCGGAAGCGAAGATGTACGTAAATAAGGTTTTGGAGCAGATCAGGGCAAGTGAGCAGATATTTATTCAGTGAGGCGCCATGAAATTTTGCTGCTCCATCGAGCACCCTACGCACCTTACCCGGTTTGTTCGGGTTTAAAACCGGATGGTGGGGTAGGTACCACTCTTTATCGGACCGGCCCTCAACCTTGTGAGCGTCCGGAACCTCAATTACATACCCCTTATTTAGGTCTTCTTTGATGGTACTAGTATACTTCTCTCTGAGGTCTTCATCCTTGGCCAAACGTTTTTCGAGCGGTTTTAGTTGCACAAGGGAGGAGAAGTAATTATTTGGGAGCTGGATGTTGTCTGCTGCCCACAGCATTCCGGCATCGTATCTTAGGCCATTGTGTATGGTGGTACTCTCAAGGATCTCGTGAGCCCTTGCGTCTGCTGCAGATCTGGAGTCGACCTGCTTGTTTGCCCCGAATGATTCAATGTCGTACCATGACTTTACTTGACTTGCTAACTCATTGTCATGTTCGATATTCACTTTAAAACACGTTGAGGTTAAACAAGAACTTGATGGTAACGGACCGCTTAAGACCCAACCTATGGGTAAGCGTACGGCAACGGGTGAACGCTTCTCATCGGCAGAGAAGTGTTCTAACGGGCGGATGGCGTGATAGACATCTTGTCCGAGTATCATCTCAATGTCTTTATAGGAATATGTCACGGGATCAAGGACTGCTAAGTGTGGGTAAGTCTCCTGCAAGGCTTGTACATTAATTATATCAGAGCCGACGTTCAGACTCTCTTTAACGAAAGGTTTGACGGTGAATGGTTCGAAATGTTGATGTTCTCTTGGTTTCACAGTAACTTCAACAACCCTAGTATCAACTACTTCTTCGGTATTAATACCCTTGACAGTTAGCTTTAGTGCTTTACCGTGCAAACCGAGTCTATCTGCGAGACTACCGGCCACCCAAGAGTTACTGCAGGCGGTATCACACAAAACTAAAGCCTTGGTATCCAAACCGGACGAATTGACCAACTGCAATTCCGTCACCTGAAGGAGCCCCTTAACATCAGTAACAGATGACATTGTGGTAGTCTTATTAGACGGCTCTTGAGTAGTGGTTGCTTTACTTTGACCTATGTTGACAGAAGACTGGATGGTATTGGGATTTGTTGACTGTTTTGTTGGGAAAACCCTATCTGCTCCATGCAATAGTGTGTTATGCGAACTATTGCAACCCTCTGCTCGGCACTTTCTTGGTTGAGGGCACTGGCGGAACGTGTGCTTGTCCCTTAAGCACGAAAAGCAAAGTTTGTTATCTGAAACCAACTTAGCTCTCTGGGTTGGAGTCTTTTCCTTGAAAACTCGACACTCCCATAGCCGGTGGTTACCTTTGCAAACAATGCACCGAGAGTAAGTGTTTGTAGAAGAAGATGGCATTTGCTTCTTTGTTTCCCTTTGTTGTGAAATTGATGCAAATACTTTTGAGGCTGTTTTGGTCTTGGTTACTGAAGTGATGTTCTATTCAGGTTTGGCCTTGGTTGCGCTTTGTTTCATAAGATCATGGGCCTCAGCCTTTTCTTTAAGCCAATCGTTAAAGTCAAGGAGAGTAGGCTTGACCCAGTGCTTCTTAGCCGTAAAGAGTGACCATGACTCTTTCATGTTTTTTGGTAACTTCTGTACCGCTTGGTTAAGTAGGGAAGCGCTCTTCAAGTCAGCATCATATGATAATGACTTGAAAACCCCAACGAGGCTGGATATGGCTGCAGAATAGTTAATGATGTTTTCACTATTGTGCATTTTAAGAGGGGGAAAGTTGCTTAGTTTATCCAAGTGTGCACTTACGACTGCCTGTGGCTGGCCAAATTTACGTTCCAAAGTCCTTAGTGTATCCTTGTACATTAAACCACAGTAAGCAAACTCGGCGATTGCAATCTTTGCTTTACCAGTGACGAGTGTCTTAAGGTATGTCAATTTAACGTCATCAGTGAGCGTTTGCGAGTCAATCGCGCTTTTGAATTGACCATACCACTCGTGTCATTGTAATGGATCGCCATTATACTGAGCAAGTTTCCATTCTGGCAAGGGGTCATTTTTCTTGCTGTTTATTGCGTCAGCCAACTTCTTAATCAATGTCGCATTGTCCGGTATCGGAGGGGCAGGTGCAGACACCTGCGGACCACTACAACTCAACGGTGTGGGCCCAACATAAGGGTATGCTGGCTGAAAAACAGGAGTGGCTAGACCAGGTACAACATTACTAGTAGTCGCATTGGGGTTTTCCTGCTGTGCACCGATGGTGGTTGCATATCAATCAAAAGGGGTGAATTCGAATATACTCGTTGTGGAATATTAGTGCTTGAGGGTGCGATATGGTTGTGTATATTTGGAGGCAGACTATTCACGGTGGTTGTGTCTTGGTTGACTATTGACGGTCTGTGCTGTGGAAACCGCCAATGACTCATATTTGGCAAAAAGTTTTGGCCAAGAGGAATAGTGGGCATATTTGGGACAGGCGGATCAACAGAACGTACAACTTTGTGTACTCGGTTATTATTATTTTGAAAAGTTTCGTTGACGAGAGGTTGATTACTCAAAGGGGCGTGTGGGATGGGAGCAGCCATGTTAGGTGCGAAGACTGGGTTCGGAATGGGAAGGTCGTTAGGATGAGCGGGTTCGGAGTTGTGCTGTTGAGTGTTTGGACTTGGTGGGGCGCTTGGGTGCGAGGGAACATTTATTGCGGGGGCTGGATGATTTGTTGACGGAAAAGGAGGAAGAGTGGCGTTTGGTGCTCGGGGGACAAAATTAACTTGTTGTCGGGAGAATATACGCGGGGCCGAATCATTCTTAGGAAGACTTGATGTTTCAGGTCCCCTTGAGAATTGAAGTTGTGCGTTGGGAATTAACTTGGAGGCATTATTTTGATTTACTAGCGGTGCGAACGGCTGTGGTGGAATGGGCTGTTGAATGGGTGGTGAAGAAGCCCCTGGGGCGTGTACAGAAGGCGGGTGACTATACGCGGTTACTTGGTTGGTTATGCTTGGAAGCGCCATGCCTTGTTGGCCTGTTTGATCCATTTGCGCCCTCAGGTGCGCCTGGTACAACGCCTGTGTGTTAGCAGCAGCCAAAAAATTTTCAGGTGGAGTATAATAGGGGTAGAGTTGCTGCAAGGTCTCATTGATTAAAATGTAATTGCCTCGACAGTTTTTTGGAATGGAATGCCTCGAAACTTCAGTGTTCTGATCTTCCACTGTTTTGCCGTTGTTGTGGCTAGGACATTCTGGAGGGTCAATCATAACCTGTGGTTCACTAGTTTTCTCCTCATTGTGAAAACTTAAAGCAAAAGAGGTGTTGATCCAGTTTTGGACAGCCTTTTCACTTCTCATTGAGCTCCTAGCACTTGCAGTTGTTTCAGATTGGCTACCTTTTGAAACGGCGTCCAGCAATTCAAATTCTTGCAGAGTTGCCTCTGCCAACCGTTTCCTGTTGCTTTCTTCCAGTTCATCTAATTCCATTTGCTTTTTCTGTTTAGCAAGGCGAATGGCTGCCTCATTCTGTTTTTCAATTTCTTCGCGCTTCATTTTAGCGATTACATAGTCATGTTTACGCTGACTAGATGTTTTTGATGAAGTCATCAGTGAGGGAAGTCTAGAACGAATGGGAGCCCTTGGTTCCTGGAACTCACTCAATTTATCATCAGCAGAATTGATGTAGTTTCTTGCTGAAGCGAGTATCTTGTCGTTCTTAGTTGTCTTTGCCTCCACGTAAGACTCTAATGAAGGAACAAGTGCACTTGGATCCTCCGTTTTTCCAGCAAATGCAATCAGGTCCTCATTTTTGTCTACAACAGTCATAAATGCTTCGTTGCACTTTGTTACTAGGCGTTCAACTTTCACTCGCCTACTTTGACTATTTATACAATGAAGAATATCTTCATGTATAGCATGCAATTCAGCTTCACGCTTTGACCTGGCAGCGTACAACTTTTTGACTTTTTGATCAGGACTATTAGACATCACGGTATTATTATTTCTAAAGACCAGCAAACCTGCCACTGCACACGGTTATCTATTATATGCACACTCCAAACAAATCAAATCCACGCAAAACAAAACCCAACGCAAAAGACACCAAACACAGCACACTGTAGACAGTCTGTAAAACAAAGAGCAGAAAAGGTCGTCGAGCACACAGTGCCCGACAAAAACAGAAGTGGAGCGCTGAACGCTATGCGGTCAACGCGGGGGGAGACAAAAGACACACGGGAAGTCGAGCAAGCAACGCGCGACGAAACTGAGACGTTTCGGACTGGAAGTAGAGCGAGCAACGCGCGACGCAACGAAAACGGGACAGACGAGAAATTGAGCGAGCAGTGCGCGACGTAGCGGAAACGGGATTTGCGGGAAAGCGAGTGAAAAACGCGAAACAACAAAACGGGACGGTGCAAAAGAACGGGCGGGAAATGAGGTCGGAAAGAGCTATGTTAGCAGACCACAGCAAAAACTCATCCAAACAAACTAGCCGTAACTCCAGAACAAACTTAAGTCACACCCTAGGAAGAAAGAGAGAAGTTGCTGCAAGACAATCTAATGTAGTTCATTATGGGGCTATAACGACAAATTTAACGACAAACTAATTTACGGCAATGCAGTAGTACACTAAAAGAATGTAAAGGTCAAGAAATTTACTAGCCGTAACTCTAGAATAAACTTAAGTCACATCCTAGCAAACCCAAACCACAACAAACAATCAGCATACTAACGGTATTAAACAAACTACAGCAAAAATGAATAAACTACAATAGTGTATTTGTAGACTAAGACAGTTGGAAAAGTCGAGAAACACTCCAGCCGTAATTCGAGAATAAACTTAAGTCACACCCTAGAAAGCAACAAGACCAAACAAACTACCAATCATACAGGTACACACAAACATACAGCAGCAAAATCAAAATACTGCAACGGGAGGGCTAGTAAATCCGTAAAGTTGAATAGTCACAGGACAATCCAGCCGTAACTCGAGAATAAACTTAAGTCACATCCTAGAAAGCCATAAGACCTAAACAACAATTCAGCATACTAGAATACTCAAAATATTGCAACAAAAACACAACATACTTCATCATATATGACAACATGCTAAATCGAAGGAAAAAATTAGGCGGAGAAAAACAACTCTGAATGCAAGAAAAACGGAATGATTGGAAACGAAATTGAACAACAAAATTTTTGGGAGGGCGACGTTGATGAAAAATGAACTGAAATTGTGAACGGCGGAGTTAAGGAACGAAAAAAAGCGGACGGTACGGTACGAAAACGAGATACGAAATGATGATTTTTATATGGGCCAGAGGTTGTAATTTTTTTCACACCTTTCTCTGTATTGGGTTTAGATAGTTTGGATTGAAAATAATAATTTTGACGAATTTGTCAAAATTTTACGCCTTTGTCCACTTTTTTCAAATTCTGGTCAATTGTTGTTGCGAATTCTTGATTACGGAACGGTAATCCAGTAAACTGGACGGTTGAAAGTACTGTTTATTAATATTCGGTATTGATTTTCTATTTTTTTTATTATGCCACAAAATTGACCAAAAATTTTCAAATTTGAACAATTTCACATTTTTCTCTCATATCTGAGGTTAATTTTTGCTATTTGACCCTAATGGACCAATTTGTCTGAATTTCCCGACTTTCGACCAAAAATTTTCAAAATCGATGTATTTTGCTCTGAAGTTTCTCAGCTCCCTTCTCCAAAAATTATACTACTTCGCTGAGACTTGTCGTGATAGTACTACTTGCTTTTCTTTACAATCTGGCGGAAAAGGATTAGTGAGTATCAGAAGCTTTTGATCAAACTCCGAACCTTGATGTTTTTTAAGCTCAAAAAATTCAACTGTGGGGGTTAATGGTGACTTTTTAGC
The DNA here is from genome assembly GCF_964194025.1 of Convolutriloba macropyga. Classification (NCBI taxonomy): domain Eukaryota; kingdom Metazoa; phylum Xenacoelomorpha; order Acoela; family Convolutidae; genus Convolutriloba; species Convolutriloba macropyga. Next base: position 59,643,056 of record NC_134474.1, read on the forward strand.
GATGATTTTCACGGAGTTATTTGACTACATAACCCCTTGAAAATGTCTTTGAAAGATATCAGGGGTTGGGTTACTTGCCGTCTAAAATCGTTTGTAATCAATTCACTGCAAAAAAGGTTCTGTTCTTACAGTTTTTTCTGAGTACATGAGTGTTCAACTCAGCTTCTTTGAAGAGATGTGAGTTCGAACAAAGAGCAAGGCATAGGGCGACAATTAATAATTTTCGTCATAAAAAAGCATCACCAGGTAGCCATTCTTGGAAGTGGGTGGAGTAGGTGCCGAACAGCTCATCTGAGTCCTGATCCTTGTTACACACTTTAATCGAGCTGAAAGCTACATCAAGACAACCTACTGTGAATTTGGCTTGATCGTTCCATACTGGGTTGTAACGAAACGTGTCCTTTCCGTTACTCTAGTGCAAGAGTAGAATGGGAAATGAATCAACAGCACAACCCACTTTCAATTAAAAGCAAAGGTCAGATAAAGGGACAATTAATTGAGTGACTGGATCAGACAGTAGCTTGAAGAAATACAAACGAGTCAAAAGCTGAATGAACGCGTTTGAATATATCCGTTGTCTTTAATAGTGAGTTCTGAAGATTTGACGCTAAAATTGGCTCTTATTTTGGAGCGGCACCAATGTCAAGGGTGTAAAACCACTCTTTCGGAAGTCAATTCATTTCGGTATATAAGCAACAACGTGTTATTAGAACAAAGCAACGTATAAGCATTATAATATCAAGACGTACAAACATACAACGTAAGCATTAACGATCAATGCAACAAGTGAAAACCTAGACGGCAAGGTTTTTTCGATGCTCTTTTACTGGTTTTTTGTCTGATGTCATTGACGTCAAAATCAGTTCGTATTCAATCGGCAAGTGTCTAGAAAACCTAAAAATATTAAGCCGAAAACCAGCTTAATCGATACATATAGTGGTTATATTTACTTAAAATTAGATTAAATGAACTTTTTCGGAACTTTCTACGTATATTAGAACGTTTTATTAATTTAGAACGATTTCTGTACGCATTTAAATACGAAAATAAATACTCAATTCTGATTGGTTAATATTATTCGTTCATTTACTTCGTAACATTTCTCGAAGTTAATCTGATTAGCTACTTGCCAGTTCAATTGGTTCAACTTTTCGGGTTTCAATGATGAGTTTAGACCTCGAAACCACAAAATTGGCAACGTAGTCAGCAATTAACCATTAAAAAAAAAATTCCCTATACTTATGTCCTATGTGACTACCAATCAATATGAAAAAATGCAAATATTCATCATCTGGCAAAATTTTTGAACTTGATATCCTTTATATCCGTACAATATGTGCAAAATCTTATTGCCTTTAAAAAGGGGTTTGGCTCTTCATGTTTGAACTCTCTGCTTCATAGAACATCTTAAACAGAAACTTTTCGTTTTCTTAGCTGTAGTAGTTTTGAATTACAAGAAAAAAACTAAAGAAAAATTGTATTGAATCCCATCTACCATAAAACAACCGATCTTTTAGGTGCTTTTGGTCAAGTTTTATGGGTTGAATTGAATCACAAAACTGTGTCAAAAAATTTTTTCATTTTTGAGTAATCAGATGCATACTTTCCCCCCTTCCTGTTGACGATTTCCTGTTTTACAGAGATGAGAGTTGTAGTTCCCCCACTCGCCATCCAAGAGTCACTCTCTGGCAGAGGGGGCACGTAGGGGGCATTGATCAATACCTGGAAAAAACAAATGTATTTCAAACGAAGCAAAAAATGGTAAAAATTTAGTCAAAAATTTGTCGAAAAAAAATTGTTCATAAATACAATTAAAATTTTGACTTTCAATTCCATCTTGGTAATTTTTTATCAAAAAACATTGTAATTCAGTAGTAAAGTCGCTTGAATGTATCAAAATAACGATTGCAAATAAATTCTGAAAAATGCGACCATCAACTGCCGCTTTTTCTGATCAAACTCAAACCAATACAATCAATTTCTGAAAAATTTTATTTGATCCACTTCCGGTCTTTTTCACATTTTCAGTGACTGCAATCCCATCATCAATTAAACATTTAAGGTCTTCGGCTGTATCTTTATAATTTGTCGGGTAAGATTCAATCAATTCTTTTTAGCTTTTTTTGTAAATTCTTTGGCCGGGTCACTTGTGAACTATATATTTATCTAAAAAAATCGACAAAAATCTGAGACATTTGCCTTTAATTACTTCTTTTCTGGAGTTATTTATATATGTCTGATAGATTTATGAACTTCTCTAAAATTTCACATTTGCTTCTAATCAGTGTTAATTAAATATATCAGCAAAAAATATATACTTTCTACAGATATAACTGACTATTTTTTAAAAATTTTGCACAATTTCGAGATAAACAGTCGGTATATATAAACAGTCGGCTCTACATGAGAAAGGTGGCATAGCAGTCTACTTGAAATCACATTATGAAACATCTTTGACACGGAAAGATTATTGACTAACATGTGCTCCAGAACTCTGGCTGAGGACACCAATGTACTCTTCTTTATCCAGGAACAGAGTCAATTTCAATCCGAATTCCTTGCCAGTCTTGGAAGTATTCCTCAGATCTGAATACAATCCTCCTTCTGTTGATTGGTTGTAGATTGAGTTTATAACATAGCAGTTGCCGAACTGTGGATTAGGGTACCTGACATAATGATGGGCGCATTTCTTTGAATTTGAGTCTAACGTTGAGCTCTTGTAGATGATAGCTATATCTTGCTAGGTACTGTGAACAGGAAAAATAGCCCAGCCCCCTCCCCCCCCCCCCCCGAAAAAAAACACCCACAGACCAATTAATAAAAAAATAAACCCGAAAATAAATCTCCAATTTTAGGACAAAGTAAATGATTGATTTCTTGATAATCTTTGAGAAATGGTCATTTTTGTGAGAGTTTAAATTGTATGAAAAAATGTCTTTCAAATTTTTCAAAAATTGAGAAGAAAGTACAGCAAGTATTATAATCTGGTAGAATCTCGTAGGTTGAATTCTTGGTGTACACAACCCATGTTTAGACCGCAATGTCATCTCGGCGCTAGTTATTATATAGACTAAAAATACAAAGTCTAGCATCATATATCTAGAATTTTCGGCGCATTTCTTGCAAAGTTTTATCGCATTTCAGCACACTTCAGCGCATTATTATGTAAGGTTTTTGCGCTGAATTTTTTGAAAAATTGGCGCATTTCAGCGCATTTCTTACATAATGTTTGGAAAATTTCTCGACCCCGGTAGTAAATGTCGAGCATGAGTTAAGTGAAACTGAATTTGTATGCAATTTTGGTCGATGTTGGTCTGCTCATAAGTCGAGATCTAAAAGTAGGCGTTGGTTAGCTCAATTTTTCCCCGATAATGAGAGATTTCTATTGAAAATATATATATATATATATATATATATATATATATATATATATAACCGAAGTGACCCTAAAAACTTTTAATGGACGTCTGAAAGAAAAATGCCCCTTTGGAAACTTGTGTATGAACAATCTCGGCCGTCAAAGGTACACTGTGCTACAAAATCTTCAGCCTGGGTCCCAAAATACTTCAATTCTTTCATAGAAAACAGGGCAAAATTCCTGAAGTCTGAGTAATCCAAAGCTTGTGATTGGCTATACGCTTGGATCCAATCATACGTTTCCAAATCGTCTTCAAAATTATTGTAAGGGTCATAATTATCGTACCAGTAGTCATAATAGTCCCAAAACCCGTAGTCATAAGTAATATCACCGTTTTCATCATAAGGGTTAAACCGGTTATTAGAACTTCCATAACTATTCGATGACTGGCTGTCATAATTAACCCAAGTGTACGAAGACAAGTAGGTCTGGGAAAAATTTCCGGCCGTACGTTTTTGACGATGATTTTCAAAAACCAGATCAGTGAAATCAGTATTTCTTGATTTGGAAGTATGTCGCGTCGCTCTAGAAATCTGTTGAAATCTTTGAAACGAATTATGTCGGCGAAGATGACTCGGATTTAGATATGTATTCACATCTCGTTTTGCGCGTGAGTTCGAAGTTACTGATCTGTAATAAATTTTGAATCCCCGATCCTGTTCCGTTTCATCAGAATAAAAGAATATGAATATTGAAGATCCCGTAGATTTAATTGAAATGTTTGGTGCAACTGATCCACAAAGACGTGTTAAGTATGAAAATCGGAAAAGAGGCCATATCTCAGAGGGGCCGTCTCGGAATTGAAGGTAATCGTAATGACACTGGGGTTCGAACTCAATCGCGAAGTCTGGATCGATTCTTATTTGGACGACGTCTGATGAGCCTAAAAGTAATAGACAGATTATGAGGTCATCTGCGTTTGCGTCCCGTAAAGTAAATCTCGATATAACTCCTTGCTTAAAATTCAAAAAAAGAATCCTCTCCCACCAAAAAAATACAGACAAAAAGTGGAATCCGCACAATAACATAAATTCTTTTGAAAGGAGAATTTTGTAACGCAATTCACGAAAAAGGCTCAAAGATTTCCATTTTTGTCACTAGTTTCCGCGGCTAATGTAATTTTTTTTTCAATACAGAAAATATTCATCCAAATTTGGTCATAGAAATTAAAATTTTGGATAAAGTTGAATGTTCTTCTTCAGAATCAGTTTATTTAATGATAAAGGCTTTTTAGATTCTAGTTGTTTTTCTTGAGCAGATGCTTACTTTGAGCATTGATGACCCATGTACAGTGAGTTTCCCTATCATACTGTCCATTCTCGTCATAATTCTCAGAAGTGAAGCTCTGCTCCTGATCTGTCGCATTCAGCACCACCCAACAGGGAGTCGTCTCCGGACATCTAAGTTATATCAAGTTAAATCTGGTTAATCAGAAAGGTTGAAGGGTGCGGCAGTAATTTGGAGCAAGGGTATGAATAGCAAATTAACCACCATCTTACCCCCCACCCTAAAAGCCCCAAATGGAATGACTATCGACGATTGGCATTTTTATACTTTCATAATTATAGTTCAATGCATTGACTGAAATGGACATTGCCGCCTCTTCGACTATTCAAACCAGTATTAGATTTACCTCAAACCCTTATTAGTGCTGAAAAAGCGCAGTAGTTTCTGTAGACATGATTATGAAATCAAATTATGTTCATGCGGGTCGGGAGGGGCGGTATTCTAATTTGAAAGTCGGAACCCAGTCCGAAAATATTAACATATCTAGACCGAAATGAGCGCACCAGGGATAACATGCCTCATAATCATGGAAACATGGAGAGTTTTGTCCATCGCGAAAATCTGTCTGGAGGTGTGTTCCGCCTGCGACGGTGTGGAATCTCAAAGACTGGGTATGCGTCCAGAAGATATTCACTAACCCCAAGGCGACTGATTCGTCCAGTCCATTAACACATTCGGTATATCCTTCGCCGTCACAGGGCACGGCGCATATGGGTTGCTCCTCACTGCACTTGATGTATCCAGACACACAGTAGTCATCAGGATTGTACAGTTGGAACAGTTCACTCGAGTTCATACTCCACGTGTCACACGAGAACATTTCTGATTAGAAAAAGAAATAACAAAACATAGCAGGACAAGTCCTGACGTACTATTCAAAGAATTTTTATTGACTAAACAAAAACTAGACCTGTATATTATATTACATTCATTGTTCTAAAATCAACTTGTTGGAACCTCGATACCGATGCTTTCCTACGCTAAAAAAGACGAAACCGAACCTCCCTTGCATTTGATAAACGACGATACCGATGCTTTCTTACGTTTGAAAACGGCGTTACCGATGCTTTCTTACGTTTAAAAAACGACGATACTGAATCTGTCTTACGTCTAAAAACGACGATACCGACTATTTCTTATGTTTATTAACGAACAAAAGCAACGACACCGACGAAAAAATCGTAAGGGCTTTCGTCGTTTTTGGCTAGAAAAAAACGACGATACCGACCGTTTCTTACATTTTCTAACCAAAGATATCTTAACTAGGGCTTAGAACGGACTCTGAGTGAAATGATAAAACCATTTCTAAAAAAATCAGAGCAAAAAAAATAAAAGAAAACTGAAAATTAATGTCAAAATGGCGCTTGTGAACAAAAAACCACTAGCGAGAAAGCTAAATTTTGTTCAAACACCGTTTTCTCACTTTACTTTAAAATTAGAAGAAAATAATTACACGCCGCAAAACCACCCGCTTTTTCGCTCCACTTCCCGTTTCGGCGTGACCAAAATCACTACTCCAATTTGACTTCAAGAATCATGAAAATGTGTTTAGAGATTGTCGTACAAAATGAGAAACTGTAGGGTTTATTGATCGGCGACGCCAATTAGATTGAATTGCAAGCGAGTGTTTAGCTATAAATTCGCGGAGCGAATCAATGCTAAATTTTGTCGAGTGGAATTTATTTATTTGAGTTACAAAATAATTCCTGATTTGGCGGAGCGAAATCTCACTTCTATTTTGTACTAGTGTTTCGCTTAACGAAATACAGTTTACTTTTGAATCGTATAGATTAGACTTTGGCGGAACGATTTCGAGAAAAGAATTTAGTTAACTGATTTGAATTATGAATTTCAGAAGAATGAAATTGAAAGAATTAAAATGGTTGAACAATAACTTATTCATATCATCAGACAATTTAAAGCGGCAAATCTTTACAAGATTTATGAACAGACATTCAATCATGCAACAAATTGTAAACAAATTTTAACGACGTGAAATCTTGGGATTTGATCTTCAGAAATCTAACTTTACAAATTGAACAAATTTTAAAGAGCGAAAATGAACTAGATAAATGATAATGGATTATCTTAATTTAGCAACTCAAAACTAAAACTTTTAAGATGAAGGTACTATTATACCACATTTTCCCCTTTGGAGAAGTAAATAATGAGAATTATTTAGCAGAAAATTAGTAAAATATGTACTTGTAAATTAATTAATATCATAAAGTTTTGAGAGTTTAAATAAAGTTTTTGAGTAATGTTTATTTTGAGATATTTTCAATTTAGTCACTCTCGCTCTCATAATAACGTTCTGCCTCACCAACTGTCATCGACACCTCAGGTCCTTCGTAGTTTGGTGAAACGTAGTATTGAACTGGGAAAGCGGGAGTTGGTGAGCATTGCGGCACTGTAAAATTCGATTCTACATGTTGGGTTTGTGAGGCGGCCGTTTGAATCTGTGAGATTAGCGTTTTGTTTTCTATTTGTTGTTGTTTCAATTTCTGCCGTCTTTTTTGTTTTCCTGTTACACTCGAACTGGATGTCATTGGGGGGCATGTTTGTGACGAAGCTGCCGATTCGTCTGTTTCAGTGACCGAAGTTGATGCTCGTGTTCGTTTGGCGGGCATAAGATTTGCGGAGGCTTTACTAGCGGCTTTTCTTTTGGGTCGACTTGGCGGTTCTGCTATTACAATACTAGATGTGGGGAGGTCTATTGGCGCTGCGGGTTGAGTATCTTGATCTGGTTGTTGATTTGGCGGCGCGATTGGTACATGACGCTTTGGTTTGATCGGCATCTTTACTCGTAGTGCCCGTGTTACATTTGAGTGTATGGATGACACAGTGCTGATATCATCAGCGATTCGACGGTGTTTCATTTTCTTTCCTCCCTCGATTTTTCTTCTCAACTCTTTAGCATGATTATTAATAAGCTCCTCCGTAGTTTTTCCTGTTGGGATCGTTGGTCTCCTATTGGCATAGGCTTGAAGCTCAGTCCCCCTCTCTGCCTTTGTCCCAAATTTAGCCAAATTGGAGTTCCGGATTGTGACTTCTCGTTTGCCAGGCTCTTTTATGACAGACGTGTGTTCGTCTGTTTTGATTACAGAGGAACCGGGGGCCAATACTTCATAGAGTCCATCTAGACTCTTCTTGGACCTTTTAGTCCTTGGTCGTTTCTTTGCCAGTTTTAATTCTAGTGAAGTCTCTGTCCTCGGTAGTGGTTGACATACATCCGGATGTAGGATGAAGCGGGACTCTTTGTTAGTGTCTTCTTGTTGTCGTTTTTCCGCATCTTTACATAAGTGAAATTTGTTGTCCTCCACTTCTGTGTCACTCCTTTCTTCGTTCGTCCAATTCTCATCTTTAATTAGTTGATCCCATCTAACTGTCTCCAGATCTAAATATTTATTTAGAATGTTATTGTATGTTAGACTTTTAGGGTCTGGCTTTGTTGTTATGTTACTTAAAGGCGTATTTGCTTTTCGACCAAAATGTGCTTCAAATGGTGACATGTTTATCGTCTTTTGACGACAGATTCGCAGTTGATATTATTGAATTTATTGAAGCCTTTATATTAAATTGATTTCGTGCCGCCGTTTTAATACATGCTAGACGATTCTTGATTGTTTGAATTAGCCTCTCCACTAAGCCGATAGCTCTGTGATCGTGTATTGGTGCTTCAATTAGCTCTATATTATTTTGATTACAGAATGCTTTAATTCGCTGGCCCGTTTGACATCTAGCTTGATCTAGTCTAATTGCACGGGGTATACCGTGTAATAAAACATATTCTTGAAGGAATTTCAAAATATTATCTGCATTCGCGTTTTCAAATACCTCAGCTGATGGAAATTTCGAAAATCGGTCAATACATGCAAGAAAGTAGACTTCTTGATTTTTCTCATTATATATGGGTCCGCCAAAATCAATTTGAATTTCTTCATTGGGAACTTTACATAGTTTTAATGGTGCCCATTTTTTAATTGGTATTATAGATTTTAAATTTTTACCGATTTTTACACACGGGTTGCACTTCGCCGTCTTTGTGGCCAAATCACGATGCATATATGGCCACCACGCGTGCGATGCCATGTCTGTCATGCCCCATGTGCCCGGATGCGTGGCGTGGATTGCGTCCACATAGGCGTCCTTTATTGTGTGCGGGAGTGCTATTCTATCGTCAATACATACACACCCACTCTTCACATGAAGATCTTTCCAGTAACTGTGTATATACGGCGAGATCTGCTTACAACGGTCCTCATTACCTGTGAGGATACAGTCACGAATTTCTTTAAGTATAGCGTCTTTTGTCGTTAGACTCGCCATTAGAGAGCTGGAAAATATTTTCGATAACGCAAAATTAAACGAGTCTAGATATAATTCGTCGCCTGAAGTGGAAGTGCCTGTTGTGTCTGTTGTCGGTGTTGTTGGGGTACTGGGTGCGGCTGGGACAATTGGAGCGGTTGATGCAATTGAGGGCCCTGCATCCGCGAAGCGAACTCTTGATGGAGTGGATTGCTTAACAGACATGAGTGTTTTGTCGTCGGAATTCGGCTGGGACATCATGTAAACTTGTCTAAATTTTTGGGCTATTCGCTGGAAATTGTTTAAATTACTATGCGACTGATTAGCTGAGCGATTGTAGGCAGAAAGCGAGTTTGGAATGTTGGCTATTTCAATTTTGGGTTTGGTATTTGCATTAATTGGGCTTAATTCGCTAATTGAATTGTCAGTTAGCGTAATATTAGAATGTTCTGGATTTCGCGGTGCCAATTCACTTCCAAATTTGTTAATGGAATTTAGATTATGTTCGTCGCATTTTGTGGGTGGATTTCGCGCTGCGAAATCAACGTAATTTTCAGCATTTAATAGAAAGCGTTTCGCGCCGCGCTTAATTACATCCAATTTTGCTACTATGAATTGTTCATCGTATGTAGATATATTGGCAGCTTGTTGATGTGGGTCGCGAGAAATGTAATCCACTAAGCCCATTTTTGAGCCAGGAAGATGGTCAATTGAAAAATCAAATGGCAATAATCGGTCCACCCAACGTGTTAATCTGCTATTGTTTGACTTATTAGATCTATTTTCTCGCATAATAGATAAGAGGGCTCTATGATCAGTGATGACGGTGAATGGTTTTCCGTAGAGATAGTATTTAAAATGTTCGATAGACCACACCACCCCTAGGAGTTCGAGTTCGTTAACACTGTATCTATCTTCTACTGAATTAAGAAATCGCGATGCAAATGCTACAGTGTGCCAACCATTAGGCGTTCGTTGCTCCAATGCGCATCCTAATCCTTTACGTGAAGCATCGCATTTAATGCGTGTTTCTAACTCTGGATTGAAATGTTTATTTTCCGTTGTTTCCGCAATTTTCTCTTTAATTAAGCAAAAGTGTTTTTCATGCTCGTCCGTCCAAATGAACTTAGTGTTTTTCTTTAACAAAGGTCTAAGAGGGTAACATAGTTGAGACAGGTTCGGAATGAATTTTCCTAAGTGATGAACTGATCCCATAAATGATCTAAGTTTTTTGAGGTTAGTTGGTGATGCTAATTTTTCAATTGCGTCTGTTTTGCTCGAGAGAGGTGTTACACCTGACTGTGTAATGTTGTGACCGAGCCATTCAATTTTGTCTTTAGCAAAATGACATTTTGCCAAATTAATTCGCAGATTTTCTTGGTCAAGTCTTATTAAGCATTTTCGTACCAAATCCAAGTGTTTTTCGATTCTTCCTCTGCTTACTATTAATATGTCGTCCAAAAAACAGAATGTATTTTCCAAACCCGCAAGAGTACAGTCAATAGCTTTTTGAAATTCTGCTGGCATATCTGTTAAACCATAGAATCCCGTTTTAAATCGATATGTTCCTGTCATATCTCCACTAACAATATTAAAGTTACAATGGCGGGCCGTGTCGTTATGTAAATTGAGTTGGCTGTACGCGTACTGCAGATCAAGCGTTGTAAAATATGCGGTCTCTTGCGGCGCCGATGACAGAGTTTGCGAAATAGTTTGAATTAGTGAGTCAATGTTCGGCATTTGGTACTTGTTTTTATGAATCGCTTTGTTGAGAATTTTTGAATCCAGTGCTATTTTTATTGACTGATCCTTTTTCACAGTGATGACTATTGGGGATATGAAAAATTGATCTGAGCAATTGTTTAGTTTTTCTATGTGTCCTTCATTAAGCAGTTTTTCTAACTCAATTTTTACTTTTGGTTGGAGGTGTATTGGTACTTTTCTACCTTTTTGATGTACAACTCGATAGTTTCTGTGAAATTTGGAGTTTACTGTATGATTTTTTGATTTGCCAATTCGTGATATTAGTTCAGGAAACTCTTTTGCTAGTGATTTTTTTATTACACACGTTTGATCCACGTTGTTAACTTCGATTTTTGGACAAGGTTTTTGAGTTATTGTAATACCTAATTGGTCAAAAAGGTCTCTTCCTAATATTGGTCTAAATCCGTCAGGTACTACTGTAATTCTTGCTTTCGAGATATACCAGTCGTTGCATTTTACAGGAGTTTTCAATGTTCCAAGTGGTTGAACTATATCATTCGAAAAAGACTTCAATTCTTGCGGCTTTTTCTCTGACCATTGGGATTGGATACAGTTGAACATTATTTCTCTTGCTAATGACATGTTTATTATGGTACAGCCACTACCGGAATCAAGTAGTAAGTCACAATTTGTGTTACCAATAATAATTGATAAATTTTGCAAAGTTGTATTCGGTGAATCGACGTTTTCGATAGTAGCGACATAGTTATCGTCAGAGGAATCGTAGTCTGAGTGGGTTTCCGCATTATAGTTTATGTAGTTAACATTTTGGTTTTCTTGACTTGAGTTTTGATTTGAAGTGTCTACATTTTCTACTGTATTAATACGATTATTTTGTTGATTAGTTCTCGAGTTATTAAGTCGTCGACGACATACGTTTGCAAAATGATTTTGCAAACCACAATAATTACATTTCTTACCCATGGCGGGGCAAACCTGACGATGTGTAGGTGTCCAACTTTGACCACAGCCACGGCATTGTCCAATGGAGGTGCGATTCGTTGTTATCCTCGTCGATTGATTACCACGCACACCCGCGCCGCGAAGTCGACTATTCTGTTGTATCACGTTTACTGCGTTGCCGTTTCCTCCATTGTTGGATGAAATCCGTTGTTGATTTTGGTTGCCCATTTCCATGTTCACTGCAATACTGAGAGCCCTTTCTGGTTCTACCGTATCTCGAAGTAGCTCTCGTTGGATGTCGTCGTCTAACATGTTTGTAATGAAGATATCCCTTATTATGGCCTCCTCACGGTTTTCAAAATCGCAGTTTTCTGCAAGTTCCTTAAGAACACTGTAAAATTGCTCAACTGACTCGCCCTTCTTTTGTTTTCTGGAAAAGAAGACATATCTATCGAATGTAATGTTTCTGGGGCGAATGAAGGCGATCTCCATCATTTCCCACAGTTTGAGGGTTGACAAATCATAGATATTGTCATGTGGGAATTTTTGTGTTAGCAGACGTCGTCCTTCCGTGCCTATACTCAAGTATAACAGAGAGACGCATTTTTGGTCGCACAAGTTCCATGGTCGTTCTCCACAAAGTATTCCTGCCTCAATTATTTTCTGACATTTGAGCTCCCACTGCAATTTCAATTGATTATTTCGAATTCGTCTGTCTCTTTCTGTTTCCTCTGTCGCATCTTCGATTGATGCCTCATATTTCGGTTCTGCCGGCAAACGAACTTCTGTCGGTTTAGGTTGCAACAATGTATCAATTGTGATGTTTTCCCGAGCGAGAATCGCTAATTTCACTTGTATTCTCCATTTATCCCATCTGATCGGTGGGTCTGAAGTCGGCCGTTCCCAAAATGGCTCTATCGATAGAGGTGTTTTTCGGGATTCGCGAGCTGGCTGCGCCATGTCGTACAAAATGGGAAACTGTAGGGTTTATTGATCGGCGACGCCAATTAGATTGAATTGCAAGCGAGTGTTTAGCTATAAATTCGCGGAGCGAATCAATGCTAAATTTTGTCGAGTGGAATTTATTTATTTGAGTTACAAAATAATTCCTGATTTGGCGGAGCGAAATCTCACTTCTATTTTGTACTAGTGTTTCGCTTAACGAAATACAGTTTACTTTTGAATCGTATAGATTAGACTTTGGCGGAACGATTTCGAGAAAAGAATTTAGTTAACTGATTTGAATTATGAATTTCAGAAGAATGAAATTGAAAGAATTAAAATGGTTGAACAATAACTTATTCATATCATCAGACAATTTAAAGCGGCAAATCTTTACAAGATTTATGAACAGACATTCAATCATGCAACAAATTGTAAACAAATTTTAACGACGTGAAATCTTGGGATTTGATCTTCAGAAATCTAACTTTACAAATTGAACAAATTTTAAAGAGCGAAAATGAACTAGATAAATGATAATGGATTATCTTAATTTAGCAACTCAAAACTAAAACTTTTAAGATGAAGGTACTATTATACCACAGAGATCTTTTAAAAAATGGACAGCGCCCCAATACAATTCAAATTCTTTGATTCGTAAAAATGGAGCATCTGCCCAGGCATAGTCAAAAAGTTGACTTCGTAGTCCAATAGAACAAAAAGAGATGAAAAAAATGGGAAAAGGTTTGGTTAGGAATAAATTTTCGATATGTTTGTTTTGAAAAACGTAAGAAATCGGTCATTTGAGTTTTTTGTGTATAAGGAGAATTAATATCGTCATATATTCGCACGTTATATTCCAATTGAAACAATTTTTCAAAAACTTTTAACAAGATTGTGTGATTTTATTTTTTGTTTGGTTGGCAGATTAATATTACAAATATGAGTTTTTGTTTGTTTCAAATTCAAAAAAGTAAAAAATAATGGTGGTGTTTTGATACGATCTTCGGAACATCAAGTAGACAATGTAAATTTTTTATAATTGCGTTTGGGTCATTTATAAATGTGTTGGAAAACTGAATTTACCAGCAATTTCCTACATTTGAAGTCAAAACTTTGTTATAATAATATTAACTTTCAGAAGGAGAGCATTATACGAATTTTTTTGGTGAATATGGTTGCGCCTGAAACTTTCACGTTTTCCTACAGTCATTGCGTCCAATATTGTTGAATCTCAGCTACCACTAAAATTAAGGTAAAAATACTGCAAAATTTGAAGGAAAATGTGTAAGGAAACAACATGGCATGACACACATAATTCTGTGTGTCATTTTTGGCTCTTCTATCATACCCCCCAGGAAGGTCTATAACATTTTTATTTGTCATGTGGTTCCAAATTGACTTCAGTTCACTTCAAAACCATTACCATTTATATGAAACCGAATGATAAAACTTCAAAGTTTTGTTGCGCTGCTTTTTAATTAACAATAGGCTTGCGCTGGACACCGCATTAAGCAGCGTTTGTGATCAAACTGAAGAGATTTTTTCTTACCTTCGGTCGACCAAAATTGCACATTTTTGAACAATCTTTTCCCAAAATGTTAGCACTTCAAAGCTAAAATTTGCTCTCTTATCACTGTCGCAACTATTTAATATTAAATTTAGAGGAAACCCTTTTACATTAGGGTTTGTTAACCCCAAAAATTTTGCCTCAATCACCTAATTTTTGCTTCTCTTGCTATCAAAAACATATTAGGTGGCTTACTTACTAACCGCTGCAAGATAATTTAAAAAAGAAATGGCAAAAAACTTTGGAAGTCCTGTAGGTGGAAATTTTTGTTTTCAAAGAAAAAATTGAGAAAAAGGATAAAGTGGTTCTCTGTATAGAACAAACAAAGCCCTAGCCCTACCGAAATGGTAATTGAATCTAAATGACATTACCTTTACTGATGAAAGTAAAATTTCTCTTGTTGCTGATTGGATTTGCATCCAAAAAATTGGCTGAGACGTTTGAGAACAGTTTTGCAAAATTAAATTTTTTTGGGATCAAATTTCAAAATTTAATTTTTAAATTAAGGAGTCATAAATTAAAACTATAATTTTGATGGATGATTAAAGTGACAAGTACCAATGTAAAATTAAACTGAGTACACGCCTTTTGTAGGATCTTAGGAGGTTGTAAGGTCAGTTAATTCAACTAATCCTAAAAGACACAACACCAAAAAATAACAAACTTTCAAATTGAAGCAAACAAAAAACGAACATTGCAACAGTCAAATACATTCACCCGTAAGCCAGCAACATACACATTCCAGCATACACACAGAGAGACGAGAGAGAGAGAGAGAGAGAGAGAGAGAGAGAGAGAGAGAGAGAGAGAGAGAGAGAGAGAGAGAGAGAGAGAGAGAGAGAGAGAGAGAGAGAGAGAGAGAGGGAGGGAGAGAGAGAGACTAGCCAGAAGAGATTCGCAAACACACACACACACACACACACACACACACACACACATACACACACAGACACACACACACACAAACACAAACACGCATAAACGCAAATACCCCACAAAACATCACATAAAAGAACTTTGTTTGATATTTTCGATATTTGGGATTTCAGTTCAAAACTGCTGATCACTGGAGAATTAAAAAAACTTTTTCATTAAAAAAAAGTAATTCGTCAAAAAATTGTAACTTTTATAATGTCCTTATGTGAACCAGATATAGCTTTTATAACCCCAAAAAATCATAAGCGTCTCTGTCTATTACAGGTTTTTTTTGGTTTTTTGATCCTTAGTGAGCCTCCAAACATTTTTCTTGAAAATTTCTACTGAGAATTTGATTTTTTGATCCCGAAAAAGTTAAACTTGTCACAGCTGTTGATAGCTAAAGTGACACTAAAATATTCTGTTACGATAACTTGAGCAAAAAAAGGTGCAACACTTTCCACGGATTGCAGTCCCTTCAAAACGATTGTCGAAACAAAACAATATAAAAATAGTCAAAATACGCATGTCAATATTTAATGGAAATCAATTATCACCAATTTGTGAAAAATTGGAGCAAATTACCGCAATATCTTTGGCCAGCAACAAACAAAAACTCAAATAAATTAGAACATTTTGCACATTTCTTAAAATGAACATATTTCATTAAACAGTAGTTTAGAGTGTTAATTTTTGACGAAACCATTGTATTTATTAAATCTGTTTATATCGCTTGTTTGATTTGATTAAATAAAATTATTGAATACTTGCATGGTTTAAAAACTGATCTATTTTTTTCATTATTAAAAAACATCTATATATATATGATCAAAAGCTGTCCGAGGAAACAAAACAACTTTATTTCCAGATTTCATTTCTAAGTGATTCATTGTGGGTCCTCAATTTGCTTTGACCTTTGTGAGTTGATTTTCAACAGCGGAAAAGAGGGTCATACCTGGGAAAACTCCTCCTTCGTCCCACTCATCTGCACAGTCGGGTATTTCATCACAGATCCACGACACAGGAATGCATTGCTGAAACAACCGCATACAAAATGTGCCGTCGAAAATTACTATTATTTCACAGCTTCAAATTTTTTCACTCACTCATTGGATAGGAACTTGAGAGTGACTCAGCACCAAATGTGGATAATTTTTTCATTGTATTTTCCCCAAAAAATTGGAAAGCTTGGAAAACTTCACAAAAACTTAGAAAGAGTCTTCAGAAGTGATACATGCTAAAGTTTTCCTCAAGCAAGTAATAGAGCGTCTCATTCTACAAAGAACTAGTTCACCCAATGAAAATTTTCCGCCCTTAAGAACCTGGGATCTGGTACGTCACACAAGAACCCTATTGTCATACCAATTAGGTCGCTGTCATGGGGAAACTGTACATCACAACATGCAATACAAGCTAGCGTCTACCGGTACAGAGTTTTTGAGTAAATCACTCCCTTCTATTGCTGCTTTCCACTTTGTACGATAAAAGTTACGATATGAATGAGAACGGTTTGTACTTATAATTTATCCTTCTGATTGGTTTTTAAGTCACAGCTACTTTCTTTGAAAATTGATGTATATCAGTACCTCTAGACGCTTGTAATGCAGATCGTCTATTGAGATCTTTTACAAATATCCGACAGGGGTTAGGAATGAGAAAAACTCACCCCAGTGTTCGGACAGTCAACATTTCCGTCACCACAGTCAATTTCGAATGTGTAGTTTACACCCAGATCTTCAGCCAGGGAGTTGTACATGGAAGTAGTCACATAGAGATCCAGGTCTCCCAGGCCCTCGTACTTCGATACCCTGGATACCACACTCTTGCGCACTGGATTCGAATTGCACACTGTCACACTTGGAAAAGTGGCCTAAAATAAAATGTCTGTCTCTTTTTCTCCGGTTGCGGACCCCTTATACATATGTATGGAGTTCTCAGGATGTTTACAAAAAAGTAAGCACTCTATCGTGTTATTTTCAACCATTTTGCATTTCCGTAAGAACCGTTATTGTGCTGAAGCCATGCCCAGTCGAAAAATAATGGATAATTTATAAATATTTATAAATTTTTTGAAAATAATGGATAATTTATAAAGATTTATAAATTGGTAGATTATAATGCAAAATTTATTTTAAAAAATTATAAATTTTTCATCGAACGATTTTCAGTGTTTTCTACAAATTTTCTTTAACTCACGCAAAGGCTTTTTGCATTTCACTTGTATCTGAAGCCATTCGAAAAATTTTAAAAATTTTTGAAAATAATGAATAATTTATAATATTTACAAATTTCTTAAAATACTGATCATGATGATCATGCTGATCCTACTGATCATGTTGATCATACTGATCATGCTGATCCTACTGATTATGCTGATCATATTGATCATGCTGATCCTACTGATCATGCTGATCATACTGATATTGCATATTTGGAAAATCATTAACAAATTGGTCAATATTTTACGGTTTTCACCTGATTTTCACGAGATGCAGCAGATATATATAACAGCAGGGAAACTTACTCAGCTTAGTTTACAAAAATTGTGAGAAAAATTTTCAAACCTTGTTTACCTGTTGTCTTAATTTTGACATTACTGAACAAAAAATTACATAAGTTATTTAAAAGCATTTATTACGTATTAAGCAAATAAAATCGTGTTGACATAGAATTAAGGCGTAGGTTGCTAATCGAAAAAATTTTTGGTTGATTTACCCTGCAAACGATTTGTGATGAAAAATTTATTATGACAATCAAACTTGGGACCTACTTTAGTGTTCCTGACAAGAGATATCTGAGTGTCCACTTTGTAGTCCAAGTACTCGTTTACCAAAATAATCATTTGGTACAAGAATACCCCTGATAGTATAATGTATGCTGTTGTCCAGAACAAAACCAGTAACACACTACGTTGCAAAATTTCATTGTTTCCGTTTCATTAAAAGTTCCTGACGTTTTGATTAATATCGAAATGATATTATTAATATTCATCTGATTATTGCCAATGATTTCCAAAATTTTGCTGACAAATCTCTTTCTCTCACACACACTTTCTATCCTTCTCTCCGGTCTCTCATTTTCTCCAAGCAGAGTATATATCGTTTGAGCATGCCAGAACAAAAAATTCAATCTTATTCAGATGTTGATTTTTGTTTTTTTTCGAAAAAAAAATGATTTTGTCTCGTAACTCTCAACTAAACTCCAGAAATTACAAGTAGTGTTACCCTCAGATTTTAAGCACCCTAAAAATGATAAATTTTCAATTACTTGCGATGTTCAACCGAAAATCCAAAACCCTTAGAACTTTTAGAAATCTAACAACCATGTCTATACTTGTCCAAAAAATCAAAAGAAATCCCATATAAAGAACCAATTTGAAATCGTTTTTTTCAGACAACGAAACCAACAGACGAAAAAACTGCAAAGTGAACATAACTTCAAAGAACATTGAATATTAATTGTTATCCGTTCTAAATTGTCATCTTAACTTGCTATGCAGAAAGAGAGAAGATGTCTGTGTGTCTGAGAGAGAGAGAGAGAGATACAGAGTTTTGGTAATTTTGTTTGCTTTTTCTTATTTTTTTATTCTGAAAAAGATTTCTTATTTCTCAAAATTAAAAGTGAAAGAAAACAATGTTGACCATCATTAGCTGTTTTCTGTTCAAATTTTTAATGAACAGTTTTAGTCAACAAGATTCAAACTATACAATCCGCGCGCCCACAGCTACCAAATTTGGATTTTTCTATATTAATACTGTGTGCATTTAAAATTTATTTTTGAACTTCGCGGACAAAAAGGCGGTGCCCTATTAAGTAATCTTGAAACATTAAATCGTAAAATTGAGCGGCAAAGGGATTAAAATTTTGTTAATTGCCCTTAATGCCAAACGTAAGCACTTTTCACATTTATTTGATCCTATTTTTCATATTAAGGCTCTTAATTGACCTCTGGATGTCAGTTTCACAAAATTTGATCGCTTTTGGCATTGAACGGAATTCGACACCTGAAAGGTCCAGCCACTTTCTTCGGGAGTAAATTTTTTTCGGTACCGGTCGATGCTCGTATTGAACGTAGAAAATAGACCGACTAAATATGCATTGTCTTTCAATCGGTGTCATAGCTGCGTCTTGTTTTCTAATTTCACATTAGATAGATTTTTTGCAGGACATTACAAGCTTCTCTAAGAAAGGTTGCTTTGTTAGAGTGCAAAACGAATAATTTTTTAGAAAGATTACAGCCTTTTTGAAGATTACTTTGCAGCATGCTGAAAAATTACTCAAGATATATTTTTATCTCGCCCGAAATCGAGTAATACATTTAGGTGCTGTTTTGTGGTTGGTGATGTTTTTTGTAAAAACAATTAACACTCACTCATTGAAGTTCCTCTCAGATAATTTTCTTGACTTTTAAAAGAGAAAAAGAACTGAATTTATCCTAGCCACTGACTTCAATAACAAAGCTCTATTTTTTATAAATTTAGTACAAAGTCATTTCGACTTTTTTCGGAAAGTAGAAACTAATTGCAAAAGAGAAATTAGTTAAAAAGTAATAAATGAGATTCGCGAAAGTATCAAACTCAATTATAGCTGAAAGAGATTAACTCATGAATTTATAAGATTCATCTGACTACAATATTCAGTATTGAAATTCCTGTCCCAAGTTGATAATATTCTACAAACAACGCGTGTATAATACAATACCAAACCAACACAAATCTTTGAAATATATTTTTTGCTGAAATTTATTTATCTTTCTATAATTTTTGTATGAAAAAAGAACAATGATTTTTGAGCCCACAAATCTCAATCACATTTTAAACGCAGTTATGTTAATTTTGATTTTTTTTTAAGTCAACTTTGGTTAAGTCTTTTTGGTTAAGCGTAGTTCTTTCAAATCTGAGGGGATTGTTCTTATCAGATTTTATTAGTTCATTTCTGCCTGTGATGTTGTGATCATATAGTTTAGTTTGGTCTGGGACTTCAACCTAGACAAATATGAAAGCGGAAACATTTCCTGTGAGCATTGACAATCTCTGGGGCCATACTTTCGCCAGATATGCGTAGTGCCCTGGCAATGTGGATCCAGTTGGACTTATGTCTCTCTCGTTGTCTTCTCGATGCTCTCACTTCTGTGAAGGAGATTACAGTAGCAATGAGGATTGTTTAAACCAGCTATTTATTCTATTGTTGTAAAATTACCAAAGTCGAGAACTCGGATTGCAATTTGGTCGAAAAAATGGAAGAAAAGACTACAATGATTGGAATTTTAATGGACAGATCGGATCAAGGACAATAAATGCCTGAAAATATTTTTCAAAATTTCAAAAATTCTCAACATTGCTTGCATTTTTGATCAGTTCTCCACTCGATTTAAGCAAATATTTACCAACCTCTTTAATGTTATTTTTTATTCGAAATTTAAATATTTAATTTTATTATTTTGTCATACAAGACCGCTCAATGGGAAAAAAATTAATTGAGTGAAACGGAAACAGAGCCCAAAAAGGGCCTGCGGGAGAATTATAGTCAACTTTAAATCCAACCGATTCCTTTTGTGTTCGAGTCCGTTGAGTCTAACTTGAAAACGAGAAGTTTGGAATCAACCGGGCAAGTTATCTTATCTAGAAAGACACATAGCTAAAAACAAATAGACTTTTAGTTGTGCAGCAAACTCATAGGTTTGCTCAGTACCAAACTGACATTGAAGCTTTACTCATTTATTACTTTAGAAATTTCGAAATTTCAGAAGCATTTAAAAAAAGATGGAAACCGAAAAAATTTTATGACACAACCAACAAAGATATTAACGTTGAAGTTTATCGTTTACTGAATGCTGAGTATCGATAGGATCATCAGAAATATATCAAAGAGCTATACTTGAAGTTAAATTAATTATAACTTTACTGTCAATCTTAATTTTTTTTGTGAAAGTTCGCCATCGTTTATATATACATAAGAATATATATATATATATATATATATATATATATATATATATATATATATATATATCAAATCTGTGTGTTGTGCGTAAATTCTTGGCAAAACAAGCCCAAATTGAATAACTTGCGTGTTTCACACAAATAGATTTTTTGCAAGCGTTATATAGCCTTTAAAGTTCACCTGTCTGAGAAAGACCTTGGCAAATTTTTACCTGGAAATTTAAGGGAAAACAGTCAATTCCCTCGCATTGTTTTAGCAGAGTTGGATGCAATCACTTTTGAGCTCTTGGGTTCTGAAACTGGACATTTTTGAAGGTCAGCGCTCTGAACCTACATTTTCCCATAAACAGTCTGGCAATTGCAAAACACTTTGGACAAAACTTGACCATCATTGTTTCCCGATTGTTTTTCTGAGGAAAGAAGGCAATAAATTGCATTACGCCAACAGCGAATTTCTAATCTTAAATATAAAAGACAAAAGTTCTTACTTCTTATAAAACTCGAAACACATTTATACACGTAAACAGGTAATCTAACTAAGTTACTATAGTCGTAGGCACTGCCTTTAATCTTAAAACAACCAAATACATTAAAACACAAATTCAAGGAGAAAATGCATATAGTTTTTGTTACTTTGTTTGTTGTTTTAACTGACAAGTACTGACATATCTCAAGGAAATCGCTCAATATCAATTTGATAACGTTGTTTTAATCATATTTAAAACTCAAAATATCAAAATTTCAGTGACAATTTTGAAGAATTGATGAAATTAGAAAAGAAAGAAGCTTCTTATCCTTGTAAAGCCATAAAAGCCAAATTACTTTGCTCACCGGAAGCCAACACATTAAAAAAAAACAGACTGATACAGGCACAACCTGATTTTGTTCGATAAAAGACGGGGAAAAAATTCTATTATAAATGCTCTTTCTTTCAAAATACCACCTTATACTACCATGGTTGAAACGTTCCAAAAAACAAAGAATCCTGGGGAAGAATTGGGTTTGATTAAGTTCAAATAGGAGAAACTTAAGCCGATTAAAAAAGTGTGTATATAAACGCGTAGAGACAAAATGCTAGAAATGGAACTAATATTCAATGCTCCTTCTAAGAACTGCTATTTTTGGAATTAAGAAGTTCCATCAACAAAAATTTAATTAAATACATCCACAAAAAGTTAGAGTTTAGGTTCATCAACTCACGAAAGTTGAGCTTCTTGGCAAGTTTGTACCTGGAACTTTAATGGAAAATATTCAAATGACATGCGTTTTTAGCAGAACTGGTTGCATCCGCTTTAAACCTTTTGAGCTCTCAATTTGGTCATTTCTGAGAGTCTCAATTGGATATTGGTTTTCTTAACCTATAGTTTCTAAACAGAGACAGGTTATTTCAAAACACTCATATCAAAAACTTGGCTATCCTTTTTGCCTGATAGTTATATTGCAGAATGATGATCCTAAGTTCCATTGCGCCTTCATTGATTTTCTAATCTCAGATATAAAACAAAAACTCCTTTTCTTAACTATGTTCAAAACATAATTCTACTCGTTAATTTCAAATGTAATTATGTTAGTATATTCATCTGTACTAACTACCCTTCATCAGAAAACTACTAATTGCCTTAAAAACGAAATTTAATTTAATTAAATAATGTATACAATGTTTATTAGTTTCTTTGTTATGTTAACTAAAAAAATAACGATCAAAAGCTGTCATGTCTCAAATACTTAGTTCAATTTTTTCGTTAACACTCAATAATTCTCCAAAATTTGTACAAAAAAAATCAAATCATTTCTGAAAAATACTAGCAACCGTTTATTTGGTCGTCTCAACTGGTTCATTCATTGTCCTGAGTGAGAGCGACAAAAAACGCTTGAAAAATTTTGTTTTCACAGATTTTCTGCATTGTTTGATGTCTTTGCTTTGGTCTTAGTAGTAGATGATACAAACAAGCTGGAGAACAGCGCTACCTTCAGATAGTTAATCACGAAAGTTAACCACTAGCTAAAAAAACTGCCTAAACGTGTGAAGTGCATTGGGACAATTCCCAACTTTAACATTCATCGTGCTTAAAGTCCTCCAAATTTGATGTTTATTTTGCAAGATCTGGTAAGAATCTTGCAAGTTATTGCAAAATATTCGTAGGGATACAAAAGAATGCTAGACGTTTCCCGTCCTGGGGCGTTCAAAAGCAGGTTCCTATCATGAGTAGGCACTATCATTGGTCTTGAGAGATGGAAACTATCCTCTTGTAATGTTGGCAACTGGTAGCTCCCACGCCTGTAAAGCCCCATTTGATAAACCACGCTTCCTCAAAACTGACCTCACAGATTGGTAGTTTGAAAACGTTTCTTCGCCTCCTTGTTCGCCCACAGACTGGTCATAAACAGGGGGAGGCTTGTCGGGAATTTGAGTCAAATTGGACGAAAACCGAACACGACCTCGGCTTTGTTCAGCCATAGCAGCGACACGAAGAATTTAATTGATAAGTTATTCACGCTTCATTTTGTTTCTCAAAACTGTTAAGAGAAAAACTCGAAAACTGAAAATAGAATTGTTAACGCAAAGTTGTTAGCAATGAAGGCCGGTCATTTTGAATTTTGGTCTGCATAAAACTAATTAAAAAATTATCTGGATTGGTTTTCTCAGTTTGAAAAACTCTCTATTCGTTTTAATTAGCGGATAAAAATTAATAGCGTTGTAAAAATAGTTATACCAGCGAAAAAATGAAATCATGCGAAGATAATTTGTTTGTTTAAGCCATTTACTGTTGTTGGATTTTATGAAGGTTCGTTTATTATTAGCCTATTTTAGCTTTAAAATTTCACATAACCGTTTTGTGTTCTCGTAATATCTTACTGGTTGTGTTGTAAAGTGTGAAATATGCCGGCACGAAGTAGTGGTTGCACTGTTTATTAATTTTGAAAGGTATCTTTAATGTTACTGTGAAAAAGACAGTTTCATACTTCGTTTCTGAACAAAAAATTGAAATCAAATTCAGCAATTGACATTGCCCAGGTTGATTGGCCTTACCCATTAGCCAGACTGAAGTGACCTCTGATCATACTCAAGTCGAATGCACACGGTGTTTTTCCAGACCAGAACCAGAGGGTCAGGGAATTGTTTTGAGCGCACAAATGACTGGACAATTGCCTGATTTTGGCCTGATCAGAGCTTCTTTCAATCTGGGATGATCTGATCAGAGGCTAACTGAAGCACATATTAATCTGATCAGAATAATTTTGATCGCAACTGCGTCTGATCAGAAATAAGTCAGCACATAAGCCTGTTCAAGAGTGACTTTTGAGCGCAGGATAGCCTGATCTCAAGTATCTCCGAGCTCATAAATGTCTGAACCTTGATCTTGAAAATATACGCGACTCAAGGTATAACGATTAAAAAAACGGTTTCATCAGTCGATACTTCAATCTATGGATAATCTCATCAGGGGCCATTTCAAGAGCAAAAAATCTAGACAATGGCTTAGAACTAGTGTGGGCAAGAACTTGATTTTGGTCAAATCAGTCGTCACTTCTGCCTGAAAGCGTCTGATCAGAGACAGTGTCAAGCGACGTTCGAGCGCACACAAATATTCCAGCGGACATTAGTCTGATCAGAGGTTATTTCGGTCTGAGACTGACTAATCAGAGATTAATTTGGTCTGGAAGGGTCTAATCAGAGCTCACTTCGGTATGACACCTCAATCTTGAATTAGAGAGACTGGGTTCAATTCTTCCAGGAAAGTGCAGAGTGTCTTCAAGTAATTTTTCCTTTCAAGTTGATATATTTGACGTGCGGATTTGTATGGCAATCTTTTTTAACATTAATGGCAACATATATTGATACGCAATTCAATTTTGAATAGTTTATATCCCATTTTCAGATTTTCATTGGCATAATTAATTACATCCGTGATCCTCTTGATTTCCTCAATACAGCTCTATAAAATTGTACGGGGATTTCGAGTTCTTTCGGAGTAGGCCTGTTGGAACCAGTTTCTACTTTTGTTCCAAAAAATTTGTTAATGAAATTTTTTTTCTGTCCTTTTAGTTGGTTTCATTAATAGTTGCCGTTTAAAACTTTTTTTAGTCTACGAGGTTTTTAGTTGCTCACAGGACTCATTTAAACTTTGATGAACCAGCTTTTACTGACACTAGTAGTATAATAAATGCCTAATGACTGTAGGGGGTTCTTAACCCCCCTACAAGAATTCAAGTCGACCAAACTCCTGATTTCTTTCGAAATGAAACTCTATTAAGGTTTCAGTAGTCTCGTGTAGACTCTTGGTGATATACTGACTGCTGAAACTTGAAAAAACTTTCAATTCGAAAGAAATCAGGATTTTGGTCGACTTGAATTCTTTTAGGGAGGGGGCCCCTGAACATCTCTACAATCACTTGGCAACTTACGCTTGTTGAAATTGTTACTGAAGAAAGAAAAACCACTTCTGAGCTAGTTAGAATCCCCGACTATATCACTTTAGTGGTAATAGGAAAAATTTCGAATTACATATCCTAAAGGCCCCAAACTTGGAAAAATTTTCAAAAATTGATTTTTTGTTGACTTCACTTTTTTTCACCTATGCAGTATAGGGTTTGAAACATACAAAAATTTCAAATTTTTGAGAAAAGAGTTCCAAAATTTGAGAAGAGAGTCCTAAAATGGTATGAAATGGATTTTGCACTAAGAAAGAGCACGCAAAAGTGATTTTTTGTTGACATCATTTTTTTACCTAAGCAGTATGGTGGTCGAAATATAAAAGTTTCGAATTTTTGACGAAAAAATTTCAAGTTTTTTTGATTTCCTAAAATGGTCTGAAATGGATTTTGCGCAAAAAAGGAGCACTCAAAATTAATTTTTTATGAACTTCATTTGTTCACCCAAGTAGGACAGGAAAAACTCAGGGTCTGCAAACGTCTGAAATGAGGCAAAGAACAATCAGAAGCAGTTTTTGTTGACAAGATTTTTGCAAAATGAGCAGCATGATGTGGAAAACATGTCTTTAGTTTTTATATACAATTATATCTATGTTTGTTTCTATCTAAACAATTATGCTAGTTTACTTGCATGTGTTGAAAAAGAAACTTATTTATGTATAATTGAACAATTGAATAAAATGAAAGATCGATATTTTAATCAATAAAATTATGTGTAGTCATGTAAGAAATCTTAAAAGCATGTATATTTGTATATAACTAAATATAGTGGTGCTTAAACTTAGACAATTGATTGTATGAATTTTTAAGCATAATGTATGTATGTGTGTAGTGATCGTTAATTTTTATTTTCTGCACATTTTTGGTTGTCTGTGTGTATGTTTTTCTATATGTGCACGATAGAATGTATGTATATATGTCTGAATGTGTTTATGTATTTATGTATTTAGAGTATGCATGCAAGTCTTACGAGAAAGAGAGAGAGAGAGAATTCTATTAAGGGCAATTTAATTGCTTAGAAGAATGTTGTTATAAATCTTCATGATCCAATAATTTTATATCTTACAAACAGATTTTGACCTTCAGCGTTGATAAACTCTGTCGTTAAAACGCTGACAAGCAAAATGTCACAACGGGAGAAGAAAGCGATTTTTTGATAATCTGAGCATTCCATTTCGAAAACAGAAATTTCTACAACTATCCAGCTACCATATCAAAAACTATCAAGAAGATTTAAAGGAGAAATTACATTCCAGTTTTAATCTTTCATCCTTGACAAGAAAAATGAAAAAAGTGACAACCGGAGACAAAAACAAGTTTTTGCTGTTCAGAGCAAGGTTTTTGAAAACTGATTTCTCTACACCTAATCAGCTACCCGTTTACCAATGAGCTAAATTACTTACAGGAAAAATGTATTTGAGATAAATTGTTGAGCGATAAACATAAAAAATAGCTACGTAAAAAGAATAAACTCTGTAAAAAACCAAAAAAATTGTTAGGAAAATTATGATATGCAGGAGCAGCTGAAATTTTTTATTGAAAAAATAGAACGATAGGAATTCGTCAAGAGCCGGAATCAGACCAAAATTGTTATGATGTACAAGAAGAGTAGTTTCGACTGGAACTGTAAAAAGCGCTAAAATGTTAAAGCTAATTAGCCACTTGATCAAATAATTAAGAGCGAACACAAACTCGGTATCTGCGGTGGGTTTGTAGAAACAGCTTCATTGGTGTATTTGAATTGTTTTTGTTGTCTAAGACTTCAGTAAATGGTTCCCAAAAATTCAACAATGTAACACTGGCAGTAAGTTACCAGAGCACCTCAAGCCACCGAAAAAGAGTTAAAAATAGTTCCTTTCTTGAATCAGCGTTACTGTGCATTCAGTAAACCTGTGTTAATATTTTGGATAACTTAATGTTCTGTCGATAATTTAGATTAACATTACTGTAACGATATTGGATAGAGCATTGGAACGAGGTACATCCAATGTATTTCAAACTAAAATCAGATTTTTTTAGCATATATTTGGGCTCAGAAGTCTGGCGAACAATTCGCAATTGAACACAACACTAATGCTACATACTACTGCTACTGCCCACTACTACTACCTACAGCTGCTATCTAAAATTATTACCTGCTAATACTGCTACCTACAAGTTCTACCTAAAAAAACTAATAGATACTACTACTAACTGCAACAACTACTTATTGTTTCTAAGTTGCACTAGTACCTAAAACTACAAACTCCTTTTAAATCTTTCAAATACTACTTTTTGTTTACTAACTACAACTTGTTGTTTTTGTTTTTCTAAATGACGAAAACAACTCTTACCTCTAGAGATTGGTGGAACATAAACAACAGAAGCTTTTATCTACCTCAAGGTAACGTGTCCTGACAGACGCAGACCGATAGACTTTACCCGCCAATATTTTCAACAAATCATTAAGGGTTTGAAAGTTTTCCAGAGATGCAAAAAATGCTAAAGCTTTGTTGCATACATTAACTCGGCAATTTTCAGCTCATTTTTAATTTCTTAAAAACAATTTTAAAAAAATCCATAGTATGATATATCAGGTGGTACTTAATTAATTAAGTCAACAATGTAGGGTTTACTGTTTAGCGAACCGCTCTAATTTTTAGAGCTTCAAATAAATTTAATAGAAGTAGAATGTTCTGTTTTGAAGTGCAATTTTTTTTGGTACTTTTGTTACTTATATTGTAGCTGTCATAAAGCTTCAACTCTTTGTCCAAAAGTTGAGTTTTTTTTTGTTTCTTCACTGCATGACGTCTGAATACATTTGCAATTAATTGAAAGATATGAGAAAACAAACTTTTTTATTAGAAGGACTATATCATAACCTTTAAGTTCTTCTCTATAGCGCTGCGCTGTGTCTGTTTATAGTATCAGCTATATAGAAGTATGTTTGCTTCCAAAAAAGTCTATAGTGTATACCTAAAATGAATCAAATACTGTTCAACGTACTTAAGGTATTCAAACAACTGAGGTTTTGCTTTTTTAGTTGTTTTCCTATGTTCATTCAAAGTCACTTGTTTCTTCCGTTGTCAGGTATTACACAAACTTTTTCGGATCTTTTTTTGTTTCAATTTCTTTGTATAAGCTGAAAACTGCTGGGCAGATTGATACAAGGACAATGTAGTGTTTGATTTTCATAAGGAACCTTAGCTTTGGCTAATGATGTGTTACGAGCTATGAAAGAGCACCCAAAAATCATTTTTTGTTGACTTAACTTTTTTCACCTATGCAGTTTAGGGGTTGAAACATACAAAAAATTTTTTTAACTATTTGTGAAAAAAATTCCAAAATTTTTTGGAGTCCTAAAATGGTACGAAAAGGATTTTGCGCTATGAAAGAGCACTCAAAAGTAAGTTTTTGTTGACTTCATTTTTTCACCTAGGCAATATGGTGGTCGGAACATATAAAAGTTTCGAAATTTTGACGAAAACAATTTAAGTTTTTTTGAATTCATAAAATGATCTGAAATGGATTTTGCGCAAAAAAAGAGCATTCAAAATTAATTTTTTATGAACTTCATTTGTTCAACGATCTGAAACTCAGCATCTGAATTGAGGCAAAGAACAATCAGAAGCAGTTTTTGTTGACAATACTTTTGCAAAATGTGCGGCATGATGTGGAAAACATGTCTTTATTTTTTATATACAATTATATCTATGTATGTTTCTATCTAAACAATTTTGTTAGTTTACTTGCATGTGTTCAAAAAGGAACTTTTTTATGTATAATTGAACAATTGAATAAAATGAAAGAACAATATTTTAATGTATAAAATTATGTGTAGTCATGTAAGAAATCTTAGAAGCATGTATGTTTGTATATAACTAAATTTAGTGGTGCTTAAACTTAGTCAAATGATTGTATGAAATTTAAAGTTTAATGTATGTATTTGTGTGATGATCGTTAATTTGTATAAATCTGGACATTTTTGGTTGTCTGTGTGTATGTTTTTTTATATGTACACGATAGAATGTATGTATATATGTCTGAATGTGTTTATGTATTTATGTATTTAGAGTATGCATGCAAGTCTGACGAGAAAGAGAGTGAGAGATATCTGTTAAAGGGCAATTTAATTGCTTAGAAGAATGTTGTTATTTATCTCCATGATCCAAAAATGTTATATCTTACAAATAGATTTTGACCTTCAGCGTTGATAAACTCTGTCCCTTAAACACTGACAAGCGAAATGTCGCAACCGGAGAAGAAAACGGATTTTTGATAATCTGAGCATTCGTTTTTGAAAACAGAATTTTCTACACCTATCCATTTACCATATTCTAAACTATCAAGAATATTTGCAGGAAACAATTACACTCATGCTCTTGTCTTTTAATCCTTGACAAGACAATTGGAAATAAAATTGTGGCAATCGGAGACAAAACAAGTTTTTGGTGTTTTGAGCATGTTTTTTGAAAACTGATTTCTCTACACCTAATCATTCTACACGTTTAGCCATGAGCAAAATTATTTATAAGAAAAATGTATTTGAGATAAATTGTTGAGAGATAAACAAAAAAATGAGCTAAGCAAAAAAAAAATTTCTGTAAGAAACCAAAAGGATTGGTAGGAAAATTATGATATGCAGGACCAGCTAACATTTTTAATTTGAAAAAAGTTGATTGATATGAAGTCATCGACATCCGGGATCAAATTAAAATGTAATGATGTACAAGAAGAGTACTTTCGACTGGAACCGTAAAAAGCGCTAAATTGTCAAAGCTAATTAGCCACTTGATCAAATAATTAAGAACAAACAGAACCTCTGTATCTGCGGTGGTTTGCTAGAAACAGCTTCATTGTTATATAGTACTTGTTATATTGTTTTATTGACTTGTTTTTTGTATAGGAATTCAGTAAATGGTTCCAATAAATTCAACTATGGAACACTAGCAGTAAGTTATTAGAGCATTTCAAGCCACCGCAAAATCAAAAGAGTTCGTTAGAGTCCTTTCTTGAATCAGAATTACTGTGCCTTCAGTAACTCTGTGTTACAATTTTAGATTACCTAACATCACTCTAACGATATTTGATAGAGCATCGGAAAGAGGTACATCCAAAGGAATTTGCAATTAAACAGAAATTTCTTTTAACACAAATTTGGGCAATAAAGTCTCGCAAAAAAACTGAAATTGAACACAACACTATACTACTACATACTACTAACTACTACATACTACATACTGCTACATACTACTGCTAATGCCTAATTTTACTAAAACAATTCTTATCTCTAGAGATTCGTTTAACATAAACAACAGATGCTTTTTATCTACTTCAAGAAAACGTGTTCTGACCGACGTAGACCGATAGATTTTACCCGCCAATATTTTCAACAAATTATAAAGTGTTTGAAGGTTCTCCAAAGATATAAAAAACGCTAAAGCTTTGTTGCTTACATTAACTCAGCAATTTTCAAATCAATGTTAATTTCTTAATTAACAATTTAAACAATTTAAAATAATCTATGGTATGATATATCAGTTGGTATTTAATTAATTAAATCAACAATGTAAGGTTTACTGTTTAGCAAGCCGCTATAATTTTTAGAACTTCAAATAAATTTTATAGAAGTAGAATGTTCTTTTTTGAAGTGCAATTTTTTTGTGTACTTTTGTTACTTATATTGTATCTGTCATAAAGCTTCAACTTTTTGTCCGATAGTTGAGTTTTTTTGTTTCTTCACTGTATGACGTCTGACTACATTTGCAATTAATTGAACGATATGGAGAATCAAACTTTTTTTAAATAGAAGAATTTTATATCATAAATTTTGAGTGCTACTCTATGGCGCTGTAAAATGTCTAATTAAATCATCATTCTTATAGAAGTATGTTTGCTTCCAAACAAGTCTTAAATATATATCTAAAATGTAACGTACCTAAGCTATTCAAACAACTGAGGTTTTATTGTATATAATTGTTTTCCTATGTTCATTCAAAGTCAGCTGTTTCTTCAGTTGTCAGGTATTACACAACTGTTTTTGGATCTTTACATCTCAATACTTTGTATAAGCTGAAAAACGCTGGGACAGCTTGACAAAAAGGACAATGTAATGTCTGTTTTTGGATAATGATCTGTTACCAGCTAAAACTTTAATTTTGAAATTGCTATTCAAAAAAAAGCTTAGCGCTACATGATTTTGCAATTCTGTTGCATGAACTTTTTTTGCTAATTATGTAAAAATATTTTCTGAGCAAAATCGAGTGAAACAGTCTGGTTGGGTTTGAGAACTCAAACAAAAAGCTTATACATTTGGGGTTCAGGCGAAAAAAATTTTGTTTGTCTTTACGGTTTGCTTACACTCAAATGGCACCAAATGGTTCCAGAAAAGTAATTTTGAAACAAAATACTTCTTTCCTAGTGTTCAAGACTCATCAATCGGAGACGGTATGGCTTTGGATAAACAAGTATAATAAATTTGAGAAACATGGCCGATAACTTTACCTCAAAGTTGAACTTTTAAGTTTGAGTTTGAGTTTGTTACCTAAAATTACTATTCAAGGATAATTGTCTTTGAAAAAAAAAGATTACTTTTAGTATTCAAAACTCAATAATTGGTGACCGAGTAACTTTGGATTAGCAAACATAACAAAATGGGAAAACTTGACCTAAAACTTCATTTAAAAGCTAAAGTTTGAGTTTGAGTTTGAGTTTGTGATTTAAAAATACTATTCACGATATAATTACGTCATAAATATTTAGTTGTGTTAAATAGTTGCGAACGCAAAAAAATGAATTACGTTCTCACAATCTGATCAAACTACAGATATATGAGTCAAAAAATCGAAAAAGACCTGTTGTTTCCGCCAAGCGTTTTGATATAGTTTCGTTTTTGCCGGAAAGTTTATCTTAAATTTGTTTGACAGAAGGTCAGAATTTTAGAATACATTATTTATGATGTTTCTTTCAACTTCATCTGATCAAAAAACTATGACAAAAGCCTAATTGTTAGCATCAGTGAAAAAGTAATTCAAAACATGGGAAGAAACAAAAATTGACGCAGTTTCTCAGGTTGTTTGATGCTTCGAGTTGTTTGTACATACGTTTCAAGAAATGACATTAGAAAATGAACTGTAGTTTGACATAGAAGGTCATAAAGAAAACGTTGATATTTCTAACAAAGCGCATACTTTTTTTAATTTTGAGACTTCAGTTTTATAATTAGTTCTTTTAAAGTGATTGAAACCAATGTTTTTGAGAAAACGCAGAGTTGCATTCTGGCAATGTATTGGAAACAACTATGGTCTGAAAGTTTTTGTTTCTTGGTTTTACTACAAAAGCAATCAATGATTCTAGAAGTACAGTTAAAAGCTGTATCACTAACACGGTTTTTCATCAAAATTAAATAATTAACTTTTTTTCACGAGTTTCAAGATTTCATCATTGAAACGATATTGACATGGTCTATTATGCCAATTTTACAGCACAGTTCTACGAGCTTTCCCGAAGAGTATAATTTTGCATTTTTTAATAGAAATGTACAGAACAAAGCACATGATTTTCCTAAATCACCTTAATGTTGATATTTTTACCATTAATGCTTGAAAAGAGAGGTCAGCGCAGTTTTTTAAATGATTGATTTTCTGTAAAGAATGGTCTGCTAGCGAACTTCAAATATTGCATAAAAACTAATATGGAGACATTTTAAGTTATGGCCGTAAAAAAATAACAGTTCCAACAACTAACTTTAATTTTTGCTCGCATCAAAAACCGTCATTACCGAAATTAGAGATCAGATTAGGCGCTTTGATACCATCTTCAAATTGACAATTATATTTCTACACTCATTTGGTTGATTTGGAAAAAAATCGAGCGTTAAAACTCTGCTGTCCATAGTGCATCAAGTTCAAAGTTCAAGGTATGCAAATTTTTTTGCAAATCAGTGTTTCAATTTTCTATGTAATAATAAGTACTAGGCTTTGTGTACTTCATTTTGATGGTTTTTTTCTGAAAAGATTTCTATGTTTTTATCGTTGGTTTGTTATGGATCTTATGAAGAGTTGATTTGAGTTGCTTCAGCTGAGTCAACAAAAAGCAACTGTCAAAAGAAAAATCTTGACTACAGAGGCAATTAGGATAATAAGATTTCCAGGTTTTTATTGCAGTTTTTTGTTTTACTCTGAGCTTAAACAATGTGAGAAATATGTAAAACTGTCGCTTAGAAGAAAGTTCCAGGTGAAATTTTACTACTCTGTGTAGTGCTAATTGCCACTATTACCAATAAATACCGTTGGAATAAACAACATTTTGATCTTTATGAAAATTTGTATCCTCTGTAACAGAAAATGGTAGAATCCTTTTGTTCACGAAAAAGTTTTTGTAGCGAAGCCTTAATCTGCAATAAATCTTTGTTGATCACCAATTTACTCTATGAAAACGAATCAGCGGTCTGACAAGTAGTTTGGGAAGATTTTTTAAAATTGTGCTCAAAAAGAAAACTTCTAGCAGAACTGCAAAATCAACAAAGGTAAGAAATGAAACGTTTTTCACGTCATTTTTTTTGAAAGACTTAATGTAAAAAAATGCATCGCTTAGATAAAAAGTTTTTGATTGTTCAAAACAAAGCTTTAAAAGATTTTTTTCGAACAAATGTTTATTTACAAGCTGATTTTTTATTACCACTTTAAGAAATCTGTACTTTCAAGACCTCAATATTTCGCCTTGAGGAAACTCATTCATTATTGAATACTTGGTTTCAAAATATATGAATTACTTAAGTAACATACTGAAACACTTCAAACTATCTACTCAGTTAGCAGATAATTTGTTATCTACGTGAGCAGAGCTTTTTGTTATCTAATACGTGAGCAGAGGAATTTTTTCGTTCCTCAAAATAAACCATTCAATACTATGCAAAATCAAAAGTTTTGTACAAATAACTTGATATTGAACGTACGATTTGTAATCAGTTACTATATAAACTAGAAGCGATTGTAACCATGAAAATCAAACAAGACCGCCGTAGTTGAATTTAAATGAATTTGAGTTTTCCTGCTTATTCCATTGTTTTATTTAGGTTAACGTTATTTTGCTTAACTGGAGCACACGGGGGGTTGAAATGTGTTCTTAAGTAAACAATTGCAAGCCTATGTACTCACTATCTATTTATCTCAACTTTTTCTGCACGCGTTAACACAGTAGAGTCCATGTAAAAACGCCTTCTTGATCACATACAAGAGAATATTTAAGCAAACTATTAAAAGTGCCTTTAGCCGAAAAATTTTCTACAAACATTTTTTCCGAGCAGACTGAACTTCTCATACGCATAATGTAGGTATTTTTATTCATAAAAAAACAAGTGGTCAGATTGAATGTTGTTTCAAACTTTTCAAAACGTCAATCTACGGTTTGACGATCCTACTCTACAACAATTTTTAACTTTTTGATCCTATATGCACGCCGAAGACTGTTTCTTGTTTCTCTGACTTCGCTAATTTTGAATAAACAAATTTTAGCTTAGAGGAGTGGTTTTACAACTACTAAAATATGGATAATACGCATACTCAACGAAACTTATTATTGCGCAGCAATTTAAAACAACATTTTATAAATGGAAGCAATTCAATATTGGAAACAAAGTCTAGTTCATAAGGTTTGATTGACAAGAATTTTCTAGTTCTAGTTGTTACTGTTACAGTTATACTAACTGAATAGATTGAAAGTCATGAATGAAAACATTGGATTGTTAGTTTGACAGCACACATTTTTGGCGAATCTCATTCTTTTTGGGGAAATTCCACTGGGGAAAAACAGCACACATTTTTGGCGAATCTCATTGTTTTTGGGGAAATTCCACTGTGAAGGACATATCCTCAATCGAACAACACAAAACGGTTTTCCTTTTGTAGAGCATTGTTAGACAATAACTTGACGCTAATTTTCTGAAAGTTTTCTTCAAATTTTAAGTTTTCCTCAAGAAAACAAGGGAATCGCTCTAAAATGGAAAAAATCACAGTTTTTTTTTCATCATTGGTTGCGGAAGATGAAGTATGATCAATTTTATCGTGAATAGTGGTTAGTTTAGCTTCAATTCTGTATGATTCGAGCTTTTCCCACAAATTTGCTAAATTTGTTTCATGGCTTCTGAAGAGGGGCATACTTTCGAAATCGTAATTGGGCAAAACCCTCGTATTGTCCACGGGAAGTGATCTTGTTTAAGAAGTCAAAGGATTAGGTATAAAGTGAGAAGTTATTTCAGTTTCCGAAAATGTTGGGTTGTTGATAAAGTCTTCTTCTTCGGTTATTTTAGGTAATGTGGCAACCGAGTCAAAAAATTTTTTTGGTGTGAGGCAATGATCAAAGGTAGTCCAGCTTGAAATTGCACTGTCCTTCCTTTGTTGTATAAAGGTAATATTGTTTTGTTATCGAGTTTGATTAACATTTGTTCTCTGACATGAGCCTTCAAATTGTGTTAGGATATTTCACATTATGAGTGCTATACAGACAGTTGAGTTTGGGTTTTGGCATACACTAACTGAATAGATTGAAAGTCATGAATGAAAACATTGGATTGTTAGTTTGAGAAACAAATACTCCGTTGAAGATAAAGTGGATCCGTTGGCAGTGATATAAGCATTTGTGTTATCTGCCGATATAGTTTCCAATGAACTCCTATGGCATTTCCAGAAGCATCAATTGTCAAAACTGTTAGACTAATTCTTTTTGTTTCCAGTTGTAAAAGGTTTGAATTTTCTTCTTAAAAATCTCGGGCATGAACATTTCAAGGTTTTGATTTGGTTGTTACACATATAGAAGAAGACTTACGTTGTGGGAATGAGAAGTTCAGTCTCTTTGGTAGAAAATCTTGCACAAAAAGTATTCGGCTAAAAGCACTTTTATTAGTTGGCTTAAGTATTTTCTTGTCTGTGATCAAATAGGCGCATATACATGTACTCTAAAGTGTTGACGCGTGCAGGAAAAGTTGAGAAATGTAGAGAGTGAATACGTAGGCTTGCAATTGTTTATTTAAGAATAAATTACGAACCCCGTGTGCTCCAGTTAAGCAAAATAACGTTAACTTAAATCAAGCAATGGAATAAGCAGGAATATTCAAATTCATTTAAATTCACCTATTGGCGGTCTTGTTTGATTTTCATGATTACAATTGCTTCTAGTTTACATAGTAGCTTATTCCAAGTCGTACTTTCACTATCAAGTTATTTGTACAATACTTTTGATTTTGCATAGTATTGACATGGTTTTTTTGAGGAACGATAAGAAATCCTCTGCTACAAGCAGTATATAACAAGCAAGTTTTGCACAAAAGTTCAATCTGAACCATAGAATTAAGTATGCATTAGTATTTTCTTTATACATGTGCATCCTTTGGTGTTTGTATTGGAATATTTGATTTTTCACAGAATTTACACAGTAGCTTTTAAAGCTAAGTATCAATTTGAAGTATTTCACTTTGTTAATAAAGTAATTCATTAAATTTTTAAAAAAATAAGCATACAAAAACGTGGACGCAAAACTTCGTGAAACCAAAAAAAAAAACATTAAAATATCAAAACGAACTTTTCAAATGATTCAAGAAGTGAAAACTTGTCCGTTCTCTTAATATTGGCTCCTAATATTGGCGAAATATTGAGTTCTTAAGAGTACAAATTTCTTAAAGTAGTAACAAAAAATCAGCTTGTAAATAAACATTTGGTTGAAAAAAATCTTTTTAAGCTTTATTTTGAATAATTTTAGCTTGTAAATAAACATTTGTTTGAAAAAATCTTTTTAAACTTTATTTTAAATAATCTAAAACAATTTCATGTCAGCAATGCTTTGTTTTATATTAAGTAGTTCAAACAAAAAACAAATTTGACATGAAAAACGTTGCATATCTTACCTTTGTTGATTTTGCAGTTCTGTTTGAAGTTTCCATTTTGAGCACTATGTAAACGAAATCTTCCCTTACTACCTGTGAGACCGCTAATTTGTTTTCATAGCGTAAATTCGAGACCAGAAAGATTTATTGAAGATTAAGGCTTTGCTAAATGATTACTCATGAAAATAACTTTTTCGTGTACAAAAGGATTCTACCAATTTCTGTTACAGAGGATACACATTTTCATAAAGATCAAAATCTTGTTAATTCCAATGGTGATTATTGGTAATAGTGGCAATTAGCACTACACGCGGTAGTAAAATTTCACCTGGAACTTTCTTCTAAGCGAAAGTTTTACATATTTCTCATATTGTTTAAGCTCTGAGAAAATTATAATACTGTATTAAAAACCTGGAAATCTTATCAGCCTATTTGCCTCTATAGTCAAGATTTGTCCTTTTGCAGTTGCTTTTTGTTGAGTCGGCTGAAGCAACTAAAACGTACTCTTCATCAGATCCTTAACAAACGAACGTTGAAAACATAGAAACCATTTCGGAAAGATACCATCAAAACGAAATACACAAACCCAAGAGAACTTATTAACACATAGAAAAGTGAAACACTGATTTCCGAAAAATATGAATACTTTAAACTTTGAACTTGATGCACTATGGATAGCAGAGTTTTAAAGCTCGATTTTTTTCCAAATCGACCAAATGAGTGTAGAAATATAACTGTCAGCTCGACGAAGGTATAAAAGCGCCTAATCTGATCTCTAATGTCGGTAATGACGGTTTTTGATGGGAACAAAAATTAAAAATAGTTGTAGTAACTGTTATTTTATACGGTCATGACTTAAAGTATCTTCAAAATATTTTTTTTTGCAATAATTGAAGTTCATTAGCAGACCATGCAAAATGCACTGACCTCTCTTTTCAAGCATTGCTGGTTAAAAAAATGTCAACACTGTGCTGAATTCGGAAAATCAACTGTCTTTTTCTGTTCCTTTCTATAAAGCAATGCAAACTTATACTCTTCGGCAATGCTTGTAGAACTTGTGCTGTAAATATTGCATAGACAATGTCAATATCCTTTCAATGATGAAATCCTGAAACTCGTGAAAAAAAAGTTCTCAAAAACATTGCTTTCAATGTCTTTAAAAGAACTAATTATAAAACTGAAGTCTCAAAATTAAAAAAAAGTAAGCGTTTTGTTAGAAATATCAAGGTTTTATTTATGACCTTCTATGTTTATTATTTTCTACAGTTTATTTTCTAATAAACTACAGTTTATGTTCAACAGTTTATTACAACTACAGTTTATTTTCTAATGTCATTTCTTGAAACGTATGTACAAACAACTCTAAGCCTCAAACAACCTGAGAAACTGC
Organism: Convolutriloba macropyga; assembly: GCF_964194025.1. Lineage (NCBI taxonomy): Eukaryota > Metazoa > Xenacoelomorpha > Acoela > Convolutidae > Convolutriloba > Convolutriloba macropyga. The sequence goes on from NC_134474.1 coordinate 59,681,786, forward strand.
GTCAATTTTTATTTCTTCCCATGTTTTCAATTACTTTTCCACTTATGCTAACAATGAGGCTTTTGTCATAGTTTTTTGATCAGATGAAGTTGAAAGAAACATCAAAAATTATGTATTCTAAAATTCTGACCTTCTGTCAAACAAGTTTAAGATAAACTGTCCGGCAAAATCGAATCAATATCAGAACGCTTGGTGGAAACAACAGGTCTTTTTCGTTTTTTTGACACATATATCTGTAGTTTAATCAGATTGTGAGAACGTGTTTCAATTGTTTTGCATTTGCAACTATATAACACAACTCAATTTTCATGACGTAATTATACCTTGAATACTATTTTTAGATCACAAACTCAAACTCAAACTCAAACTTAAGCTTATATACAAAGTGGAAGGTCAAGTTTTCTCATTTATTAATGTTTGTTATTCCAAAATTACAGGGTCACCAATTATTGATTTTTGAATACTAAAAGTAGTCTTTTTTAAGTCAATTATCCTTGAATAGTTTTTTGAGATCACAAACTCAATCGATGTCCACACTGTCTCTGATTGTTGAGTTTTGAACACTAAAAAACAAGTCTTTTTAAGTCAATTATCCTTGAATACTAATTTCAGATCACAAACTCAAACTCAAATTTAAAAGTCCATTTTTTAGGTAAAGTGTCCCGCCATGTTTCTCCATCTTATTATACTTGCTTATTGAGTTTTGAACACTAATAAAGACGTCTTTTGTTTCAAATTCAGCGGAAAGTAATTTTCTGGAACAATTTGGTGTCAATTGAGTGTAAGCAAACCTTGAAAGCAAACAAAATTTTCTTCACCTGAACTCCTAAATATATAAGGTTTTTGTTTGAGTTCTCAAACCCAACTAGACTGTTTCACTCGTTTTTGCTGAGTAATGTCTTCATAAAATTAGCAAAAAATTAATGCAACAGAATCGCAAAATCATGTAGCGCTAAGCTTTTTTTACCTGGTAATACATCATTAGAAAGATCTAATATTTCTTATGAAAATCAAACACTACATTGTCCTTGTATCAAGCTGTCCCAGCAGTTTTCAGCTTACACAAAGAATTGAAAAGTAAAGATCCAAAAAAAGTTGTGTAATACCTGACAACTGAAGAAACAAGTGACTTTGAATGAACATAGGAAAACAACTATATACAGCAAAACCTCAGTTGCTTGAATACCTTAAGTACGTTGTACAATATTCGTTTTTTTAGGTATACATTATAAACTTCTTTGGAAGCAAACATAATTCTATGAGGCTGATATTATAAATAGGCATAGTGCAGCGCCGTAGAGAAGCACTCAAAATTTATGATATACAGTTCTTCTAATTAAAAAAGTTTGTTTCTTCATATCTCTCAATTAATCGCAAATGTAGTCAGACATCATTCAGTGAATAAACAAAAAAAATCAAATTTTGGAAAAAAAGTTTAAGCTTTATGACAGATCCATTATAAGTAACAAAAGTACTCAAAAAAATTGCACTTCAAGAAAGAACATTCTATAAAATTTATTTGAAGTTGTAAAAATTAGACCGGTTCGCTAAACAGTAAACGGTTCTTCATATCTCTCAAATAAATGCAAATGTAGTCAGACGTCATGCAGTGAATAAACAAAAAAAATCAACTTTTGGACAAAAAGTTGAATCTTTATGACAGATCCATTATAAGTAACAAAAGTACACAAAAAAATTGCACTTCAAAAAAGAGCATTCTATAAAATTTATTTGAAGTTCTAAAAATTAGACCGGTTCGCTAAGCAGTAAAACCCTACTTTGAATGAACATAGGAAGACAACTATATATACAGCAAAACCTCAGTTGCTCGAATACCTTAAGTACGTTGTACAATATTTGTTTTTTTTAGGTATACATTAAAAACTTTTGGAAGCAAAAATAATTCTATAAGGCTGATATTATAAATAGACATAGTGCAGCGCCACAAAGAAGCACTCAAAATTTATGATATACTGTTCTTCTAATTAAAAAAGTTTGTTTTTTCATATCTCTCAATTAATTGCAAATTTAGTCAGACGTCATGCAGTGAATAAACAAAAAAATCAACTTTTGAACAAAAAGTTGAGGCTTCAATCAGATCCATTATAATTAACAAAAGTACACAAAAAATTGCACTTCAAAAAAGAACATTCTATAAAATTTATTTGAAGTTCTAAAAATTAGACCGGTTCGCTAAACAGTAAACGGTTCTTCATATCTCTCAATTAAATGCAAGTGTAGTCAGACGTCATGCAGTAAATAAACAAAAAAAATCAACTTTTGGACAAAAAGTTGAAGCTTTATGACAGATTCATTATAAGTAACAAAAGTATGCAAAAAATAGCACTTCAAAAAAGAACATTCTATAAAATTTATTTGAATTTCTAAATATTAGACCGGTTCGCTAAACAGTGAAACCCTGCATTGTTGACTTAATTAATTAAATACCACCTGATATATCATACTAGTAATTTTTTTAAGTTGTTAATTAAAAAATAACTTGGGATTAAAAGTTGCTGAGTTAATGTTAGCAACAAAATTTTAGCGTTTTCTATATCTTTGGAATACATTCAAATAGTTAATGATTTGTTGAAAGTATTGACGGGTAAAGTCTATCGGTCTGTGTTAGTCAGGACACGTTACCTTGAGATATTTGAAAGCTCCTGTTGTTTATGTTCAACGAATCTCTAGAGGTAAGAGTTGTTTTCGTCATTTAGAAAAACAAAAACAACATTTTGTAGTTAGTTAATAAAAAGTAATATTTGAAAAATTTAAAAGGAGTTTATAGTTGTAGGTACTAATGTAACTTAGAAACAGTAAGTAGTTATTGTAGTTAGTAGTAGTATCTAGTAGTACTTGTAGGTAGTACTAGTAGGTAGCAGTAATAGTAGGTACTAATTGTAGATAGTAGTTGTAGGTAGTAGTCATAGGTAAGAGCAGTATTACGTACCATTAGTGTTTTGTTCAATGGCGAAATGTTCGCCAGACTTCTTAGCCCAAATATGAACTAAAAAATCACTTTTTAATAACAAATTCCTTTGGAAGTTCCTCTTTCCGATGCTCTATCAAACACCGTTACAGTAATGTTATATAAAAGCTTCGACAAAACATTAAGTAATCTCAAACATTAACACAGGGTTACTGAATGCAAACTAAATCTGATTCAAGAAAGAACTATAACGAATTCTTTTGATTTTTCGGTGGTTTGAGGTGCTCTGGTAAATTACTGTCAGTGTTCCATAGTTGAATTTATTGGAACGATTTACTGAAGTCCTATACAACAAACAAGGCCTATACACCAATCAAGCTGTTTCTAGCAACCCACCGCAGATACTGAGGTTGTGTTTGTTCTTAATTATTTGATCAAGTGGCTAATTAGCTTTGAAATTTTAGCGCTTTTACACTTACAGTCGAAACTACTCTTTTTGTACATCATTACAATTTTCGTCTGACTCAGGCTCTTGATGAACTGCTATCATTCGGATTTTTTATGAAAATTTTCAGCTGCTCCTGCATTTCATATTTTTCCTAATAACTTTCTTTTGGTTTTTTACAGAATTTATTCTTTTTACTTAGCTCTTTTTATTGTTTAACTCTCAACAATTTATCTCAAATACATTTTTCCAGTAAATAATTTTGATCAATGCTAAAAGGGTGGCTGATTAGGTGTAGAGAAGTCAGTTTTCAAAAAACATGCCAAGAGCACCAAAACCATCACAAACTCAAACTCAAACTCAAACTTAAGCTTATATACAAAGTGGAAGGTCGAGTTTTCCCATTTTTTAATGTTTGCTAATCCAAAGATACACGGCCACCAATTATTGAGTTTTGAATACTATAAGTACTCTTTTTTCAAGTCAATTATCCTTGAATAGTTTTTTGTGATCACAAACTCGACCGAAGTCCATACCGTCTCTCATTGTTGAGTTTTGAACACTAAAAAACAAGTCTTTTTAAGTCAATTATCCTTGAATACTAATTTTAGATCACAAACTCAAACTTTTAGGTAAAGTGTCCTGCCATATTTCTCTATCTTATTATACTTGCCTATCCAATGCCACCTCGTCTCCGATTGTTGAGTTTTGAACACTAATAAAGAAGTCTTTTCTTTCAAATTCAGCGAAAAATACTTTTCTGGAACGATTTGGTGTCAATTAAAGTAAGCAAATCTTGAAAACAAACAAAATTTTCTTCACCCGAACCCTCTAATATAAAAGGTTTTTGTTTGAGTTCTCAAACCCAACTAGACTGTTTCACTCGTTTTTGCTGAGAAATGTCTTCATAAAGTTAGCAAAAAATTAATGCGACAGAATCGCAAAATCATGTAGCGCTAAGCTTTTTTTTGAACAACAAGTTCAAAATAACAGTCCTAGCTGGTAACACATCAGTAGACAAAACTAAGGTTCCTTGTGGAAATCAAACACTACATTGTCCTTGTATCCGGATGTTTTCAGCTTACACAAAGAATTGAAAGGTAAAGATCCAAAAAAAAGTTGTGTAATACCTGACAACTGAAGAAACAAGTGACTTTGAATGAACATAGGAAAACAACTATATACAGCAAAACCTCAGTTGCTTGAATACCTTAAGTACGTTGTACAATATTCGTTTTATTAGGTATACATTATAAACTTCTTTGGAAGCAAACATAATTCTATAAGGCTGATATTATAAATAGGCATAGTGCAGCGCCATAGAGAAGCAATCAAAATTTATGATATACAGTTCTTCTAATTAAAAAAGTTTGTTTCTTCATATCTCTCAATTAATTGCAAATGTAGTCAGACATCATTCAGTCACTTCAAAAAAGAACATTCTAATTCAATAAAATTTATTTGAAGTTCTAAAAATTAGAGCGGTTCGCTCAACAGTGAACCCTACATTGTTGATTTAATTAATTAAATACCAACTGATACATCATACAAGGAATTTTTTTAGGTTGTTAATTAAGAAATTAACTTTGAGTTTAAAGTTGCTGAGTTAATGTTAGCAACAAAATTTTAGCGTTTTCTATATCTTTGGAAAAGATTCAAATAGTTAATGATTTGTTGAAATTATTGACGGGTAAAGTCTATCGGTCTGTGTTAGTCAGCACACGTTACCTTGAGATATATGAAAGCTCCTGTTGTTTATGTTCAACGAATCTCTAGAGGTAAGAGTTGTTTTCGTCATTTAGAAAAACAAAAACAACTTTTTGTAGTTAGTAAACAAAAAGTGATAGTTGAAAAATTTAAAAGGAGTTTGTAGTTGTAGGTACTAGTGTAACTTAGAAACAGTAAGTAATTGTTGTAGTTAGTAGTAGTATCTAGTAGTACTTGTAGGTAGTACTAGTAGGTAGCAGTAATAGTAGGTACTAATTGTAGATAGTAGTTGTAGGTAGTAGTAGTAGGTAGGAGCAGTATTACGTACCAGTAGTGTTATGTTCAATGGCGAAATGTTCGCCAGACTTCTTTGCACAAATATATGCTAAAAAAATCACTTTTTAATTTCAAATTCCTTTGGAAGAACCTCTTTCCGGTGCTCTATCAAACACCGTTACAGTATTGTTATATTAAAGCTTCGACAAAACATTAAGTAATCTAAAACATTAACACAGGGTTACTGAATGCACAGTAACTCTGATTCAAGCAAGAACTATAACGAATTCTTTTGATTTTTCGGTGGCTTGAGGTGCTCTGGTAAATTACTGCCAGTGTTCCATAGTTGAATTTATTGGAACCATTTACTGACGTCCTATACAACAAACAAAGCCTATACACCATTCAAGTTGTTTCTAGCAACCCACCGCAGACACAGATTGTGTTTGTTCATAGTTATTTGATCAAGTGCCTAATTAGCTTTGAAATTTTAGCGCTTTTCACACTTACAGTCGAAACTACTCTTTTTGTACATCATTACAATTTTCGTCTGATTTAGGCTCTAGATGAATTCCTATCATTCGGCTTTTTTAATAAAAAGTTCAGTTGCTCCTGCATTTCATATTTTTCCTAACAACTTCTTTTGATTTTTTACAGAAATTATCTTTTTTTCTTAGCTCATTTTATTGTTTAACTCTCAACAATTTATCTCAAATAAATTTTTCCAGTAAAGAATTTTGATCAATGCTAAAAGGGTAGCTGATTAGGTGTAGAGAAATCAGTTTTCAAAAAACATGCTCAGAAAACCAAAAACTAGTTTTGTCTCCGGTTGCAATATTTTTTTTTAATTTTTCTTGTCAAGGATTAAAAGACAAAAGCATGAATTTAGTTTTTTCTTGTAATTTTTCTGATAATTTTTAATACAGTAGCTGAATAGGTGTAGAAACTTTTTCAGAAATGAAAATTCAGATTATCAAAAAATCGTTTTCTTCTCCACTTGAGTTTATCAACGCTGAAGGTCAAAATCTGTTTGTAAGATATAAAATTATTGGATCATGGAGATAAATAACCACACTCTTCTAAGCAATTAAATTGCCCTCCAAGGAAATCTCTCTTTCTCTCTCTCTCTCTCTTCAGACTTGCAGGCATAATCTAAATACATAAATACATAAACAAATTCAGACATATATACATACATTCTATCGTATACATATAGAAAAACATATAATCATACAACCAAAAATGTCTAGATATATATATAATTAACAATCTCTATACACATACACACATGTAAGTTTAAAACTCATACAATCATATGACTAAATTTAAGCACCACTATATTTACTTATATACAAACATACATAATTTTCATACATGACTACACATAAGTTTATACATTAAATTATCATTCTCTCATTTCTTGCAATTGTTCAATTATACATTAAAAAAATTCTTTTTGAATGCAAGCAAGCAAACTAACATACTTGTATAGATAGAAACATATATAGTTACAATTGTATATATAAAAAAAGACATGTTTTCCACATCATACTGCACGTTTTGCAGAAGTATTGTCAACAAAAACTGCTTTTGACTTTTTTTTACTCATTTCAGGCCTTTTCAGATCCTGAGTTTTTCCTGTCCTACTTGGTTGAACAAAATGAAGTTCTAAAAAATTATTTTTGAGCGCTCTTTTTAAGCGCAAAATCCATTTCAGACCATTTTAGGACTTCAAACCTTGAAAACAAATAAATTTTTTTTCACCGTAACCCCTAAATATATAAGGTTTGCGATTGAGTTCGCAAACCCAACTAAACTGTTTCACTCGATTTTGCTGAGAAATTTTTCCATAAAATTAGCAGAAAGTTAATGCAACAGAATCGCAAAATCATGTAGCGCTAAGCTTTTTTTGAATAGCAAGCTCAAAATTACAGTCTTAGCTGGTAACACATCATTAGAAAGAGCTAAGATTCCTTATGAAAATCAAACATTAAATTGTAATTTTTATCAAGCTGTCCCAGCGGTTTTTAGCTTATACAGAGAATTGAAACGTAAAATTCCAGAAAAAGTTGTGTAATACCTGACAACTGAAGAAACAAGTGACATTGAATGGACATAGGAAAACAACTATATACAGTAAAACCTCAGTTGTTTGAATACCTTAGGTACGTTACATTTTAGGTATATGTTCAAGACTTGTTTGGAAGCAAACATACTTCTATAAGGCTGATATTACAAATAGGCATAGTGCAGCGCCAGAGAGAAGCACTGAAGTTTTATGCTACACAGATCTTCTAATTTTGGAAAATCTCTTTTTTCATATCTTTCAATTAATGGCAAATTTGGTCAGACTTCATGCAGTGAATAAACAAAAAAAATCAACTTTTGAACAAAAATTGAAGCTTTATGACAGATCCATTGTAAGTAACAAAAGTACACAAAAAAACTGCACTTCAAAAAAAGAACATTCTATAAAATTTATTTGAAGTTCTAAAAATTATACCGGTTTGCTAAACAGCAAAACCCTATATTGATATTTTATTTAATTAAATACCACCTGATATTTCATACTATGAATTTTTTAAAATTTTAATTAAGAAATTAACATTGAGTTGAAAATTGCTGAGTTAACGTTAGCAACAAAGCTGTAGCGTTTTCTATATCTTTGGAAAACGTTCAAAAAGTTGAAGATTTGTTGAAAGTATTGACGGATAAAGTCTGTCGGTCTGTTTTAGTCAGGACACGTTACCTTTAGATATATGAAAGCTCCTGTTGTTTATGTTCAACGAATCTCCACAGATAAGAATTGTTTTCGTCATTTAGAAAATCGAAAACACATTGTTGTAGATAGTTAGTAAACAAAAAGTAATACTTGAAGGCTTTAAAAGGAGGTTGTAGTAGTAGGTACTAGTGTAACTAAGAAGGAGTAAGTAGTTGTTGAAGTTAGTAGTAGTATCTAGTAGTACTTGTAGGTAGTACTAGTAGGTAGCAGTAATTGTAGGTACTAATTGTAGATAGTCGTTGTAGGTAGTAGTAGTAGTAGTAGTAGTAGTAGTAGTAGTAGTAGTAGTAGTAGTAGGCAGTAGCAGTAGCGTTGTGTTCAATGGCAAAATGTTCACCAGACGTTTTAGCCCTAATATATGTTAAAAAAATCTTTTTTTAATTCCAAATTCCTTTGGATGTACCTCTTTCCGATGCACTATCAAATACCGTTACAGTAAAGATATATAAAAGCTTCGACAAAACAATAAGTAATCTAAACTATTAACACTGGGTTACTGAGTGCACAGTAACTCCGATTCAAGAAAGAACTATAACAAATTCTTTCGATTTTTTGGTGGCTTGAGGTGTTCTGGTAGCTTACTGCCAGTGTTCCATAGTTGAGTTTATTGGAACCATCTACTGAAGTCCTATACAACAAACAAGTTCTATACACCATTCAAGCTGTTTCTAGCAACCCACCGCAGATACAGAGGTTGTGTTCGTTCTTAATTATTTGATCGAGTGATTAATTAGCTTTGAAAGTTTAGCGCTTTTCACACTGAGAGTCGAAACTCCACTTTTTGTACAACATTACAATTTTCGTCTGATTCAGGCTCTTGATTAATTCCTATCATTCGGCTTTTTTATTAAACAGTTCAGCTGCTCCTGCGTTTCATATTTTTCCTAACAACTTTTTTTTGGTATTTACAGAATTTATTCTTTTTACTTAGCTCATTTTTTTGTTTATCTCTCAACAATTTATCTCTTATACATTTTTCCAGTAAATAATTATGATCATTCCTAAAAGGGTAGCTGATTAGGTGTAGAGAAATCAGTTTTCAAAAAGCATGCTCAGAAAACCAAAAACTAGTTTTGTCTCCGGTTGCAATATTTTTTTTTAATTTTTCTTGTCAAGGATTAAAAGACAAAAGCATGAATTTAATTTTTCTTGTATTTTTCCTGATAGTTTTTAATACAGTAACTGCTTAGGTGTAGAAAATACTTTTTCAGAAAGGAATGCTCAGATTATCAAAAAATCGTTTCTCATGTAATTACAAAACTTGATACGGCCTTATACGGCACCGTACTAAGTTTTGTAATTTTTCATAGATTCAAAAAATTATACCCAGTGCCAAAAAATGATGAAAAAGTGAATTGTATGAGATAAGCGATAGATTTAAAGTCGATTTTAAGAATTTCGAATTTACAAATTGTAATTACATCAATTGACTACGGTGCCGGAGAAAAATTATTACGGCCTTATACGGTGCCGTACAAAGTTTTGTAAGTTTTCTATGGCAGAGTATAAGTCTTAGTAAGTTTTCAAAGTTTCGTCTAAGGTGGGCAACCTGGGATCTTGCAAGATCTTGAAAGATAGTGCGCAATCTCACAAGGCGATTGCAAGACTCATTCTTGCAAGACTTTTTGAGATAGCAAGCAGTAAAAGACCTGAGTGGTGCTGAAAAAACAAAATGATTTTTGAATACCCGATTCGGAAGTTTTAAGTTCAGGATTTTCAACTACTTGTGTCAGAAAACGTTCATTTGTGAAATTTATGAAGCAGAAAACTACTTTAATTATAAAAATAAACAGTTGCCCAAATAGTCCAAGCAATGATTAAACAACTACTGATTAATAGCTCAAGCACCTCAACATTTGCAAAGCCTCTTGTGATGAAAAGACTCTCCCTCGAATTTCACTAGAAATCTCGACGGTTTAGTTTTAGTCAAAAATGGCCCCATCCCCAATTAGAGTGTTTTTAGAGTCTTTCCATGAGTTGAGCTCTATACCTAGGCTTGATTTGCTACGCAGGAACAGTTCTTTCTCTGTTATGTTTTATCATTGTTGAAAGATGTTTGTTTAGCCATTCTCAGGTGTCTTCTACACCCCTCTGCTGAAGATTGTCCGCTCGCCTTTCAGCTCAAACTGATGATCCACCTGAAAATATCATCGAATTAACACTAACTACGAGCACGCCTGCCAGTAGATTTTAATTCATATTTCGCTATTTTGTGCCCTTTCGAGTCAAATTTTTCCAGTGAAAAACGCCAAGCAAAAGGAAACCCCCCTCCCCTTAGAAGGGTAGTCGGTCAATCCACTCGGGGTCGGCAAGTCAACTCCTTTATACATGCATCACAGTAGTCAAACGTCCATGAGCATCATACAAAAATTCAGATAACGACAGAGGAAAGAGAACTGATATAAAAGTGATGATTTCAAATCAGAGTTTGAATAGAATTTGTAAAGTATATTACCAATGCTTTATCATAGTATTATATTATTTACAGTAATCTTTTAATTAATGGGGTATACCAATTCGTACAAAAATTCGGTTTTCGCTACGTCCCACACTTTAAAGGCCATTTTTCATTAATTAAGGTACGTTTTGTGAAATTTATGGCTTAAATTGGAGTAAACTTAAATTTTCTTACCAAGATCTGACACAAGCCAGGCTAAATAGCAAAATAGTGAACATTAGTAGTTCAATCTCTAATTTTTGTAACTTTTGCTCAGTCTAATCCCAGGACAAGTCGAAATGGTCACCGATTTTGAACTATTCTAAGAACCCAGGTTGAGGTTTGGCGGTGAAATTTCGTAAGAAATGCGGTGAAATGCGGTGAAAGAAAATAATTGTCACCGCGTATTTCTTACATCATTTTGCGCTGAATGCGGTGGATCGTGGTGAATTATTTATTTTCACCGCGTTCTCAGTATCCATACAAAAAAGAATCTGCCCTACCCGGGTTCGAACTTCAGACCTCATCTCCCGGAGGTTGGTGGCAGAGTGAATCAGCGCTGAATCAGTCTAAAGACAATCTGTTTTTTAGGATGGCCAGTACTCTGTTCATTTCACTATTTGCACTGGCTAGTCTGATTTTTGAGTAAGACTCACTTCATGAAAAATAATATGTTCAACCTAATTCCTGCCAACAAGGTTTGCTTTATATGCAATTCGAACTTCCGCGTGGGTACTTGTAACATTTAATTTGGTAGCAAGCCGTAACCACTAAGCTAAATGGGCTTTATGGTAATTGCCTACAAACCAGCTTAAATATAAAGTGTGTGTACTACTATAATAATTACTAGTTAAAAGCTCCAAAAGTATGACGTTACTCTGCTCAGACTTAATTTTGGGGTATGAGTAATCTTCAGACTATACAGGATAAGTTTAGCCTGGGCGAACTCTGTGACCTCAATTTAATCATAATTACGAAATACTGCACATAAAGGAACTTAAAATACACTGCAGATAAAATAGTTCAGAACTGAATTAAGTTTTTACTCTTGAAACATGCTGGTTCAGCGCTGAAAAGCTCTGCGACTCAAGTCCGGGCTATGACTTCAACTAATTATTCCACTGCGCCAACTCTCACTTTGAAACATGATTTTCCTTGTGAATATGAATCAGATTGAGTAAACGCTGAAAAGCAAATGAGGGGAATTTTTGTAAGAAATGCGGTGAATATTGCGGTGAATTTTGGTAAGAAATGCGGTGAAATGCGATGAAATATTTATTGTCTCCGCAATCACCGCATTTCTTACAAAAATTCACCGCATTCACCGCATTTCCTATAAAAATTTACCCAAAAACCTCAATCCGTGAAGATTATGAACGAATGTTTTAAGAGGACGCAGCGTCTTACAAAAGTTTCTAGCAGAATCTTAAAATTAACTTTCAATATCATACAAGCTGAGATTGTTTGCAAAGTAACCATCCTGTCGAGCCCCGCTTGAAATATTTTTAAGGCCATTTCATTTGTTAACTAAAGACAAATTTACGTGGTATAGATGCGTGTGAAAGTCACTTCTCATTAATCTAATTTACGCGTTTCTTATTAAAAAATTGAACAAACGGAAAACATTTGTGGTTTTTTTTCGGGAAATTGTAGCCTTGTTCTCCGAAATTTTTGTAATTGATGAACACAAGCGGTGGAAAAAAAGTAAATAGCAGCTGAAAAACAGACGCAATTCAGAGGCGAGAAAAAGTTACAAGGTTCAACTTTAAAAGTCAATAGGAAAATGTTATCATTCCCGAGGAAAAATAAATGAAAATCGGCGACTCCGATCATTTAGTAATCAATTAGTCCGTATTCTTAAATTTGGCCGTGCATTTTGTCAGATACGTTTTGCAACTGTTTCCTACATGTTCCAGTCATAATGTGATAAAAATATTTCCAAGGTTTAATCTAATTTTGTTTAAAAAAGAAAACAAAATCCAAAATTAGTTGATATATGATCAATATTTTCATATGAGCTTAATAAGAGACAGTTTTGCGCCATTAAAGTCCAACGTGTGACCAACAAATTGTCGCCAATTGGTGATCGCTGTTTTCTGACTTTCTTTAATAATAATAATTGAATTTGGAAATTTTAAATCTTAATTTTAGTCTTTGGGATCAAAGTTCCTAATTTCAACTTAATTGGCTGATAACTAATTTTTGTTATTAAGAACTGTTTTTCCATCCTGTAACAATGGTAACTAAATATTTCTGTTTGAATAGCTGCTTTTTATCCGATATAAACCTCAATTGAACAACCTGACAAACATTAAGTAATGCGCCTAACAATGAAATACTAAATTAAGAATTTGAGTTGCGTATGAAAAAAAACACCAGTTTCGAGTTCTCTTTCCATTCGGCTACCGATCGATAAATTTCCTGCTGAATAATTCTCCCCGATTACAGGAATTTTTATCATGTGTTCTGGTGACAAAATATTTTCAAACTAAAGAAGTTGAAAGATTTTGAAAAATGGAGAAAAAAGCACAGACCATCGCCACCCCCACCCCCCCCCCCACCCCCCGCCGGGGGTGTCGTTTTGGATGGCCTATAATCATAGGTCTTTTTTTGAACGCCCCACCCGGGTTAATGCCTACATACTGCCACTGGGAGGTAGGAAAACATTGTAGGTTTTTCTAACCTCGGCCATCATTTGACAAGTGGCACATGGAGTACAAAGCCAGGTGTACAAACAGTCGTCACAAAATGCTCCTCTGATGTTGTACTTCTCTCTCAATCTCAGACGCATAATTGCGAACAGAATTATGCGTGCAACTCCAGCACCTGCTATTATCAGGCCACAGATCATTAAGAAGAAGTGAACTCGTGGTGGGTAATCACGGACATCATAGTAGTAATCGAACCCATTGTACCTAAATTAACACAACCTATATATTACAAGTTTCTCTAACTTCCCACAGAATCCCAGTTACTTTCGTGCTATTCCGGCTTTCAATCCTTTAAAAAAAATGGTTAAACGGGGGTAAAATGAGGACATTTTAGAAAATTTGCCTCACAAATCTACACAATATTTCACAGGGGTAATAGGGTGGAAATGACGGAAGATTTTAAACCAAGGTGATTTTGGGGTGAATATGAGTGGGGGTAATGGGTTGAATTTTTGTAAGACGGGGGGTAATGGGGAGAAAACAATAAACAATGTGAGAGTGAGAGGGGGTAAAGGAGGGAAATTTAGAAGTTCAACCTAATACCCCAGATCATATTTCATTTCCGCGTTATTATCCCCACTCTTAGATCATCTTCTCGCCATTACAAAGCGTATCTTCAATTTGGATCGGACACTTCGCCCCACTACCGAACCGACTTTTGTGGCAGATGCCGGCCGGCTAAGACCGGTGACTTGGTTTGGGCTGTTTAGAAAACTACCTACTGCTCGGATCACTGAACATTGTTACGATCCCGACAGCGTCGCACGCTCCACCTCCTTGTTGATCAGCTTTGTATTTAAGTATCAACATAGACTAATACCGATCAATTGATCACCAAAATTGATATATAATTAGACTTTGGTTGCTAACTTCATGCTAAAGTCAAAACTTGGTTGATTATAATACTCTTGTAGAATTCATTTTTGATTCGGATTCCCATGCCTAACTGCTTTGATTGAAAAAACATAGAGTAATACGACATAGCAAAAAATTTAAAAAACTGATCAGGCGTGAGGTTGAACACGCTATCCTATTTACGATTAGTGTAAAACTACTACATTGCTCAAAATCTACTATTGCTGCATAATTAATATTATCTGTATTATGAGAAGACCTGATCTTGAAGAAAATTTTTTGCAAGCAACCCACAAATTGAATTCAGTAGGTGTTCTGACATAGCTTTATACCCAGATGACTTGGCAATGTTTTTTTGCCTGATATTTGGTACCTAATTTCGCTATCAGCAAATAACAGCCTGATATTTTGCCTGATATTTGGTACCTAATTTCGCTATCAGCAAATAACAGATTGTGTCGCCGGAACAAATAAGTTTTTAAGATTTAAATGTGTATTCAAAATTTTCCAGCGAAAGTTTTCAACGGGTTTCAGTTAAGCAAGCTGCGTAATTGTTCATTCAAAATATTTTTGTACTCGAAACGTGCGTCTAAATCGGAAAATTGGAGAGTATAAAAGCTGATAACATCTTGTAGCATTACATTTCCTGTAAGAATCACATCAATCAATCACTCCAGTCAGAAAAATATGAATCATATATTTCGCAACAAGATAGGCCTTTGAAATCTGAAGGCATTAATATGATCGCCCAGTTATTTAATATTTTCAGTGAAAAACATTATTATTAGATTGCAAAGTTGATAGGCAGAGTACAAGCAGCAATTTTTAGTCATTTGATCCATTTTGTGCGACTCCCAACTTTGACATCATTAAATCTTTTTATTTGACAGTTCATTGTGGTATATGTTATTCTAACAAGAGTTTTGGGTACGCGCATGTCCAAATAAAGCTCCAATTGAAATATAAATGATTCAAAATGATTGTGAATGTTAACTAAACTACCTCCATAACTCAAAGTTAGGTCTGATGACCCAGCCAAAGATTATAGGTTCCCCAAAAATTCGATATCAATTCAACCTGTGACAAAATTGATATCAATTCAAACCTGGTAGATATCAATCTACCTAAGCATAAATCGCCCGGACCCGGCTTTATACCAACATGGGCGCTAACAGATAGTAAACTGTCGATTGGAACTCATTTACAATTTGTCGTCAATTAATGTATAAACAAAACACGTCTCCTAATATTTTGAAAGCAGCCCATGTTACACCTGTTTATAAGAAAAAAGACCGACTAGAACCAGAAAACTTGACCCACATCAGTCACACCAACTCTAGCAAAAGATTTTGAGCGATTACTACTTGAACAACTAACTCACCACCTATTTCTTAATGGTCGGATTAGCAAGAATCAATCCGGATTTCAAAAGCAAAAGTCCTGTTTCGATACTATCATTTCATTAACTGAAAAAATAAACCAATGCGTTGACGAAAATGAAATTGTTGTCACACTTTTTATAGACTTAGCAAAGGCTCTCAACTCAATATCTATAGACGTTTTTATAAACAAAATAAAAACGTAAGGAATTGGAAAGAATCTTATTAAACTCCTTCCTTTGTGATAAAAAACAGAGTGTAAAAAAATGGGATAGCAAAATCAGATTGGGTTGTCATAATTCACGGTGTTCCTCAGGGAACTGTCTTAGGGCCTTTAAATTTTTTTACTTTTTGTCAACAACTTCAATTGAGCAGTATCAACGAATTTTGATTTATTACAGTTTGCCGATGATACAGCAATTCTATGTCATGTAAAGAATGAAGCAAATTTGCAGCTAATAGCTGAAAATACATTAAACAAGACAGATCAATATATGAAACAAAACAGGTTAACCTTGAATGAGGCAAAAACGAGTTAATGGTGTTCAGGAATTAAAAATTTCCCATCATTGAAACTGCTGATTTCAAAAGACACCGATTGGAAGCATCTGAAAAAGGTAAATATTCAGGTGTAATAATTGATTGGGAACTGACATACCAAAATCAACTAAATAAGGCTATCAGTAAAATGACTTCAGCAATCAGATCATTATATTTGGCTCGTTATCAGGTACCACTAAAATCAAGGCTAAATCTTTTTAAATCACTAGTTTTGTCTCATATAGATTTTAGTACAATTTTTTTCAAAGATTACCGTCTTTCTCTAATGATAGAATTAACAAACAGATAAATTGGGGCATAAAAGTTTGCTTTATGAAAACCAAATACTATAGTGTCAGAGATCTACTTCTGGAGACTAAAATTCTTCCAACAGAGCTCCAAATAACACGGGTGTTATTAAATAGATTTTTTAATATTCTCCAACAAACAAGAAATCGCTCTAATAAACGTTTCAGATTTTCAGAAAACGTGCCAACTTTTGCAAACAAACGAATCCATAACCTTTTCATAGAACAAAAATGTAAGTCAAAATGGAGTAATGGTTCAATTGTTCGTAACTTTATTCGAAAATGGAACACACTTCCAATTACAATTAGAAAAGAAACGTCGAAGACCAAATTTAAACAAAAAGTTACAGCTGAAATGCTTAAACGACACGAAAGAGTTCCAATAGACAGAAGGGTTGCAAGATTCAAACGTATTTTTTTAAAACCATTATAAGAAAACCAAACCTTAGATTTTATGAATTAGAAAATAATAATGTTTGATTAATAAATTTCTAACATGTAACATTAACCAAGTGGTTAGTTTAATTTACATGTTTCAGATTTTTTAAAAAATGCAACATTCTGACAGTAAAATGCATAAAAATTTAATAACACCAAATAGTAGAAACAGAACGTGAGAGAACGCAATTATTTAGCTGGAAAAATGTATATCATTATTTTATTCTTTATAATTTAAAAAATATTTACACGGAGAAGCTCGCCTACAAATTTTAATTGCGCTTGACTTTTGTGAGAAGAATTTTTTTGAAAGCATACGGGCTCAAAAGTGTAGTAAAATGATCCTGTAGCTCATACTAGCCAGATACATTGATAAGACATATGCTTGAGGGAAAGTTAACAATCGAGCAATGAGCAAGATGTCCCCTACAGGGCTTCGAGGTCTAAAATTGTTAGCCTTTTTTAAAATACTGAACAAATCAAAACGAGACAAAGTTCATAGAACTAATTGCAAAAAAGTGTTCAAATCAAGTATACTATGAATTAATTGTTTCGGCTGCGTACCTTAAAAATCGACACCAGGGAACAATAACCTAATGGAGTCACTGTTTTCCCGGTTCGAGTGTTCGATCGCCGTGTTTTCTTTAATTCAACTTCAAACTTACAACATGCAAAACAGGATGTGCATCAGACGTTCGTTTTTGTTGGGTATTCATTTTGCTCAAGTACAACATTCTGAAAAATTAGGCTGTTTTCCTCTTCCTCGGATAAAAAGGTAAGAAAAAAACCTTTGACCCTCCAAAGGTCAACTCCCGCCAGTTTTTCCGCTTTACTGATTGAATATCACGTTACCTAATAAATTGTTGGTCTTTTTATACAATCAGAAAGCAGGTTTTGTTATATGCATTGTCGTGTAGCGAGAAAAAGAGAACCATGATAGGTTATGGAATTTTGAGAAGCTTGACAGGTTATGGTCATTCAAACTTTTGTTTCAATTTGCCTAATTTTTGAAATTTTTGTAAAACACTAGCTAGTAGAAACACTGTAATTATGCCTTGTATTCGGATAATAATGAGCCATTAGTGTGTATTGGTGGACACCCAACCCGGGTCTACAAGAGTGTCTCACAAAATCATTAATTTTGTTACAAGAAACATTATAATGTAACACGATTCCATAAAGTTGCTGCAAGTTCTCTTTGAATATAGTTATTTATCTATGCTGCGAGCTAAAAAAAGTTTTTACATACTGTTCTGATGTCGTGGCAGTAGATATTGCTACCATTTCAGCAATGAAATACAAGACGGTTGCCACTCCTAGACAGATGTAGGAATATACGAAGTACTTGAGAAGTTTTCCGTAGTATGCAATGCAGAAGAACACACATTCCTGACAGCAGAAAGTGGCCAGGCAGATCATCAAGTTGTCAAAACAACCGCAGAATGGCTGGTACCATCGGTTCTAGAACATTCCAGAATATTTTATCGATATAATTCTAAGCAAAGAGGCCCATTGTGATTTATGATAGAGGGTCGATTATATGACGAAAAAATATTAGCGTTTCCGAATATTACTTAAAATACAAAAAATATGAGAATATTTTTTGATGGTTTTGATGATATTGAACGCTAAAGTTACCCATTTATTGTAATGAATTATTCAAATTGTACTTACAGACTCAGCTGAAAAAAAAATTAAAGAAATTAAAGAGTCAAGTTCATCAATAAAAAGATGTCAAAATGAAATTAGAGGTCTTGCGGGATAGTTGGAATATACGTATACGTTGAAAAAACATAGGTTGAGAAAGTATGTGTTAAAGAATTAGAGAATATTTTCCAGCTATCCTAGTCTAACGCCGGTTACCTTCTAACACTCTTGCAAGGTCTTGAAGATCTTGCTAAAAACAAGAAAGATCTTGCGATAGATAATTATCTTGCACGGTTCTCGCAACAACTCTGCTAGATAACAGTCATCTTACAAGATCTTGAATAGATAATAACCATTCGTAAGATCTTGAAGCAACTTAAAATTCTATATCCTATATACTTTTCTTACCCCCTAGTGATCGATGAATCGGAAAAAATTGCAGGAACCTTGCACTTTTCTTGCAAGATCTTGCAAGAATATGCATACTTCCATCTTCTTGCAAGTTTTTCGATTTATTTTCCAGATTCTTGCAAGCTTTTCAATTCGCTTGTAACAAACTTGCAAACTTTTTAAATTTATTTTAATTTTATTTAGGGAAAAAGTCAACTAGAATCTTTTTTCAGTTAGTTTTAGTCTGCAAAGCACTCAAAAGAAAACCACCAGAATTTAAAAACGTGGAAGATTCTTGCAATCTTCTTGCAGAATTTTGAATCCTGACGAAAATTTTTCCATGGATTTCAGTTTTGTAACTTAAATAATAAACAATAATTTGCTTCAAAGCTGTTTTCTAAAACATTACCACCCTGATTTACTTTTTAGACTGGATTAAGATCTTGCAAGATTCTTGCATGTATCTTGCAAATTTTGAATGGTCTTTCAAGATTCTTGCAAGATTTGAATCCGCTCATAACTAGGGTGTTTATAATATTAAACGTCATATACGTTTTAAAAGTTCTTTTTATGCCATTTTTTTGCTTGCATTTGTATAGCAGAATGGGGTAAAGCAACTCCAGTAAACTACCTTTAACATTCTTATTCACTTACTCTGATTAGTATAGGTTATAATAGTTGAGGTATTATCGTCATTGGGACAAGAAATTCTGAAACAAGTGGAGAAAATTTTCAGAAAAGAGAGGGGTTCACGTTGAACAGCAGTGGTTTGATTTCATCTTCATTGGACTAGTCTCTTATTTATGTCAGGTAGTAAAATTGAAACAAAAAATTGAGGAATTAGAAAAACTTCTGCTAGTAAATTTGGAAAACATTTCATAGGACTAAGATTTGCGTTAATGAGAACCACTTTCATTCAATCATTTGAAGTACTAGTGAGACTTAGCAAACATACAATGTATAATCCAATAACTATTTGATAGAATAAATTATGTTGGTTGAGATCAACATTACTAGTAAGTTGCTTGATTGTAAACAACTCTTCATAACTGGTCTCTTTTTGCATTTTTCCTAAAAAAAACTTTTTTTTAGTAAAGATGGACATCCTGCTGGACTCTTGCAAGTTTCTGAAAAGATAACCGTTGTGCTCTGATAAAGGTAGTGATGGCAAATACAGAGAAAAACCATCGATTGCAGCCTGACTATTAAATGTCACAACAATTCTAAGTAGACCTTAATTTAAATTGATCTCTCATCATTTTAATTAAACTTTTTAACATTTTTTTATTCAACACCACTTTGTAACATCTGGGAAACTCGGGGTCACATCCTTAACTTCCTACCAAACTCTGAACTTCTGATCTTGTTCCCGTCGGTCATAACATTTCATAGCTTTGAGTTTTCACAAGACCATATAGCACGCTGCACTTTTTCGAAAGGACAGTCGCTGCTCTTCATCTTTCGTAATCTTCCATTTTTCATGCAAAAGTACTTGTTTACGGAATTTTGCGGCTTTAAACCTGCTTCAACCTTGTGATGAGCTAGGTTACAATGCTATGTTCTCATATCTGTGAAATGGAAGCTGTGTAAATTAAACTTTGATGCCAACCAGGTTAATTTTCTGCAATCAGCAGAAAATTAAATGGCGCATCAATTGTTCTTTCAGATTCGGTGACAAATGTTGCGACGCTATTTTTTTCCTCTCATTCTATTTCAACATTGCATCAAAGCTGTTCTATTCAGTTTACAACAATAGTTACCAAATTTGCAGAATGAACAATGCGACAACATTAACATGCCACAGTAGAAG
>NC_134474.1:59702639-59760139 GCF_964194025.1 Convolutriloba macropyga
TACTCACCTTTGAAGTATAGGGTTCGAAATAGTGAAAAATTAATTTTTCAAAAAAACTTGAAAATTCGAAATCTTCAAATGGTCTGAAAAATGGTCTAAAAAGTATCTAAACTTCTGTTCCTGATGAATTATTAACCGTCCTAGAGTCATGGGAGAGAATAATGCAAATGAAAACATTGTTTTAGCTTAAAACGATCATTTCTCATTTACAATTTTTGATATCAAATATATCAATCAAGTTTTGTCTGACGCTGAGATTTCAAAATAAACTAACGACATTCTCCTATTGTTTTGAAGAAGTAAACAAAAATTATTGCACTTATACTATAACTGTAAGGAATTTACTAAACAGGCTTCAAAAACCCAAGGTGAACAAAATTATCAAATGAAAAGACGACTAAAAGCGCAGATATTTTATGAGCCATCTAAATCTAATATCTTTAAAAATTGTAAGTTACTGCAAATTGCCATAGATCTTTGCAAATTTCTTGGAGAAATTCTTGGCCATATTTAGCGCTAAAAATGCCCTCATAATTTCTTCCAAATGAAAAATTTTTCTCGCTCAGCAAAAATTGATATCCCTAGGCGAAAATTTATTTTGCTCCGTAAACAATTGGTATTTTTTCCTTTTTATTTCTTGAGTTATTCTCCTTCTCTCGTTCATCTGCAATTTAGTTTGGGTTGTTTAATGATTTAGCCATAAAAAAGGCAGACCTTAAAATCCTTTTTACTTTCTTGTTCTTCATTTCATCAACGCGCATTACAATTTTATCTAGATTGTTTTAATTTAACTTTTGATATCCTTATATGTACAAAAACTGTTGTTTAACCGGCAATTAAAAGATTGTTATCTTTTACATTTTTCATGAAATCTGTCAAGCAATGTATAACCTTTGACCAATTTTCCCTAAAAACATTGACTGGAAACAGTTATTGT
This sequence comes from Convolutriloba macropyga, assembly GCF_964194025.1. NCBI lineage: Eukaryota > Metazoa > Xenacoelomorpha > Acoela > Convolutidae > Convolutriloba > Convolutriloba macropyga. The sequence goes on from NC_134474.1 coordinate 59,703,577, forward strand.
TTACTTTTTTGTGGCAGAATTTTAACCAGGTGCTATCTTTTAGGTGGCTATACTCACTTGTGATTGGTGCCCCATCTCGTTGCATGGTTTGTGGCTGTTGAACCTGAAACTCACCATTATCATAAGAAATTGCAAGTCCGTGCCTTGACTTTTAAAAGAACATGCCCGAATATAAAAGTGGTTTGAAAATATAAATCATGTATCAATCATATAGTCCGTAAACAGGTAAACAGACTAGCTCGACAATAGTTGTCATCTCGACTTTAACTCGACCAAAATTTCTGCTGCTTGGCATAAATTTGACCCAAATCTAAGGTTATATATCCCAGGTTTAGGTGCGCGACCCTAGACCGCTCTGATCAGACCATTTGGGTCGCACACCGGTGGCGTGGTGCGACCCAAAATACATGGTCTGGGAAACGCTTGAGTCGCACGATGGTCTGGTCCATGGTCGCACCAGGGTCTGATCAGAGGGCAAAGTCTGGGAAGTGGTCTGGACAATGGTCGCACTACGGTCTGATCAGAAGGCAAAGTCGCACTATAGTCTGATCATAGGTTGCACTAAAGTCTGGACAATGGTCGCACTACGGTCTGATCAGATACCAAAGTCTGGACATAAGTTGCCCCAAAATCTGACCATATTTATTTGATTGCAGTTTTATTACCACTGTTTTTGGTGGCTGAAAAGAAAAAATGCATGCGTTTCAAAATGACTTTGTGTTTATTTTTTTATTACTTAGTTCTGTCCAAACCTCAACAAGGTACACTATTTTATTCAAATTTAAGTTGAGTAGTATAGGTTTGAATCGAATAATTTATACATATTCCAACTGCTCCATACTGTATTCCAAATGTTTGGGTCGCTCGAAAGTCGCACAAATCTTTTGGTTCGCACTATGGTCGCGCCACTTCTTGGGTCGCACGATGACCTGATCAGAGGTCTTTTGGGTCGCACTATGGTCGCACCAATTCTTGCGTCGCACTACGGTCTGATCGTCGCACTACTGTCTGATCAGAGGGCTTTGGGTCGCACGATGGTCTGATCAGAGGTCTTTTGGGTCGCACTATGAACGCATTATTTCTTGGGTCGAACTACGGTCTGATCAAAGGGCCTTGGGTCGCACGATTGTCTGATCAGAGGGCAAAATCTGGGAAACGGTCTGATCAGAGCGGTCTAGGGTCGCGCACCTAAACCTTGGATTTGCTCGACCCAAAAACATTGAAGCTGTATCCAAAAGCTGCACTCTAAAGTTGGCTGTTTTTATTACATATATTCAGCTTCAGCTGCTTCACTCTCTATATTAAAGCAGTTATGCTAAGCCACACACTTCCCGGGCCGAGGAATTTCGCAAAGACCAGCGGCAACTAGCGTTGACAAGTCGATAAATTCACCGCAATTTTCTTACATAATTTTGCGTTGAATGCGTTGAATTTAAAGACAAAAATTCAACCCATTCAGCACAAAATTATGTAAGAAATGGCGGTGAATTTTCCAACTTGTCAACGCTAGTTGGCGCTGATCTTACGTATTTAGCGTTGAATTTAGCGTAGATCTTTCATATTTAGCGTTGAATTTAGCGTAGATCTTACATATTTTTGCGTTGAATTTAGCGTTGATCTTACAAAAAATCAACGCGTAGAACTCTTTGTATGGGACTCGAACCACTGACCCCCTGTTTACTTGTCGCTTCTTCTACCATTGCGCCACCGTACCTTGGTTTCCTTAAGAGCCGCAATCCTTATAAAGCGTAGATATTACATATTTTGCGTTCAATTTAGCGTAGATCTTACATATTTCGCGTTGATTTTAGCGTAAACCTTACATATTTTGCATTGAATTTGGCGTAGAACTTGCATATATTTCGTTGAATTTAGCCTAGATCTTACATTTTTTTTTTCGTTGAATTTAGCCGAGATCTTACATAATTTCAACGTATTCAACGCCTTTATCATGTGAGAATTACTGGGAAAAATTTAAATTTTTTTTATGTTTTGAAAAAAATTTGAATTCCTAAAATAGTCTCAAATTGTTTTTGCACCGCAAGAGAGCAAATGGTTATTTTTTGCTGACTTCATTTTTCTCAATTGTGAAGTATAGGGGTCGAAACAGTAAAAAAAATTAATTTTTTGAAAAAAAAACTTGAAAAATTTGAAATCTTCAAATGGTCTGAATTGGATTTTGCACTATAAAAGAGCACTAAAAAAGATTTTTTCTGACTTCTTGTTACTCACTTTTGGAGTATAGGGTTCGAGATAGTGAAAAATAATTTTTCGAAAAAAACTTGAAAAATTTGAAATCTCAAATGGTCTGAATTGGATTTTGCACTATAAAACAGCACTAAAAAAGATTTTTTTCTGACTTCTTGTTACTCACCTTTGGAGTATAGGGTTCGAAATAGTGAAAACATTAATTTTTCAAAAAAAACTTGAAAAATTTGAAATCTTCAAATGGTCTGAATTGGATTTTGCACTATAAAAGAGCACTAAAAAAGAGTTTTTCTGACTTCTTGTTACTCACCTTTGGAGTATAGGGTTCGAAATAGTGAAAGATTAATTTTTCGAAAAAAACTTGAAAAATTTGAAATCTTCAAATGGTCTGAATTGGATTTTGCACTATAAAAGAGCGCTAAAAAATATTTTTTCTGACTTCTTGTTACTCACCTTTGGAGTATAGGGTTCGAAATAGTGAAAAAATTAATTTTTCGAAAAAAAACTTGAAAAATTTGAAATCTCAAATCGTCTGAATTGGATTTTGCACTATAAAAGAGCGCTAAAAAATATTTTTTCTGACTTCTTGTTACTCACCTTTGGAGTATAGGGTTCGAAATAGTGAAAAAATTAATTTTTCGAAAAAAAACTTGAAAAATTTGAAATCTCAAATGGTCTGAATTGGATTTTGCACTATAAAACAGCACTAAAAAAGATTTTTTCTGACTTCTTGTTACTCATCTTTGGAGTATAGGGTTCGAAATATTGAAAAAATTAATTTTTCGAAAAAAAACTTGAAAAATTTGAAATCTTCGAATGGTCTGAATTGGATTTTGCACTATAAAAAAGCACTAAAAAAGAGTTTTTCTGACTTCTTGTTACTCACCTTTGGAGTATAGGGTTCGAAATAGTGAAAGATTAATTTTTCGAAAAAAACTTGAAAAATTTGAAATCTTCAAATGGTCTGAATTGGATTTTGCACTATAAAAGAGCGCTAAAAAATATTTTTTCTGACTTCTTGTTACTCACCTTTGGAGTATAGGGTTCGAAATAGTGAAAAAATTAATTTTTCGAAAAAAAACTTAAAAAATTTGAAATCTTCAAATGGTCTGAATTGGATTTTGCACTATAAAACAGCACTAAAAAAGATTTTTTCTGACTTCTTGTTACTCATCTTTGGAGTATAGGGTTCGAAATATTGAAAAAATTAATTTTTCGAAAAAAAACTTGAAAAATTTGAAATCTTCGAATGGTCTGAATTGGATTTTGCACTATAAAAGAGCACTAAAAAAGAGTTTTTCTGACTTCTTGTTACTCACCTTTGGAGTATAGGGTTCGAAATAGTGAAAGATTAATTTTTCGAAAAAAACTTGAAAAATTTGAAATCTTCAAATGGTCTGAATTGGATTTTGCACTATAAAAGAGCACTAAAAAATATTTTTTCTGACTTCTTGTTACTCACCTTTGGAGTATAGGGTTCGAAATAGTGAAAAAATTAATTTTTCGAAAAAAAACTTGAAAAATTTGAAATCTCAAATGGTCTGAATTGGATTTTGCACTATAAAACAGCACTAAAAAAAGATTTTTTCTGACTTCTTGTTACTCATCTTTGGAATATAGGGTTCGAAATATTGAAAAATTTAATTTTTCGAAAAAAAACTTGAAAAATTTGAAATCTTCAAATGGTCTGAATTGGATTTTGCACTATAAAAGAGCACTAAAAAAGAGTTTTTCTGACTTCTTGTTACTCACCTTTGGAGTATAGGGTTCGAAATAGTGAAAGATTAATTTTTCGAAAAAAACTTGAAAAATTTGAAATCTTCAAATGGTCTGAATTGGATTTTGCACTAAAAAAGAGCACTAAAAAAGATTTTTTCTGACTTCTTGTTACTCACCTTTGGAGTATAGGGTTCGAAATAGTGAAAAAATTAATTTTTCGAAAAAAAACTTGAAAAATTTGAAATCTTCAAATGGTCTGAATTAGATTTTGCACTATAAAAGAGCACTAAAAAAGATTTTTTCTGACTTCTTGTTACTCACCTTTGGAGTATAGGGTTCGAAATAGTGAAAAAATTAATTTTTCGAAGAAAACTTGAAAAATTTGAAATCTTCAAATGGTCTGAATTGGATTTTGCACTATAAAAGAGCGCTAAAAAATATTTTTTCTGACTTCTTGTTACTCACCTTTGGAGTATAGGGTTCGAAATAGTGAAAAAATTAATTTTTCGAAAAAAAACTTGAAAAATTTGAAATCTCAAATGGTCTGAATTGGATTTTGCACTATAAAACAGCACTAAAAAAGATTTTTTCTGACTTCTTGTTACTCATCTTTGGAGTATAGGGTTCGAAATATTGAAAAAATTAATTTTTCGAAAAAAAACTTGAAAAATTTGAAATCTTCAAATGATCTGAATTGGATTTGGCACTATAAAAGAGCACTAAAAAAGAGTTTTTCTGACTTCTTGTTACTCACCTTTGGAGTATAGGGTTCGAAATAGTGAAAGATTAATTTTTCGAAAAAAACTTGAAAAATTTGAAATCTTCAAATGGTCTGAATTGGATTTTGCACTATAAAAGAGCACTAAAAAAGATTTTTTCTGACTTCTTGTTATTCACCTTTGGAGTATAGGGTTCGAAATAGTGAAAAAATTAATTTTTCGAAAAAAAACTTGAAAAATTTGAAATCTTCAAATGGTCTGAATTGGATTTTGCACTATAAAAGAGCACTAAAAAATATTTTTTCTGACTTCTTGTTACTCACCTTTGGAGTATAGGGTTCGAAATAGTGAAAAAATTAATTTTTCGAAAAAAAACTTGAAAAATTTGAAATCTCAAATGGTCTGAATTGGATTTTGCACTATAAAACAGCACTAAAAAAGATTTTTTCTAACTTCTTGTTACTCATCTTTGGAATATAGGGTTCGAAAAATTGAAAAAATAAATTTTTCGAAAAAAAACTTGAAAAATTTGAAATCTTCAAATGGTCTGAATTGGATTTTGCACTATAAAAGAGCACTAAAAAAGAGTTTTTCTGACTTCTTGTTACTCACCTTTGGAGTATAGGGTTCGAAATAGTGAAAGATTAATTTTTCGAAAAAAACTTGAAAAATTTGAAATCTTCAAATGGTCTGAATTGGATTTTGCACTATAAAAGAGCACTAAAAAAGATTTTTTCTGACTTCTTGTTACTCACCTTTGGAGTAGAGGGTTCGAAATAGTGAAAAAATTAATTTTTCGAAAAAAAACTTGAAAAATTTGAAATCTTCAAATGGTCTGAATTGGATTTTGCACTATAAAAGAGTACTAAAAAAGATTTTTTCTGACTTCTTGTTACTCACCTTTGGAGTATAGGGTTCCAAATAGTGAAAAAATTAAGTTCGAAAAAAAACTTGAAAAATTTGAAATCTTCAAATGGTCTGAATTGGATTTTGCACTACAAAAGAGCATTAAAAAAGGTTTTTTCTGACTTCTTGTTACTCACATTTGGAGTATATGGTTCGAAATAGTGAAAAAACTAATTTTTCGAAAAAAAACTTGAAATATTTGAAATCTTCAAATGGTCTGAGTTGGATTTTGCACTATAAAAGAGCACTAAAACGTGATTTTTCTCACCTGTGCAATATAGGGTTGAAACAGTTAAAAAATTAACTTTTTGAAAAAAAACTTGAAAAATTGGAAATCATAAAATGGTCTCAATTGGATTTTGCACTATAAAAGAGCACTAAAAAATGATTTTTCTCTGACTTCACGTTTCTCACCTTTGCAGCATAAGGGTCGAAACAGTGAAATTGATTTTTGGAAAAAAAACTTGGAAAAATTTTGAAATCGTAAAATGGTCTCAAATGGATTTTGCACTATAAAAGAGCACTAAAAAGTGTTTTTTTTGCTGACTTCGCTTTTCTCACCTGTGGAGTATAGGGGTCGAAACAGTGAAAAAATTGATTTTTTGAAAAAAAACTTGAAAAACTTTTAAACTCATAAAGTGGTCTGAAATGGAATTCAAAAAATTCAACCTTAAATTTGTAAAATTTAAGCCAAATTTCTACCTAAAATATATAAGATTGGCGTCGAATGCGTTGAATTTATGTAAAATCTACGCTAAATTCAACGCTAAATATGTAAGATCTACGCCAAAATTCAAGGTAAAATTATGTAAGATTGGCGTTGAATGCGTTGAATTTATGTAATATCTACGCTAAATTCAACGCTAAATATGTAAGATCTACGCCAAATTTTAACGCAGAATATGTAAGATTGGCGTTGAATGCGTTGATTTAATGTAAGATCTAAGCGAAATTCAACGCTAAATATGTAAGATCTACGCTAGAATTCAACGCTAAATATGTAAAATCTACGCCAAAATTCAACGCAAAATTATGTAAGATTGGCGTTGAATGCGTTGAAATTATGTAAGATCTACGCTAATTTAAACGCTAAATATGTAATATCTACGCTAAAGTTCAACACTAAATGTGTAAGATCTACGCCAAATTTAAACGCAAAATATGTAAGATTGGCGTTGAATGCGTTGAATTTATGTAAAATCTACGCTAAATTCATCGCTAAATATGTAAGATCTACGCCAAAATTCAACGTAAATTTATGTAAGATTGGCGTTGAATGCGTTGAAGTTATGTAAGATCTACGCTAAATTCAACGCTAAATATGAAAGATCTACGCCAAATTTTAACGCAAAATATGTAAGATTGGCGTTGAATGCGTTGATTTTATGTAAGATCTACGCGAAATTCAACGCTAAATATGTGAGATCTACGCTAGAATTCAACGCTAAATATGTAAGATCTACGCCAAAATTCAACGCAAAATTATGTAAGATTGGCGTTGAATGCGTTGAATTTATGTAAGATCTACGCTAAATTCAACGCTAAATATGTAAGATCTACGCTAAAATTCAACGCTAAATATGTAAGATCTACGCCAAAATTCAACGCAAAATTATGTAAGATTGGCGTTGAATGCGTTGAATTTATGTAAGATCTGCGCTCAAGCGTAGATCTTACATAAATTCAACGCATTCAACGCCAATCTTACATAATTTTGCGTTTTTTAGCGTTGACACCTCGGCCCGGGTTCTGCAATAGTGGGGGGGGGGCTTTATTGGTTAAAGTTACACAGAGTCAAGCTTCAAACTTAACTCTTGACGAAAACCCTTTTAGTTGTTCGAACAAAAACGAAAGCTCTTTTGGTTGTTTCATATACAGTTTGGATCAAGCATGATCTCTTTATGGATCATGAAGCAGCATCATCAACTGCAATACAGGTCGATCTATCAGTGCAGCGTGATCTTTTTTTGGTCGCTTGGAAATTTAGATAAGCCTTTATACATAAATTGTGGAAAAACTTTTTGATTAAATAGATTTGTTGCTTCTTTACATACAGAAGTAGCAATGGATTTTTGCTTAACAACCTTGCAGTAAAGCATTTCATCCAATAAGACGTTTTGAAAAACTTCAATTGTCTTAAAATATATTAAAATCTTAAAATAGATAAGTGGTTGCAACTGCGATATTCTGTCATATCAAATGATGTCAAGAAATTGAATCCGTCAGCTGGAATACCCATTATCCTTACGCATCATTTGACCGCAAATTCATGATGCACACTTGCATTCATCCGTAGGTGAATCTCACTGCCAATTTCAATACATGTGTTCTTAATTAACCGTTGTGAACAGCGCTTAACTTATATCTTATATAAGCAAGAAAACGTAAGCAGAGTTCACAAAAAAGTATATTTCACTTGGGGACAAACGACTTGTAGTGATCCATTCAACTGAAAAATACATGTTAAAACTTGTTTCATTTTTCTAAATATCAAATAAAACCCACTTTTTGTCTTTGATTTCTCTTTCGTTCTGACTTGAGCTAAAATACAATGTGATAATTTCGAGCTAATGATTTTCTGTACATTAAAATTGAGCTTATTTTTCTTTAAACTGTTTTGTCAAGAATTTTATTGATCAATGAAGAATTGTCATCTCATAAGTCGAGGGTCTAAACTTGGTTGGCGGCAAAAGAGAGCCTTTCAAGCGCTTTTTTGTTTTAATTCTTCTATAGATTTTATTAGAGGAACAGATTTATCCCCTATGGCATATTCATCAGTAAAAACCCATGACATACACATCTAATAAAATCCTAAGATCATTAGATCAGAACACAACACACGATATTGAACAACGCAAAAATGAAATTTCTGCTTCAGTTTTGTCATACGGCAATGGATACCCTTCACATATCCATATCCGTATTTAGTGCAAATTACATTATTTAGTTCCATTTGAAAGGCAAGTGCTGTTCTGATTTCAGTTAAGTTTACTTCCTCCCATTTTTAGTAAAGTAATGTCTGTTCATACTGTCTATGCAGGAAATTCATTTGTTCATACTATAAACAAATCTTAAAGTTGCTTACTTGTTCGTGATTGAGTTGAACAAACCTTTCTCTTAATTTGTAACCACCTAAACACTCAGTCTCCCATTTGCAACTCTAGATTTCAGTTTAATTTAAATCTTGTAAAACGCTTCTCAAATTAACTCAGTAATTTCGACAAGTGCCAATCACACCGCGATTGACCATTCTAGATATTAACAACTCAGATATAAGTAATTAGCTCGACAATTGCGGCGCAATTGCCCAATTCGATTTGTAATCGAACATTCGCAACTCAATTGGATCCATCCATCGCAATTGAGTATAACATGGCGCAGTCAGCAGCGGACTCTAAGAAGACACCACTTCACATAGAGGCATTTTGGGAAAAGCCGACAGCAACACCTCCTCTGATGTGGAACAAATGGACACAACAGTGGAAATTGGCTCTACTAGCTAAAAAGGGAATTCAATTAGACAATCTGTTATACGATCCTCCATCAACAGTAACCTACCCACATGAACCAACCTATGAAGAACCAGTAGAAAACCATACACAAGGGACGGAAAGAGATCGGAAAGTCCGTAATCAACAATTGAAAGTCAACTGGCAAAATCGCTGTAAAAAGATTGATGAGATTGGGATTTTGTGCGGAGATAAACCGTGTGGAATTTGCGAACAAAAAACGATATCATTGTTGTACTTGAGTATTGAAACGGAGGAACAACGAATTTTCAAGAGCAAACACCCCCACTTCCAAATAGAGAAACAACCTTTCAAAGAATTGTGGCAGGCAATGGAGGATTCTTTCACGAAAGTTCGTAACATAACTTATGATCGCTTTGTTTTCTATTCTTGTAAGCAGCAAAAAGGAGAGTCTGTAGAAAGTTTTTATGGTCGCCTCATAGAATTAGCAGAAAATTGTATCCTAGGTAGTGAAGAAACTACCCTGATTCGCGATGCATTTATATTAAATATGATTGATCATGAGACTCAAAAAGAACTGTTGAAAGAAACAGTCAAGCCGTCCAAAGCATTGGAGATAGCTAAACAAATGGAGATGGAAACGCAGAATCAGCAAAAGATAAACCAGAATTTGATGTCAGGCTCAAACTCTGTGAATTTAATCAACAATCACCAAATACGCAATCGCAACGCGAATTCCCAACAAACCAAGCGGGATTTCACGCGATACGCAACTGTACCTCAGAATTACCAAAACACAAGCATTTGTATGAATTGTGGCCTTCGTTGGAGTCATAACCATAACAGATTTGCCCTGCGAATGGTAAAGAACGTAATAATTGTGGCATCACTGGTCACTTCGCAAGAAAATGTCGCAAACCGAAAAAGTCACCGGGACAAACATAGAAAGCTCAACAAACGAACGTCAATCAAATTGGCCAGTCTCCCGAAAAGAGTGATGATGAAGAATCTGTCAATTACATAACGGGCTTCCAACAACTCTATGAACAGGTGTATGACTCAAACTATGATAGCGATTCGGATGATTACGTGGCGGTGATTTCGTCAGACTCGGTACATCAACTGGAACCACTAACTGTAGAGGTACAACTGGGGAAAGTTAGGTCGCTCGCAATGATCGACTCTGGAAGTGCAGTTAGCATCATAACGGAAACTTTGGCAGACATAATCCTCCAAACCACAAAATCCGCAAAGTGGACCGACACGAAAGAAAAAAGAAATTTGAAAACTTTTTCAAACGAACCCATAAAAGTTCTTGGACATTTGGAAACCACAATCACCTAAAATCAGTGGAAAGATAAAGCAGCAATGTTGACTGTGGTAGAAGATGGTCACAGAAACATAATCGGGAGGGACCTTTTCACAACCCTGGGACTTGCAGTGGTACAACAACAACCAGAAAATGGTAAATGCGTAAATAACATTAATACTTCTACATGTAAAATTAAAGAGACAATTGCGACGCAATTTCCTCATTTAGTATCAAGAATTAATTTGTCTAAAACACATGTAGCAAAATCAAAATTTCATCAAAAGTTTACAGCAGAGCATCAAAAAGGTCGTCGTGTTCCGATAAATCTTCAACCTAGAGTGTCGTGTCGGCGGAATTAGAAAGCTTACAAACTGAATGTCATATCGACAAACTATCTAGTTGCTCTGATGAACATTTCATTTCCCCGATCGTTATCACAGTAAAGAAAGACCAATCAATAAAACTCGCATTAGATTCCAAAGTACTAAATAAAGCCATACATAAAAATAAATATCATATGCCTAATATTGATATGCTAATTGAAACAATATCAGAGCACCTTACCAACACACAAAATGGTCAACAAGCGTATTTCACCACATTAGACTTAAAGTATGCCTATAGGCAATTAAAATTACACCACGACACAGCAAATCACTGTAAGTTTAACATCATCTGCGGAGAATCTACTGGTACATATAGATTCAAAACTGGTTTTTATGGTCTTACAGATATGCCGGCAGAATTTCAGAAAGCTATGGACTATACTCTTATAGGTTTACAAAACACGTACTGTTTCTTGGACGATATCATAATCGTCAGTACCGGCAATGAAGAAGACCATTTGGCATATGTTTTCAAATGTTTAAAAAAGCTAGATGACAATAATCTAAATATTAATCTTCAGAAATGTCATTTTGCAAAAACTGAAATTGAATGGCTAGGCTATAAGTTTACACAAACTGGAATTTCACCCATAGAAAGTGAAACTGCAGCAATATTAACAATACCACCACCAACGACACTAAAACGACATAGATCATTCTTAGGGTCAGTACACTATATTGGTAAATTCATTCCACATCTTGCACAATTATGCCACCCACTTCGACCACTTCTCAAAAAATCAGTAAAGTTTATCTGGACAGAAGAATACAGAAAACATTTCAATCTGATTAAGGAAAAAATTGCCAATAGCACAGAAAATAGCCATTATAACCCAAAACTTGATGTCAGAGTCAAACGTGATGCCTCTCGTTCCAGACTGGGAACTGCATTGGAGCAAAATACACCATTCGGTTGGAAACCAATAGCACTCGCGTCACAGTTCCTAAATTCAACAGAGGAGCGCTATAGTGTTAATGAATTGGAGTTATTGGGAATAGTTTGGTCAATTGACTACTTTAAAAACTATTTGTACGGGAAAATTTTTGGAGTAGTAACAGACCGTAGAGCTCTACTGCCCATACTCAAAGAGCACAGATCAAACAAATCGTATAACAGCCGATTATCACAATGGATAGACAGACTAATTCCGTACAACTTCACAATAGAACATGTGCCACGTGCAAAAATGGGTCTCGTTGACTATATCTCAAGAAATGCATATGCGAGAGCTAAAAAGATATCTACATATGACGAGCACTTTGTTGTGGCAACAATCTCAAAAATCCGTGATTCTATGAACCTGATACCTGATTACAAATAAACAAAATGCAACTAAAAAATTTAATAGCATAGTAAAGTCAAATTGGCCCTGACACAAGTTAAAACGGCCATTCGCGCCGCAACTGCCTACATTACAAAGTACTAATTCACATATACGCAAAAAAGTATTTGCATCGCAATCACTCCCTTTACTACCGAAAACACCATTCGAGACGCAATTAACACTTACTAAATCTAAATCTAATCCGTATTTTAAACATCCATTTGTATCGCAATTGCCACTTGAAGTTACAAAATTCCAATTTGCACCAAATAACTGTAAAGTAAATAATTTACATTCCATTAACAAATTTGCTGCAAAAGAAGTGCAAATGTCAGACAGTAAAGAATGTGAACACTCTGAACAATTATCCCCAATAAAGCCCATTGATGGTATCAAGTCAAATAATCCACCTAATAACGCTAAATTTTGCGCGAAAACAAAAATTCTAAAGTATAAATATCACGTGCACAAGAATCAATCGCTTTTTGCCCAAATTCAACCTACAAATAACTTCACAGTAAATAAACAAAATAAATTTTCCATCTTGGATAATTCAGTCAACTCTATTAGTATAATGTCCAAAGCCAAAGCTACCCGATCCAAATCAACACCAACCAAAGCAAGGGTGACGTTTTTGGATACCACCCCATCTACGCCCGGAACCAACACTACCTCGAACACAGAAACACCCACTGGTAGCATGATTGAGGAGACAGATGATATATTGTTCATCGAGACTCTGAACAAGGTCTTCAGCAAGAAGTTCCTGGCCATCTTGACAGGCAAAGCTGCTATCCTCAAGGAGGTGAGGGATTGTGTCATTCGGAATGATCCAGACAGACTGCAAGACATAAGTCCCTATCTCTTTTCATATTGGCGGGACTTGAGTGTCAAGCATGGCTGTGTTAGTTTGGATGAGCGGATAGCCATCCCAAAGGCAATTAAAGACGCGGTATTGGAGGACATCCATTCTACACATCCCGGGAGTTTTGCCATGCTATCCCTTGCACAGAACATTTGGTGGCCATACTTACATAGAGATATACTGGCAAATGCCAGTGAGTGCAAAGCCTGCACGGAGATTGGTAAGAACCTTAAATCAGTGATTTCGCGCCGCAAATGGGCACCTCTACCAAACTCTAGTGAACCAAATGACCAAATACAAACAGACTTTGGCGGTCCAATTTTGAAGGAAAAAGGCATAAAACAATATTTTATTACAAGTATAGATAGATATTCAAAATACCCCTCAGCAGAAATAGTAAATAACGCTTCAGGCCCAAATGTACTCAAATTTTTAAATAAATATATATATATTTATATATATAAATTTATATATATATATATATATATATATATATATATATATATATATATCAACTCGGAGTACCTAGAACTATTAGATTAGATCAAGCTAGATGTTTTACAGAAAAAAAGTTCGAAACATTCTGAACAGAAAATAATATTACACCTATCTATGCACCAGCAAATGATCACAGAGCAATTGGGTTTGTAGACCGTATTATTCAAACAATTAAACGTCAATTATCTTGCATGAAATCTCAATTAAATAAAAAATTTGACTTAGAAAATTCACTTAAAGAATAATACAACGACTAAGAATATCAAAACAAAAAACAATAAACACCACACCATTTGAGGCACACTTTGGTAGGAAATGTAACACGCCTATATCAAATATCACTACTAAATCTAATAGTAAAAATCTTAATTATAATGCCATAATTAAATACTATTTAGTTGAAGATACAATTCCGGGTCGGTCATATCTGTCAGAGGAACAATGGGGAGTTACGGCCCTCTGTTCGGACACAGAAATCGAACGTGTCATTTGTGCTGCGAGTTCTAGAGCCAGAGCTGATCAAGAGAAACGGAAAGACGGGGAACAACGACTGATTAAGTCGGAAGGAATTTCCAGATCAATTCCTTGCTCAGAACGTAGCATCCAAGTAAAATTGGCTCGAAAACTCCACGAGAACCAAAGACAAAAGAAAAACCTGGATGGTTTATACGAAATATTGGCACCTGGGAGCACAGTTTGCAAAGTGAGCCCTACAACAAGTGTAATTAAGGAACCGAACAGACAGGAGGTGCGAGTCAGAAATTCTGACATTTCAAAATTCGGTATGCGTGCGGAACGAGAAACTTATCTAACACAAAATATCGAAAAACGGCCGAAAAAGATAAACGAGAAGACTATTGAACAGAAAATTTATAAATATAAGCGGGATCTGATAAGAAAAAATACAGGAGATAAGAAAATAAAGCGAAACCGAAAGCAGTCTGACGATGTTATGGTAGTCTCATCAGGCAGATAGTGTATTTCCTCCGCGAGTAATGTAGCCAGATCCCTAAAAATGAGAATCCCGAAGAGAAACCCAAAACACGACAAAGCCTTTATTAATCGGCCCGATTTAACGCAAATTCTGCAATTCAGTCCAATTTCCCCATACGCACCACAATCGACCAACTCTGATGCACCTGGCCCATCTGCGACGCAAATGGCTCCATCAAAACCACCAACGCCTATTCTGAAAAAGTCAAGTAAAAGACAGCTCACAATTAGCGATACCTCTGACTCGGACACCTCTTCGGTAAGAAAAAACAAGCGAACGCTGAAAAAGAAGACGTCTCAAACTATTGTAGAAAAAGTCAGGAACACTGTAGGTTACTCTGAAAATGAGCGACAGGACATTGGAGAAATTTCTACAAAAAGTTCATCGGAATGGACAGAGGACCCCCAAAATTTGCCTCGGGATATGACCGTACTCCAAGCAGAAAATGAAGAAAATTCTGATACAGAATTAACATCATCAAACTTCATAAACTCTTATATTTTACTTATTATTTAATATTTTATTATTTAGTAACCGGTGAATGATTAGTATTTTTCTGATTTAAATTAGTAATTTTATTGTCTCTCAAAGAGGGGCAAATGTCATACGGCAATGGATACCCTTCACATATCCATATCCGTATTTAGTGCAAATTACATTATTTGGTTCCATTTGAAGGGCAAGTGCTGTTCTGATTTCAGTTAAGTTTACTTCCTCCCATTTTTAGTAAAGTAATGTCTGTTCATACTGTCTATGCAGGAAATTCATTTGTTCATACTATAAACAAATCTTAAAGTTGCTTACTTGTTCGTGATTGAGTTGAACAAACCTTTCTCTTAATTTGTAACCACCTAAACTCTCAGTCTCCCATTTGCAACTCTAGATTTCAGTTTAATTTAAATTTTGTAAAACGCTTCTCAAATTAACTCAGTAATTTCGACAAGTGCCAATCGCACCGCGATTGACCATTCCAGATATTAACAACTCAGATATAAGTAATTAGCTCGCCAATTGCGGCGCAATTGCCCACTTCAATTTGTAATCGAACATTCGCAACTCAATTGGATCCATCCATCGCAATTGAGTATAACAAGTATGTTCACAGGAGACTGGTATATTTAATCGAAACTGTAAAAACTTGTTAATTAGGTACTTATCAAAATAGAACAATAAAGTTTTTGGTTGAAAGTGTTGAGCTGAAATATTCCATCTTTATGCTTCAATTGCACACAAACAAGCTGCAAAAAGTCGCGCTCATGAAATAACAGAGTTTTCCGTACTTTCAAATTCATTATTTTACTTGTTCTCCAAATACTCAATTAGATGCCGAATGTCTCAAACTTCCCGTTGTTAAAACGGTTCCGGGGAGAATAATTTGCGGGGTTAAGGAAATAATGGGTTTAAATATAGGTAGTTGAGTTATCCAAGGTGAAGTAAATTGGGTTCGAATCAAAAAAATACTTTTTCCATTTGTGTCTAATTGTCAGGGTGTTAACAGATCGTGAAAATAAGATGCAATGACCAGTTACAAAAAACGGAAGTTGAGAACGAAAACAGACCCGGGTCGAGGTGTCACCGCCATTCGACGCAAAATTATACAAGATAAGCGGTAAAAGCGGTGACATTAAATAAATCAGGCAGTGAATGCGGTAAAAAAAACTCTATCGCCTGGTCGCCGTGAAATTACATAACTTCACCGCTTTGAAAAATGTGTTAACATTGTTAGATCAGCAGTGCATGTGATGAAATTTTGCGATGTAAGTTAAGGGGGTAACGGGGCGTTAGGGAAAACTTAACTGTTACTCTTACACTTTTGACACTTTTTTCTAAGCGGTAAATTTTTGTAATTTCATCAATAGAGTAAGCGTTGAACTTACAAAAAGTCACCACATTTCACCACTTAAATATGTAATTTCACACATGAAAATCTTACAAAAATTCAATGGGCATGTTTTACGGAAAGTAGAGTGAATTTGATTTAAAGTCAAAACAAGAATACCAGAAATTAGTGAGAAGTAGCGCAGTGGAAGAAGAAGTAGCTGACATGAAGGAGGTGAGAGGTTCGAGCCCGTAAAAGGTCGGTAATTTGTATCCAGCGGTGAAATGTGGTGTTTTTTTGTAACTTCTCCGCATACTCTAGGGGTGAAATTACATAGTTTCAGTGCATTTCAATAAGAAATTATTTACAAAATTTGTGTTAAAAAAAAACAACTTTTCGCCTCTTAACTTACATATTTTTCCAATTTTTTCCTCATCCGGAGAGAGATTGGATTAAAGTGAGTGAATGCTATCATTAAATTAAAAATGGGTGTCGTGATATTAATAACAAATGCTTCTAATTTTGACGCAACTCTAAAATTATTTGATGAAGCAAACAGTGATGAAAATTTGAATTGTTCAACATTTTTAAGGAGTGTGCAGATATTTGTTCTAATTTTTTCATTATTTCAGAAGCTTAAATTATGTTAGGAAAGCGCGCAATATAAGTAGAGTTGTGATGAAGTTGCCGAAGTTATGTAAGAATAGTGCTGAAAAAGGGGTAAATAGGTAAAATTCCTTATCAGTAGACAGTTAGCTCAATGAAAAAAGGCTGTTGTTTAGATACCCAGGTGTAAAAAATAAGCTGAGTTGACAAATGTTACGTAAAAAAAGTGCTGAATTATTAAATTTGTGTAAAAAAATCTTTTAATTCAGCGGCTGTCTGTGCATTTATTATCTATTTTTCAGTGTAAAACCTCTACCCAGTAAGAAAAATCAAAACAGTGATTTCCTCTGCATGTATACGAACCTGTCCTGCGGGTTGCAGTATGGCCACTTGCTGTGGGTGTTGTTGATTCTGCTGAGTGTACGGCTGAACGTACCCTGGAGGGGGCGCTGTCGCTCCTCCTGCGGTGGGTGAAATGCTCTGGTAAGATGGAGGCTGCTGGTACGGTTCATTTTGCGGCGCTGGTCCAGGGTACTGCGGGCTCGAAGTTGGCTTTTCAGATTTCTCCATTTTAGTTTGACTCTGTGGTTTGTTGTTCAGTTTCACAACAAGGCTCTCAAAAAGTACCACTATGCGAATCACCACCTTGTAGCTAAATTAAAACTGAATTGTGCTTATATCTCAGCGTCTGATTTTCTGATTTTTGTATAGGATACTGAAAATAATTGTTTGGATATGCTTTGTGATTTAGTTCGAAATAGTCCCACACTTGAAACCGGTATGTTTGCACACTTCTCATGGTATTTGCGGTTATTAACCTAGTTATGGTTCTCTGTGACCGAATACCTTAGTTTGTTAGGATTTCTGAACAGTTTCGGAATTTCATGATTAAAATTTATTGATTCGGTCAAACGGGGGAGGAGACAAACTTTAAGTTAGATTTCAGAACAAATAATGATCTTGTGTGTGATCATTGAGGTGAAATGAAGGACTGAGGTGTATGAGTGTTTATTCCTTGTTTATCATCAATGCATGTCCTTGGTAGACATTTTGTTTGTTCCTCCTCCAGTATCTTAAATATTGAAGGCCTCTTATATTCAGCTATCATCAGTCGCCACCCAGGTTGAGGTGTCCAGACCTCTGATCAGACCATCATCGAGCGCACATCTGCGCATGGTGTGCTCGAATTAAAAGGTCTAGCAAAGCCTTTAAGCGCACTTTCATTTGACAATAGTCTGGAACTTCTCTGATCAGATATAACTTCAGTCTGCGACAGCCTGATAAGAGGCGGATTCGAGCGCACAATGGTCAGATCAGAAAAAGTTCAGATCACAATTGAATCTGATCAGAAACCACCTCGAGAGCATTTTTTCATTCTAAGTTTTTTTCCTGAGAGATAAAGGCCCTGCCAGCTGGCAAAAATACAGCATAGCGTGGTGATAGAGACTGGTCTAGAATCTGATAGCAATTGTTGGTCCCATTTTAAAGTATTTTTGAATTGAATTAGAACAAATTTTTTATGGAAAGCTTTATTTTTAATCTATTGAGTCAGAAACGTGCTCTAATGGTATTTAAATTTTTTTAACACTTTCGGTCTTGGTCGGTCCGCTCAGTGGTCACTTTTGCCACGGAGGGTTTGATGAGAGGCGATTTTGCTCTGGACCGCATCCTAGCTGTGGGACTCTCGTAGCGGAACTGTGTGGACATTGTCTGTTACAGGATAACGCGCTCACCAAAGAAGACAACTCGGTGATCTAAATTATATTTTTATTTCCAAAACTTCTCTTTATACTTTATAAAAAGGCTCCAAATTGGGCTACAGTGAAAAATGATCACTTTTAGAAATAATACAATGTCTTTGTTCTTTGTTGCCAAATTAATTAATAGTGGAGGCACGGAATAGTAATATTAAAGAATTTATGAATTATTTCAATAAACGTCTTAAATCAAAAATTTCCTCCGAAAATCTCTGAAAAAAAACAACTGAATCAGAAAAAACTCCTCCAGTTGCACACCACTTGTATTGCTTCAACTGAACTAGATTCTTTTAAATTCTTTTCTCACCTATGCTTTCCTTGCACACCTTGCCAAAACATTTATAAGTGTCATCAGTATATATAGAGAAAAAAGACACTTGAATTACTATCATACAGGTACAAGTACCAGAAAAATGTAACCAACATTACATTATTATGACAGAAAGTGTATGGGGAGAAGATGAACCAAAAAAAAGTAATTTAAAGTAGTTGAGGAGTTCAAATGTAATATACTCAAGCTCCTTGTTCGGGTTTAATAAGAACTTAAGATAAACCTTGAAGTTAGTAAAAACCTCAATATTGTATAGCAGATTAAAATTTACAAGACCGCCAGTGATCATTGACTGATTTAGAACAATTTGTTGTTTGTGTTTTCAGTAACAATTGTTTTAGAGAATATCTGCTCTGTTTTGAATTGAGAAGTTTCTGTTTTGTTGTTCGATCAAGCTCATTCCAAAGACTAGCCGCAAAGCTTCCGTAGGATTTTTTAATATATAGACTTTTGAAAGTGATTACGTTGGAGAACTTGAGAGTGCGGCAATTAAGCTTAAGATTCAAAGTGAGAAACGAAAGGTCAGTGAAAGGTGGCAGCTGATTTTTAGTGAGTTTAACTAAATAGTTGATACACGAATAAGCAAGAAAATTTTCAAAGCAAAGTATATCGTGTTTTTTTTCGGGTCTGATGACCGGTCAAACTTCTTTCTGAAAAAAGCAGTTTTGATACCCCAGTTTAATTGCCGATCAATTGAAGATATCGCCTCTTTGGAAAAGCTTGTTAAAAGAAGAATAGGATATTCTAGTTGACTGATTACCAGAGACCGATATAGTAACAGCCTTGTTTCTTTGGGTAAACAACCACGAATTTGGGCTAAAGTTTTAAAACTTGTCGCCATTTTTGTGAGAGTATGTTTCACTTGTATATCATACTTGAGGTGTTTGTCTAAGTGTACACCTAGGTATTTGATGCTGTGACTTGCTTCAATTTTTTCGTTGCATAAATCTAATGTCATCTGTTCGGTTCTTTTTGATAACGGTGGTTTGGAAAAAGTTATGAATTCGGTTTTCTTAGGATTGACCTGAAGGTGGTTGTATTCAAAAAAATGAACTAAGTTTTCTAAGCTGTGTTCAAGTTCTTGCTTCGCCATTTGAGGATACACATTGGATGTGAAAGCAATTGTATCATTGGCATTTTGAACTATTTTGGAGGTGATTCTTAAATCTCTCATTTCATTGACATAAATGAGAAACAAGACCAGACCAAGGATGGTTCCCTGGGGAACACCTTGTTTAACGCTGATCCAGTTTGAGTTGATGCCACTAAGTTTAACTCTTTGTAAGCGGTCTGTAAGAAAATTGTGTATTAAAGCACAAGAAAAATTGTCAAAACCAATGGAGACTAGCTTACTTTGCATGCGATGGTGGCAAAGGGAATCAAATGCCTCTGAAAGCTCTAGTGCAGCGCAAAAGACGCTTTCATTAGCCTCCATGTTTTGACGTACACATTCGGTGAAGTATAGCAGAGCATCTTTTGTAGATCTGGACTTTCTAAAACCGAACTGAATTTGGGATAAAACATTATTATCATTGAGGTATTTACTGAGCTGACGAAACAGCAGTTTTTCAAATAGTTTCGATAATGTTGGTGTCACGGATATGAGGCGATAATTCATTGGGTCTTGGGGGTTGCCCTTTTTGTGAACAGGTGTTATATCTGCTAACTTTAAGGCTTTGAGAAACTTACATTGCATTATAGCATTATTGAAAATCAAAGTTAGTACGGGTGCCACAATATGAGCGCTGTCAATCAATGCCCAACGTGGGGTGGGAGATGGCCCACGACGTTTGTCCTTTCTAAGTCGCAGTAATTCATCGGTTACTTCGCGTACAGCAAACGAGCAAAAGCCAAAACAATTAAAATCTTGCTCATGTTCAGTCTCTCTGAAGTTTGGTGGAGCACTGCTGCTGCGGCCTAGGTATTCGCCAAACTTGGAAAACTTATAGTTGAGTAGTTAGGCATTTTGCATGGGACCAGTTGAAACGTCGGCAATTGAATTTCTAAGACTATCAATATTCACGCTAGGACGGGCCGAGTTTCTTTATTCATTTATGAACTTCCATCTGTCTTTGTCTGTAGACAATTGTCGTCGGAGATCTTCATTCACTTTCGCTTCATTACTTGAAATAACTTTTCTAAGATTTCTTTGTTTTTCCCGGTAGTGTTTCTGGTTTTTTTCGTTTTGGTTTTCAGAAAATGTTCGGAAAGCATCTTGTTTTTTTGCAGGGCATGTTTGCACTCGTCATTAAACCAGCCTTTTAAATCACTTTTTCGTGCAGTCCTAACAAAGACTGCTTTTTTAGGAGCGTGAAGTCTTAAGACTCTTTCGAAAGTTTCAGTGAAATACTCCAGTTGTTTTTCTGGATCAGCAAGAGTACGTAGAAAACCCCAATTTTGTTGTGAGAGGGTTTTGCAGAATTCTTGTATAGAATAGTAACGCTTATAAAATATAATCTTTCGGACAGCTTCTTTAGATGGTTTAATATTGCAGTGGGATATTACCAACTGAGCCAAATGATTTGACTATTGTATCACATACGAATGAATCAGTAAAGGAAGTGTCGGTGCCAATGTAATCAATTATGGATGACCCATTTTCAGTAATTCTAGTAGGTAGAAAAGTGTTACAGAATTTAAGACCATAAAGATTGAGAACAGTGCTTAGATTGGTTCTTTCAGATTATTTGAGATAATTTATGTTGAAATCTCCAATGATGGTTAGGGATTTTCCCTCAGCAGCAACAATATCAATGGAACGGTTGAGTGTATTCAAAAAGCTGTCTATTAGACTTTTAGATGGATTATATAAAACCGCAACAACAGCTTTAGTTCCACTTCCAGTGGATGAGTACTCAACCCACATGCTTTCAAAACTCGTTTGCTCAAAATGTGTACACAGATCAGGTCTCACTTTAGGAGACAGGATTTTTGGGTCTGCTAAAAGAACACCACCGCCCTTAGTGTTGCACTTCCGATCATTTCTGAAAAAGCTATACAATGGATCGAGGTCCCAGAGTTTTTCATCATCCTCAGGTGTCAAACATATTTCAGTAATGCCAAAGATTGTGTTTGGTGTCAAGTCTTGGATGAGTTTCATTAAGTGTGTTCTTTGTTTCCTAGCACTTTGTGCGTTGACGTGAAAAAATTTGAGTAAAGAGGGAGAACGACTAACCTGATGTTGAAGGTCCATGTAGCCGATTGCTGCTGCTCCGGGGTTTGTCTCCACGTCCCCACATAGTACTAGCGTCTTTGCTATATAGTATATTATGTAAATATGGAGTGTGAGAAAATATGCGACGTTTCTGGTGTGTTTTTTACCTAATTTGATTACCCTGTTGCTGTTAACAGTGTAATTAAGATTTGAAATTAAAAGATATAATAAGAAAAGAAAACCCGAACAAGGAGAGAATAGGATAACATCAATAAACTTAGTTACAGATGAATGGCATTAGACTGAGGAAAGATCAGGGCCTGTTTGCGCCTCTGACATAAGTGTATGTTTGCTTGGTGTTACCGTAGTAGCCACCATTATTGAAATAGTGGTTTCCATTTTTATTAGCCCCGTAAGTATTATTAAAATTTAATTATAATGATAATTAGGCTCATATTTGGGACGCGGCTTTAGCACTTTTCCTTTATGTAAATCCGCATATATAGCACCAGTAGTAGCTTGATTAGCCCTTTTGCGTGGCCTAGGAATATGGTTAGTAAATGGGGCAACATAGTAGAACAGGAGGCTTTTCAAATAGGGGGTGCCGGTCTCATGATTAAAATGAACAGCATTGTGATATAGCTCAGACCATTTTCCATTAGAATTCACTTTTTGGGTAAGGGGAATGAGAGAGTATACATCAGAACAAGTGAACATATCATTTAATAGCACATTAGCTTTATCAATCTTATCATTAACACCATGCAGAGGGTTTTCGTCATCAAGATTTTCAACAACTGGGGGGATTTCACACATGAAAATCTTTTGCGGCTTAAACTTTTCATATATTTGAGAGATGAGCGCTTTGACATTGATTGCAATTTCCTCGGGGGATTTGTTAGTTTCCTTAAGAATGCTATTGGTACCATCTTCTATTTTGATGGTCTTCAATTGCGCAAAGTTCGTTTTTTGCAGTATCGTCATCTTCTCATCCGTTGTGGAACCAGAATACGGGATAATCTCCACATCTAGCGGCAGCTCATTTTGGTTCACTCTAGCAACAGTACTTGAACCCAGTATCAAATTCGTGGTGTTATTAGCAATTTGTCTGGTTTGAAACGACCTGACCTTTAAGTTTTGTGCAGGAGCATCATTGCAGTTGGCAGCTGTAGAGGGTACCACTACATCAGGCTTGTCCACGACACACTGGAAGATAGCTTTCTGGTGGTACAGGATACTGTGGAGCACCTCCTGTTGATTTAGAAGTGGCTTGTTGGTTGCCTCACTGTCTTTGTATCGTTGATGTAGCTCAATGTATACAGCATATGCCTCTGCTTTGGTAAGTTTGTTGAATGCTTCTTGTGATAGTGCCATGACAGAGTCCAGAATACAGATCCCATCAGTCCTTCGTCTATGTCAGAATCAATCAAATTTCATTCAGAATCTCAAACCGTTTAATAAGTTTATCACAACAATTAGGTTTATCACAACAATTATAGCGTTGTATGAGGAATTTTTACAGTCTTTGAGAAATAAATTAGGTATAAGTACCAGAGAGTTAGTGCGAGTGCCACAATATGAGCGCTGTCAATCAATGCCCAAGGTGGGATGGGAGATGGCCCACGAGGTTTGTCTTTTCTAAGTCGCAGTAATTCATCGGTTACTTCGCGTACAGCAAACGAGCAAAAGCCAAAACAGTTAAAATCTTGCTCATGTTCAGTCTCTCTCAAGTTTGGTGGAGCACTGCTGTTGCGGCCTAGGTATTCGCCAAACTTGGAAAACTCATAGTTGAGTAGTTCGGCAATTTGCATGGGACCAGTTAAAACGTCGGCAAATGAATTTCTAATACTATCAATACTCACGCTAGGACGGGCCGAGTTTCTTTGTTCATTTATTAACTTCCATCTGTCTTTGTCTGTAGACAATTGTCGTAGGAGATCTTCATTCACTTTCGCTTCATTACTTGAACTAACTTTTTTAAGATTTCTTTGTTTTTCCCGGTAGTGTTTCCGGTTTGTTTCGTTTTGGTTCTCAGAAAATGTTCGGAAAGCATCTTGCTTTTTTTGCAGGGCATGTTTGCACTCGTCATTAAACCAGCCTTTTAAATCACTTTTTCGTGCAGTCCTAACAAAGACTGCTTTTTAGGAGCGTGAAGTCTTAAGACTCTTTCGAAAGTATTAGTGAAATACTCCAGTTGTTTTTCTGGATCAGCAAGAGTACGTAGAAAACCTCAATTTTGTTGTGAGAGGGTTTTGCAGAATTCTTGTATAGAATAGTAATGCTTATCAAATATAACCTTTCGGACAGCTTCTTTAGATGGTTTAAAATTGCAGTGGGATATTACCAACTGAGCCAAATGATCTGATTTGACTATTGTATCACATACGAATGAATCAGTAAATGAAGTGTCGGTGCCAATGTAATCAATTATGGATGACCCATTTTCAGTATTTCTAGTAGGTAGAAAAGTGTTACAGACTTTAAGACCATAAAGATTGAGAACAGTGCTTAGATTGGTTCTTTCAGATTCTTTGAGATAATTTATGTTGAAATCTCCCATGATGGTTAGGGATTTTCCCTCAGCAGCAACAATATCAATGGAACGGTTGAGTGTATTCAAAAAGCTGTCTATTAGACTTTTAGATGGATTATATAAAACCGCAACAACAGCTTTAGTTCCACTTCCAGTGGATGAGTACTCAACCCACATGCTTTCAAAACTCGTTTGCTCAAAATGTAAACACAGATCAGGTCTCACTTTAGGAGATAGGATTTTTGGGACTGCTAAAAGAACACCACCGCCCTTAGTGTTGCAATTCCGATCATTTGTGAAAAAGCTATACAATGGATCGAGGTCCCAGAGTTTTTCATCATCCTCAGGTGTCAACCATGTTTCAGTAATGCCAAAGATTGTGTTTGGTGTCAAGTCTTGGTTGAGTTTCATTAAGTGTGTTCTTTGTTTCCTAGCACTTTGTGCGTTGACGCAAAAAAATTTGATAAAAGAGAGAGAACGACTAACCTGATGTTGAAGGTCCATGTAGCCGATTGCTGCTGGTCCGGCGTTTGTCTCCAGGTCCCCACATAGTAGTAGGGTCTTTGCTATATGTTATATTATGTAAATAAGGAGTGTGAGAAAGTGAGAAAATATGCGACGTTTCTGGTGTGTTTTTTACCTAATTTGATTACCCTGTTGCTGTTAACTGTACAATTAAGATTTGAAATTAAAAGATATAATAAGAAAACCCGAAAAAGGAGAGAATAGAATAACATCAATAAAATTAGTTACAGATGAATGGCATTAGAATTAGGAAAGATCAGGGCCTGTTTGCGCCTCTGACAAAAATGTATGTTTGCTTGGTGTTACCGTAGTAGCCACCATTATTGAAATAGTGGTTGCCATTTTTACTAGCCCTGTAAGTATTATTAAAAATATATTTATAATGATAATTAGGCTCATAGTTGGGACGCGGCTTTAGCTCTTTTCCTTTATGGGAATCCGCATATATAGCACCAGTAGTAGCTTGATTAGCCCTTTTGCGTGGTCTAGGAATATGGTTAGTAAATGGGGCAACATAGTAGAACAGGAGGCTTTTCAAATAGGGGTGCCGGTCTCATGATTAAAATGACCAGCATTGTGGAATGGGGAATGAAAGAGTATACATCAGAACAAGTGAACATATCTTTTAATAGCACATTAACTTGATCAATCTTATCATTAACACCATGTAGAGGGTTTTCGTCATCAAGATTTTCAACAACTGGGGGGATTTCACAAATGAAAATCTTTTGCGGCTTAAACTTTTCATATATTTGAGAGATGAGCGCTTTGATATTGATTGCAATTTCCTCGGGGGATTTGTTAGTTTCCATAAGAATGCTATTGGTACCATCTTGTATTTTGATGGTCTTCAATTGCACAAAGTTCGTTTTTTGCAGTATCGTCATCTTCTCATCCGTTGTGGAACCAGAATACGGGATAATCTCCACATTCAGCGGCAGCTCGTTTTGATTCACTTTAGCAACAGTACTTGAAACCAGTATCAAATTCGTGGTGGTATTAGCAATTTGTCTGGTTTGAAACGACCTGACCTTTAAGTTTTGTGCAGGAGCATCATTGCAGTTGGCGGCTGTAGAGGGTACCACTACATCAGGCTTGTCCACGACACACTTGAAGATAGCTTTCTGCTGGTACAGGATTCTGTGGAGCACCTCCTGTTGATTTAGAAGTTGCTTGTTGGTGGCCTCACTGTCTTTGTATCGTTGATGTAGCTCCATGTATACAGCATATGCCTCTGCTTTGGTAAGTTTGTTGAATGCTTCTTGTGATAGTACCATGCCAGAGTCCAGAATACAGATCCGATCAGTCCTTCGTCTATGTCAGAATCAATCAACTTTCATTCAGTATCTCAAACCGTTTAATTAGTTTATCACAACAGTTAGGTTTATCACAACAATTATAGCGTTGTATGAGGAATTTTTACAGTCTTTGAGAAATAAATTAGGTATAAGTACCAGAGTGTTGAGCAACAAAATTTTTCTAGATGGACACTGACGAAATCTCAATTTCTGATGATTTTCATTTCTCAACTGATCAAACTGTATCCGTTGCATCAATTTTTCTTTTAACTAGTCACTTACAATTTTTCTGATTCAAGAAAAAAAGGAATTTTTAGGAGAATGTGATGAATTACGGTGTTGAAGGCCGGAGTGAGATTTTAAAAAATGTGCAAGGCCTTGCCTTTTATTGCGCAATGTTTCAATGAAAGTTCTTGGTAACTTCATTTACGCAATATATTCTTCTTTCATCAAATCGGAATCCATATCAATGATTTGAAAGAAGTTTGTATTTTAGTATGAAGCGCAATATTTCTCTTGGAAACCTCATATCAAAAAAATATAACGTTTGTTGTAACGATATTGGCCCTTACTTCGATGAAAACTCTTTGTCTCCTAGATTGTAAATTGAAATAATTCTTCGATGAGTGTATTGACTCGGAAATGATCTTTTCGCAAAAAATATGTTCATCTACCGAGCTATGTATTAACAGGTGACAGGATTCAAAGCTCTTAATTGCTTAGATTTGAAACCTGCAGTTTGCTCATGACAGGCTTCTCAAATATTTCTTATATTGATTATTTGGTTTTCATCTGTAAACCACAAATACGATGAGTTTTCTGAAATTTACTAATTGTCACGAAAGTTGATAAGTCAATAGGGAAAATAATTTTGCTTGGAAATTCATTTCTATATTCTCAGATCATCTCTAAATTTTCAGTGGTTGTCTGCATGTTTTTTAAATAAATTTTTTCGTTTCCTGAATCGGAATACCGAAAAGAAATTCTTTTTGTTTTTTTAGAGATTTCCATATCATAAAATTTTTTTGTTTTTTTTCATTTTATGTCCAATTTTAGTAACTTATAATCACTCTTAATGTCTGCAACTCAATATATCACTATTAGTGCTTTGTGTGACAGATATGGCAACCTCCCTGCTTTGTAATACAATAGAAAAAGTGACATCGTAAAAAATTTATGAGATACAAAAATTGAGTTCCTAAAGTCTTCTAGGGCAACTTTTCAACTTATAGCACTTTCTAGCATATTTCACCTCAGATGGTGTACTGTTCACAAATTGTGCATCAAAACTAACGATGACGGTAAAATTATCAAGAAACCTTTCTTTCATCACGTAGCAATTGAGCACAATATTGAAAAAAAAATGAATACATGTTTGAATACGCTTTTAAATCGCATAATTTTGTTGTTTTATTTTGGGGATCCAAGTAGTGCCATTGCACAAATTAATTTTTTTTCCTCAGCACCATTTGATAGAACACTGGTGTTTGTGTTCATACAATTGATAATATTAATAATGTTCATGTTTAGCAATCAGGATGTTTTTCAAATTTTCATCTCGTTATAATTTCAAAATATGCTCTACCACTGAATAATTTGTATTATCGGATTCAAAGAAAACGATCTGCAAATATGAGCAGTTTTGTTTCAAATTTTCAACATTGTTAACATAACTGCAGCTTTTTCTTGGATGTTCTGTTTATCTGGTTTATGTTTCAGTAAAATCTTTTAATTGAATAGCTAACCTCCTCCCTGTGTTGTCTTCGTTGAACGTGATTTTTTGTCGATATCTATTTAATTGATACAGATCTTTTACAGTTTTTCAGTTTTTCATGTTTGCATAACGACATGAACAGAGAGGGTAGCTAAGTTTCTCAGTTACTAAAACTGGACGTTCATTATTTATTTTTTTGTGAAGAACTGATTTTTGGCAAACAATGAACGAGTTGCTGGCTTGTATATTGATTGTGAGAAATGTTTATTTTTTATCAGAGCCATTTTCACTCTTTTTTGTATGCGTAAAAAACTAATAGGTTCGTCAAGGAAACAAAACATTTTTATCCAGGCCTGACAAAAATGTGATTTGAGCGGGCTCAAATAAATTAGGAGGCCAAAGTTTCCTTAAAACTGAAGGGCTTAAATCGCCTGCTTAAGGATAATTGGCGGAAGTTGCCTTCTAACTAAATAACACGTTTCCAAATCGTATCTATTTTATACAAATGATAGACTTGTAGCCTGTCAAAATTAATGGTGAACGTAGTTTTTTATATATGGAATAGAGAAGCAAAAATTTGTTTGAAATGCTTAGCATGTGGCAGAAGTTTCATAAAGAAACCTTAACAGTTAATAAAACACCAAATAAGTTTGTTTTTCTAATCGCCAGATTAATTTTTTTGGAATATTTAACCTCTTACGTTTAATGCTCTCAGGTTTAGCACATAGAGATTTTATAAGGCCACAGTCTATTTCACAGTACCATTTGTTTTTATACAGCTATGTGATAAGCAGATAACTGTGGTCAAAACAAACAAACTAGTTGAACAATAAAAAACAAGAATCATAAATGATTTTTTTCGTAAAGTAAAAAATTCAGCAAATTCATTTGAAATAAAGCACAATTGAAAAAAAAATATATTTATCATAGCTTGGACTAACTTCATTGAATGTCAGCATATCAAAAATTTCATAATAAGCATGCATTCCGTTGGTTTGGCGGCGTACGATTTTCTTTCAACAAGATTTCCTTTTTCATTAACTGAGAGCTATTCAGAAAGTGTTTCAATTCCTTCACTGTCAATTAAAACTTTTTAGTGCTGCTTATTGTGATTTTTTGTAGATTCTTTATCTTTTTGGGAACGTATTTTTAATTTGTCAAGCCATTTCTATCTTCAATTGTTCTTAAGCATGTAGCTCTAGATTAATTTTCACATAGCACATTTACAACACCAGTTCTGTTCAAATAAAAAAATGCATTCATTGGAGTCTTGTCTATGAACACTTCCAATGAGGGAATTTTTTTCGAACCCATATTCTTTCATGGTTGATTGAATTTATAACATATCATTTTTCTGGCATCTGCGTTACTTGTTTACCGCCAAAAATTAAAAGTTTCACGTCAAACGACAGAGTTAGTTTATGAACCTTTGGTTTTTGACAATCAACGTATAAACTTTTCTCAGTTTATGAGCGTTTCGATAGTTTAAAAAAATTAATCGTGTTTTTCTGTAGTTTGATGTTCATTATTATTGCGCTCAAGGATGGAACTTTATTACAAAGCCTTGTAACTTGTAATCACAATTGCAATATTTTTTAATTGTTTAAATTACAATAAAGTATTGTTTAACAGTAGAAAACAATTAGTTTAAAAGTTCAATTGGCGCCATATCTTAGAGATACATATTTCTTGTTTCCTGTTGGCTAAGCGGTGAATAATTTGATTGTCAGAATTTGCATGTTTTACACAATGGGGTAATTATCTTTAATTAGCTTAAAAATTACGCCTAGCCGAAAATAATTTTATTTGTGTGCGTGCTAATCCCACTTTTGGTTGCGACAGATTCATATCAAGACCCACGGGCCGCTGAGGAATGGCAATGAACCGCGAGGAATGGCCGACTGCATTAAATGTTCTTTAAAGAATATTTGACTATAATGAGTGTCAGTTAAATTATCGTAAAGTTTTGGAATATTTACACTGTCAGGCCCTCTGATTGTATAAAAATACGTTTTGTGAAATTGTTGATGTAAATCATTTTGTGAAATATTTGGTTCTTTAAGAAGTGATTGAAACCTAGGAACATCAATGATTTGAAAGAAGTTTGTATTTTAGTATGAAGCGCAATATTTCTCTTGGAAACCTCATATCAAAAAAATATAACGTTTGTTGTAACGATATTGGCCCTTACTTCGATGAAAACTCTTTGTCTCCTAACTTGTAAATTGAAATAACTCTTCTATGAGTGTATTGACTCGGAAATGATCTTTTCGCAAAAAATATGTTCATCTACCGAGCTATGTATTAACAGGTGACAGGATTCAAAGCTCTTAATTGCTTAGATTTGAAACCTGCAGTTTGCTCATGACAGGCTTCTCAAATATTTTTTATATTGATTATTTTGTTTTCATCTGTAAACCACAAAAACGATGAGTTTTCTGAAATTTACTAATTGTCGCGAAAGTTGATAAGTCAATAGGGAAAATAATTTTGCTTGGAATTTCATTTCTATATTCTCAGATCATCTCTAAATTTTCAGAGGTTGTCTGCATGTTTTTTAAATAATTTTTTTCGTTTCCTAAATCGGAATACCGAAAAGAAATTCTTTTTGTTTTCTTAGAGATTTCCATATCATAAAATTTTTTTTGTTTTTTTCATTTTATGTCCAATTTTTAGTAACTTATAATCACTCTTAATCTCTGTAATTCAATATATCACTATTAGTGCTTCGTATGACAGATATGGCAACCTCCCTGCTTTGTAATACAATAGAAAAAGTGACATCGTACAAAATTTATGAGATACAAAAATTGAGTTCCTAAAGTCTTCTAGGGCAACTTTTCAACTTATAGCACTTTCTAGCATATTTCACCTCAGATGGTGTACTGTTCACAAATTGTGCATCAAAACTAACGGTGACGGTAAAATTATCAAGAAACTTTTCTTTCATCACGTAGCAATTGAGCACAATATTGAAAAAAAAACATGAATACATGTTTGAATACGCTTTTAAATCGCATAATTTTGTTGTTTTATTTTGGGGATCCAAGTAGTGCCATTGCACAAATTAATTTTTTTCCTCAGCACCATTTGATAGAACACTGGTGTTTGTGTTCATACAATTGATAATATTAATAATGTTCATGTTTAGCAATCAGGATATTTTTCAAATTTTCATCTCGTTATAATTTCAAAATATGCTCTACCACTGAATAATTTGTATTATCGGATTCAAAGAAAACGATCTGCAAATATGAGCAATTTTGTTTCCAACTTTTCAACATTGTTAACATAACTGCAGCTTTTTCTTTGATGTTCTGTTTAACGGTTTTATGTTTTAGTAAAATCTTTTAGTTGAATGGCCAACCTTTTCCCTGTGTTGTCTTCGTTGAACGTGATTTTTTGTCGATATCTATTTAAATGATACATATTTTTTAAATTTTTTTTAGTTTTTCATGTTTGCATAACGGCATAAACAGAGAGGGTAGCTAAGTTTCTAAGTTACTAAAACTGGACGTTCATCATTTATTTTTTTGTGAAGAACTGATTTTTGGCAAACAATGAACGAGTTGTTGGCTTGTATACTGATTGTGAAAAAACGTTATTTTTTATCAGAATTGTTCACTATTTTTTGTATGCGTAAAAAAACTAATAGTTTCATCAAGGAAACAAAACAATTTTAACCAGGCCTGACGAAAATGTGATTTGAGCAGGCTCAAATAAATTAGGAGGCAAAAGTTTCCTTAAAACTGAAGGGCTTAAATCGCTTGCTTAAGGTTCATTGGCGGAAGTTGCCTTCTAACGAAATAACACGTTTCCAAATCGCCTCTTTTTTTAGAAAAGAAAGACTTAAAACCTGTCAAAATTAATGATGAACGTAGTTTTTTTATAAATAGAATAGAGAAGCAAAAATTTGTTTGAAATGCTTAGCATTTGGCCGAAGTTTCATAAAAAACCTTAACAGTTAATAAAACACCAAATAAATTTGTTTTTCTAATTGCCAGGTTAATTTTTTTGGAATATTTAACCTCCTACGTTTAATGCTCTCAGGTTTAGCACATAGAGATTTTATAAGGCCACAGATTTTATATTTCACAGTACCATTTGTTTTTATATAGCTATGTACGAAGAAGATAACTGTGGTCAAAACAAACAAACTAGTAGAACAAAAAACAAGATTCACAAAAGATTTTTTTTGTAAAGTAAAAAACTCAGCAAATTCATTTGATATAAAGCACAATTGAAAAAAAAATTATTTATCATGGTTTGGACTAACTTCATTGAATGTCAGCATATCAAAAATTTCATAATAAGCATGCATTCCGTTGGTTTGGCGGCGTACGATTTTCTTTCAACAAGATTTCCTTTTTCATTGACTGAGAGCTATTCAGAAAGTGTTTCAATTCCTTCACTGTCAATTAAAGCTTTTTAGTGTTGCTTATTGTGATTTTTGGTAGATTCTTTGTAAATTATTTTGAGAACGTATTTTTAATTTGTCAAGCCATTTCTATCTTCAATTGTTCTTAGGCATGTAGCTCTAGATTAATTTTCACATAGCACATTTACAACACCATTGCTGTTCAAATAAAAAAATCCATTCATTGGAGTCTTGTCTATGAACACTTCCAATGAGGGAATTTTTTTCTAACCCATATTCTTTCATGGTTGATTGAATTTATAACATATCATTTTTCTGGCATCTGCATTACTTGTTTACCGCCAAAAATTAAAAGTTTCACGTCAAACGACAGAGTTAGTTTTATAAACCTTTGGTTTTTGACAATCAACGTATAAAGTTTTCTCAGTTTATGAGCGTTTCGATAGTTTAGGAAAATTAATCGTGTTTTTCTGTAGTTTGATGTTCATTATTATTGCGCTCAAGGATGGAACTTTATTACAAAGCCTTGTAACTCCCCGGACCTGAGTCTCATAATATTTCAGTACTGAATCATAGTATTTTTATTATGATTTTTACTATGCCCAGAGTTCTGATCATGACATTTTATAGACATTTCATGGTAAAATTCATAGTAAAATTCTGAGCTTATTCTGGACATAATGAACTTATTCTGGGCTCAGTCTGAACATAATGAATAGATTTTCTGATAATACTCTGAACAGACTGATTTTTAGCCTAAATTTACTCTATTTAGCATGAAAAAATCCTTTTCTGGTCTCAGTTAAAAAAACTTGCACGTTAAAAATTAATTAATTAGTTAATTAACTATAATCAGTTACAACTTTACAGAAGTTATAACATTTATAACACAACAGACAGTTATAACAGCAGTTATAACACAACACCGAAGGAGTTGAAACGAGTTATTATAGTCATTCAAGTCATTCAGTTTTCATTCAGTGAAAGCTTTTCATTCATTGGGAAGAGTTGAAACGGGGTGCTCCTGTACCTTCTCGTCGATCTCTTCCGATCAACTTCTCCAGAACTCTGCTCCACAGAAGGATGATCGGTCCACATCATCAAACAGTGGAAGACACATCTGGATGTCCGTTCATACGTGAGAATGACCACTCACAAGGTGAAAACATTGAGAAAAAAAAACTAAAAACAGAATCGAAGGCGCAAGATGAAATAAAACAATAAAGATTAAATACATAGATTAAATACATAAACATAGATTAAGTTTTATATTTTATGGGTTATTAAAATTAGGTGACATTAAATGACCTTCAATTAGAGCGACGCAAACTGAGTTTCTCCTTCAATTTAATAGGCAGAGGTTATTTTGAAAAAAGTAAAGTTAAGAGAGAGTTAAATCATGCGCAAACAAAACATGAGCAAAACATAGCAGGCAGATTGCCTGAAAATAGCCTCAATAGTTTCATCGATCTGAAGTCTCAAATAGATAGCAAAACAGAAAAATAAATTAAATGTTCTTCAAATTCTGATAAAAAATATTTTGATTAGGAATTCGTATAACTATTGCTGCTTCTATAGGCTGACATAAAATAACCATCATTTCGAGTTAAAAATAAAAAAAAGTCCATTTGAGAGTGAGGAAGTCAAATGAGGAAAACAAAAAATTGTGCAAATAAACAATGCCACGTCAAAGGTTTTGATTGAGTGAGAGAACAGTTTAGCAGGACCTCAAACGTCATTAAAAATTAAAGCCAAGACAATTTCACCGAATTTTTTTTCTGTTTTTTTCTTCAGTGTCAAAAATTGTTCTAACTTGGCGTGCAGTTTCAAAAACTATACTTAATTCATAATAAGCTTAATACCAATCTCAGCTAGCAAACATGAACTTAGTCTTATGTTCTTTGATAACTTAATTCTCAATGACCTAATGACCAAGCTTTATCGGTTTATCCAGTTTCGTTTGATTTTGCTCTTCTGACATTGACCGTATTCACTGAATTACGTAACTCAATGCTTGAAAGAATTTAAAATCTACTCAGTTGAAAAAGCGAGTGAATTAAGTCAGAGTCAGTGAAAATTGCGACTCATGTAAAACGAAAAACGTAAACAATAGGAAAAGCGAATTAAGAAAAGAGAGCACCGAAATAATTGCCGTTTGAGAAGCTGAAGGCGGCTATTAATCAGAAAATATTCAACAAATTGCCGGAAAATAGCCGCCGTTGACCCGCTTGACGTATATTGGGATTGAAACTGAAAAAGAAAAAATTAAGAGAGAAACTTGCCAGAATTTCCATAGTTTCAAGAAAATTCTTTTGGTTTCAAGACAATTTGGTGTGTAAATACTGCATATAAAGTTACATTTTAAGATTACACTTATTTCAGCTTCTGAGCTGAAAGCATACAAGCATGATAATAATGCCAGCTAGCAATAGTTTTAATGAACTTTGATAATCTAATTCATAATGACCGGCTTTTACGTGTTTATCCCGTTTCTTTTAATTTTGCTCTTTTGAGTTTTACCGTATTCACTACATTACGTAATTCAATACGTGAAGTTAAAATCCATTCAGTTAAAACAGTGAGTGAATTAAGTCCGAAATTGAGCGTGAAAATTACGATTTACGGAAAACGAGATCAAAAGGTAAAGCGAATTGAAAAAGGGGGACCACCTAAATAATACCCGTTGAGAGGATGAAAGAATTCACTGCTTCGGGGTGACAATATATTAAAAAACAAAACTATTATAAAAAAGAAAAGCTCAAAACCAAGCTCTAAAATGTTTAATTGACAACTTAAGTTCAGTGAGTTTAAAAATGACGTCACTCAATATGCAGTTACTCTTGCTAAATTTTAAAAAAGAACTGTGATCCTGTGGTATTCTAGCAGCACGTATGTCAGAAAAGCAGACGTAAGAACGACAAAAGTTTTAAAAAAGGGTCGAAAATAATGAAATGTGTCATAAGTTAGATGTCCTAATATTCAATTTTTACCAGATAAAAATTATCCATTATCCAGCTCTGTAAAAATCATTGGCCCCAAAAGACTGGAAGACTAAAAATCCACAAACAAAGAAAAATTTTATTCAGAAGTAGATTAAGTTCATGATGCTAAAGCATCTTTACAACGATTTAGTAGTTACTGGAAACCAATAAATTGTCCCCCAAATCCCACAAAAATTCCAGTGCCTTGCATGCTCCTGATTTTTTGAAGTCTCAACTATCGGAAAACCTCTGGTCCGCCTAAGCCCTAAATAGGCATCTAATGCCTCCTTATTCAAGCATCCTCAGGTTGAGGTCCAGAACAAAATGGCCTCTGATCAGACCATCCCAGACAAAAGTGACCTCTGATCAGACCAACCCAGACTTATTTGTCCTCTGATCAGACTAGAATTACCTAATTCAATGCGTGAAATATTTTAGAAACCATTCAGTTGAAACAGCGAGTGAGGTAAGTCAGAATCCAAACAAGAAAATCGTGACTTATGTAAAACGAAAAACAAGATTAAAAGGTAAAGCAAATTTTAAAAAAGGAGAGCGCCTAAATAATAGCCTCTTTGAGAGGCTGAAGACGGCTATTAAAAACAGAAAAATTAAGCGAAAAAAAATTTTTAAAATTAGCTTATTTAAGTTTGCTAAAACAAACTTAAACTGATATTGCCGGTTTTTTGATGACTAAGCGCATTATGAGATATTTTGCCTAAGATTAGTTACGAACCTCAAACTAAAAATAAAACTATTGTTATTAATTAGCTTTATAGCTGAGTCGACATCAATTAGAAGAGGAATTGATTAAACCTTTTTCGATTAAATAAAAAACGGCAAATTTTCCCACATCGTATTGATTGAAAATCTTGAGACAAGCTTATACTATTTTAACTGGTTTGCGAACGTTTTTCACGCAAAAAAATGTATATATTTTTTTTGTGGACAATTACATTTCACAAAAAAGAGAGAAACAGACAGAAAAACCCAAAAATTTACGTATTTTAAAAACGGCGCATGAACGAAAATATAGCCTCCAAAGCAAAAAGTCCACTGGAGTAAAAAATGATGCACTAGATAGATGATATACCCGTATAAGGAAAAAGAGTTAAGACGAACATCAAAATCGAAAATCAGAAAACAACAAACCTTAAAAATTTCATCAAAAATTTTACACCCGTTTTAAAAATCAACACAACACACACAAACAATCACACACACACCACACACGCACACCACACAAACAAATACAGACACGCACGCACACACACACAAACAGACACACACACAAACACGCACACATACAAACAGACACACCACACAAACACATACACACACACGCACACACACACACACACACAAACAGACACACACACAGACAATTACACACACATACACAAACACACACCCACACACACACACACATACACACACACGCACGCGCACACACACAGAGACACACACACGCACGCACACCACATACACAACACATCACACACTCACCACACAAACACACACACACACACACACGCACACACATATATACACACACGCGCACGCACACACAAGAACACACACACACAAACACACGCGCCAACGTCAAAAAAAGGTCTAAAAAACACCAGACAGCCCGGCAGGTGTTCAAAAAGGTCCAAAAATTGACAAAAATAGCAAGGCAAACGTCACAAAGAGTCCTAAAAACGTCAATCGGCGATCTAAACTCGTGTAGATTCAAAAAAATTTGGCGATAACATCGCTGAATTCACTTTTTGAGAGCAATCAAAAAGTTAAATGTAAAAATCACAAATATGAAAGTTCAACGAGGTCAAGCTCTGAGTACAAATTACCAAAAGTTATCAAACTCTCTAAACACAGACAAGATGAGAACGGCAAGATGACGGTACCCTTCTCCGTCTCTACTGAAATGAAAAGGCGTATCATCACTGAAGTGCTTTCTTTTAATAAGTTTTGTACTTCTATAGTTCAAGCCCAGTTGTTCGCTCAAAAATGTATTGTTACTGGCTACCAAATCAGAGTTAAGATCTTTCCTTCTCATGTGTCCACAAAATTTTACTTTGGACGGCCAGACAGCGTGGCTGAATTCATTGAATCGACTCAGAATAAATTCAATTGATTCCGTATTGACATCATTGTCGCCAACTATCACAACAATATGAGAAAAATTGACTGCGTAGTTTACCAAGCCACGAAGATGGTGACGCCGCCGACCACCTTATGAGTCGAACTCAGCTCTGCAAGAAAGAAAAAAATCTACAAGTTTTTGAAATTTCGAAATAAAGTATTGGTGAAAAAGAGAAAATTACCCATAAGATTGCAGCACCTGGTCTCCGTCTATATAAGGCATCGAATCCCGTAGATTTGAGTCGCCGATTACCAGATACCTTCTCTGAAGCAAAACAAAAATCGTTAAATTAGACACA
The DNA here is from genome assembly GCF_964194025.1 of Convolutriloba macropyga. NCBI lineage: Eukaryota > Metazoa > Xenacoelomorpha > Acoela > Convolutidae > Convolutriloba > Convolutriloba macropyga. Next base: position 59,741,516 of record NC_134474.1, read on the forward strand.
ATTGGAAAGGCAAAGTTTTGGAAAAAATGGGCTCCAGAGGTTATGAAATTATTAAATAAGACTCTTCTGAAGGCCATCTTTTGAACGCATAAAGAAAACTTTCCTTTGAAATGTAATTTCAGGTATAAACAAAACAAATCCAACCAACGGCCATTATAGATTCAGTTACAAGTACAGAGGAAACAAGATGAAAGCGGTGAGTATTTAAAAATAATTAGTTTGGTATTGAGAAGTAAAATCACGAATGTTCAAATACATCTAGTAGTTTCACAATAAAACAGCATTCAGCAGAGGTTGCACTAGTTTCCTTGGATATTTTTACAAAGAGTACTTTCTTAAGGATTTCAATTGGAATTAGCAGCTCTTCATCGGTCGGTTGAACTTCAAAGAAGATGTTGCGAACAAGTCCAATGTCTTCAACGATCACTAATTTCGTTACAACTGCAAAAATTTTCCCAAAAAATGGAGCATTTGTGAACTTAACAAAGTACTGGATTTTTCCAAAATATTCTTCGTTTCCATAAAAAAAAGACACGAAACAATTTCCTTGCTTTGACTTCTTGTATGCCGGAGAATCAAAGTAAACATTTCTATGCCATTGTCTGTTTGAGAAAACTCCTTCATTGTAAAACTGTCGACCCTCCAAAAGAACCTCAATTTCCACAAAATCATCAGGGCCTGACATTTTGTTTGGATTTCCCCACAGCTTTGAATAAATGGGACACAATCTCGCGTCATTGATCTCCACACGTTGCAACTTGTGACGCTGGAGAAGTCTACGACAAATTATCTCGCATTCCGAATTGGAGCCACTGAAAACTTCTCCGAGTGACCTATTCGCAGCTTCAAAGCCCATAGCAGACTGGCAGAAATGGGGTCCGAACCTACTGACTTGGTCGGGCAAATGTCGAAGATTGTGAACATTTATCGTTTCTTTTCTTTCGTTGTCTCCATGGATAGAAACAATTTCTTGACAAAATTGTTGTAGAAATTTTTCTGCTTTGATGACGCGGTCCGGTGAAGAAGATTCAAAGATGAGCCGAATTCCAAAAACCAAGTTTGATAGATGACTGTAGAGAGAGCCCGATATTCTTCTAAAGAACACTATTGGGCTCAAATAGAATAGCCAATTAAACATTTCGTTGGCTTTGAACTGTGCCACTTCATCCAAAGACCTGACTCGTCGCGAAAAAGAAATCAATTTCCGCGGACATGATAATTCTGAGATCAGAGTGTTAAGAGAGTCTTTTTCTTGAGTCGTTAAAGATTGATAGCAAATTTTAAAACATCTGGAAAAACACCTTGCAGAATGCAATGCATATAGTCCACTGGGGCTGTGAGAGGCAAACCATCAACCAAACTCGCGAAAGCGCTTCTGCCTTTAACGCCCACAACATTTGTAACTTGCTTCAGACGCAAAGTTTCTGCCGTGCTAATATAAATATCATTTACTGAGGATTCTCTTATTGCTCCCTGCTGGTCAAATGGATAATACGCATGAGTTCGCCCAATTGTTTTCCCCTTTGCCGTACAGTACTGGCATCCATAATAGCCGTTGCATTTGTTCATATTTAGTAGATGGTTTTTTGCTCCGAGATCTGCTATAAGAAGTCGGGTCTTGAATACAAATTTGTAGTAAATTTCATCCCTAACTTCCACAGTCAGGCCTGAGGAAATTTCATTGTTCACATGAGGAACTACTTCCTGCCAGGATGGATATGAATCCGAAACACTAAGTGCAGCTAGAACTATGCATTTCCGAGCCGAACGTAATTTCGGAGGCAGGTCAGCAACTTGAATCCAAATCGCCCAGAGCTCTTTTTTATAAGTTGATTTCTTGATGTTTACACCATCGGTGAATATGAGCAAATTACCAACCACAACATTGTTCTCCCTGACTTCAAACAGAGGGCAAATTGACGAATTGAAATCTTTGTCAGGATTTTTTCTTCGAACATCGAAATATTTTATTATTTCATAAAAATAACGCTTCAGAATATCGGCTAATTGAAAGCGGAAATTAATGACACAAAAGTATTTCCTGGTTCTTTTTTTATGAAACGGGTTGAGCTTTCGAAATTACGTTTAATACTGTTACTTTGCGAGTAGCCTGAGGGAAACTTGTTGTCTTCAGGAAGAAGCACTTTCACGAGCGAAAACAAAGAGCTACTGCATTCATCTGACAAATTGAAGTTTGAGCAAAACAGGTTCACTAAGCTCGTTGCATCATCAATAATTGTCTTGCTACCAGTAAAGAGTTTTTCAGACTGAGCTTCTGACTCATTCTCTAGAGGCAAAATCGTTTGAACGGATTGCTCCTCTGTAATTGAGGAGACCGAACAATTGATTACAACTTGCTGTTGTACGGGAGATGAGGCTCTAAATATTTGATAATTTTTCGCGGTGGAGTCCTCACAAGAAGGATTAACAACATTTTCAACGGATTGAAGAACATTTTCATCATCGTCAATCAGATTTTCTTCATCGCTAAACAACTCTGCCGGAGTTGATTCCAAAGGAGAGCGAAGATCGGGAGAAGTTGATCTAATCGGGTTTTCACATCTCGGAGTTGCTTGGTTGTCCAAAAGAGCAGTGTAAGTTGTTTTCAGAGCTTTTTCAGGTGAACCATCGCAACTCAACGGACTTCTTGTAAGATCATTAAACTGTTCAACTAGTTCGCGGCTTTTTATTCTTCTTCTTTTGGGTGCTCTTACACATGTCTTGGCATCAAGTTCATCAGCCAACTCAGCCAGCGTTTCAGTGCATAAGTCAAAAACTAAAGTTTCTAAAATTAAGTCAAACGCCGTTTTCTGTCTCACTTTTTCCTTGGTCCTAACCTCACAAGTTCTACAGAGACAACAGTTGAATTCAAAGAATTCGGCGCCGTATTTCACAAACAGCTCATCCCCTGGTTTCAATTTTCTTTTGACTCTTAATTGCACAACACCCGAATCGCAACTGTAGTCATATTCACAGTTTGGACTGCAATCTGAGTTCACAAATCTAAGGGGGCCAAGCATTAGCAACTGCTCTCCTGTTCGCTCCGATGACATGACAGACAAATTTGTTACGACCCCGTCTGGTATAGGTCTAATAAAACCTACAGGTTTTCTTCTGAAGACAAACGGTGGTTGAGCAACAGTTTTTCCAACGTACAGAAGTCGATATCCGCCAAAATTATTGTGTCGTATCACAAAATCGGGCTCCAAATTTTTGTATGAGTTGCAGCTGGTTCTGTATGCTTCACACCAAATAGAGTCAGTTTCCAATTTTCTTTTAAAACTAGCTTCCCTCATGGGTTCAACACATCTCATTGCCTTCCGATTTGACGTTTCAACAAATTTCTCTACTGCGAAAGAATCGCATTGTGCCAGAACTGACCAATCAACTTTCCGAGACAGCATAACATCTGGAAAAAAATATTGAGTGACTTCATTTCCTTTTAACTCACAGAAAATCTTTGCCTTTCTACACCATCAGCAAGGGAAATATCAATAAACCAAGTCCAGCAACTTGATTTAAAACAGTGCTTTCAAAAATTCCGAAAAACAAGCCAGGTCCACCAACCTGACTGCTTATTCTGGGCGCAATTTGCCTTTCTACACCATCAGCAAGGAAATATCTATAAACCAAGTCCAGCAATTTGATTTAAAACAGTGCTTTCAAAAATTCCAAAAAACAAGCCAGTGCCATCAACCTGACTGAATATTCTGGGCACAATTTGCCTTTCTACACTATCGGCAAGGAAAACATCAATAAACTAAGTCCAGCAACTTGATTTAAAAGTGCTTTCAAAAATTCCAAAAGACAAGCCAGGTCCACCAACCTGACTGATTATTCTGGGCACAATTTGCCTTTCAACACCATCAGCTGGGGAAATATCAATAAACCAAGTCCAGCAACTTGATTTAAAACATTGCTTTCGAAAATTTTGAAAAACAGCCAGGTCCAAATACCTGACTGATTATTCTGGGCACAATTTGCCTTTCTACACCATCAGCAAGGGAAATATCAATAAACCAAGTCCAGCAGCTTGATTTAAAACATTGCTTTAAAAAATTACAAAAACCAGCCAGGTCCACCAACCTGACTGATTATTCTGGGCACAATTTGCCTTTCTACACCATCAGCAAGGGAAATATCAATAAACCAAGTCCAGCAACTTGATATAAAACAAAGCTTTCAAAAATTCCAAAAACCAGCCAGGTCCACCAACCTGACTGATTATTCTGGGCACATATTGCTTTTCTACACCATCAGCAAGAGAAATATCAGTAAACCAAGTCGAGCAACTTGAATTAAAACAGTGCTTTCAAAAATGCAAAGACCAGCCAGGTCCACCAACCTGAATGATTATTCTGGGCACAATTTGCCTTTCTACACCATCAGCAAAGGAAATATCAATAAACCAAGTCCAGCAACTTGATGTAAAACAGTGCTTTCAAAAATTCCAAAAACCAGCCAGGTCATCCAACCTGACTGATTTTTCTGGGCACAATTTGCCTTTCTACACCATCAGCAAGGGAAATGTCAATAAACCAAGTCCAGCAACTTGATTTAAAACAGTGCTTTCAAAAATTCCAAAAACCAGCCAGGTCCACCAACCTGAATGATTATTCTGGGCACAATGTGCCTTTCTACACTGTCAGCAAGGAAAACATCAATAAACCAAGTCCAGCAACTTGATTTAAAACATTGCTTTAAAAAATTACAAAATCCAGCCAGGTCCACCAACCTGACTGATTATTTTGGGCACAATTTGCTTTTCTATACCATCAGCAAGAGAAATATCAATAAACCAAGTCCAGCAACTTGATTTAAAACAGTGCTTTCAAAAATTCCAAAAACCAGCCAGGTCCACCAACCTGAATGATTATTCTGGGCATAATTTGCCTTTCTACACCATCAGCAAGGGAAATATCAATAAACCAAGTCCAGCAACTTGATGTAAAACAGTGCTTTCAAAAATTACAAAAATCAGCCAGGTCCACCAACCTGACTGATTTTTCTGGGCACAATTTGCCTTTCTACACCATCAGCAAGGGAAATATCATTAAACCAAGTCCAGCAACTTGATTTAAAACAGTGCTTTCAAAAAATCCAAAAACCAGCCAGGTCCACCAACCTGAATGATCATTCTGGGCACAATTTGCCTTTCTACGCTGTCAGCAAGGAAAACATCAATGGACCAAGTCCAGCAACTTGATTTAAAACAGTGCTTTCAAAAATTCCAAAAACCAATCAGGTCCACCAACCTGAATGATTATTCTGGACATAATTTGCCTTTCTACACCATCAGCAAGGGAAATATCAATAAACCAAGTCCAGCAACTTGATGTAAAACAGTGCTTTCAAAAATTCCAAAAATCAGCCAGGTCCACCAACCTGACTGATTTTTCTGGGCACAATTTGCCTTTCTACACCATCAGCAAGGGAAATATCAATAAACCAAGTCCAGCAACTTGATTTAAAACAGTGCTTTCAAAAATTCCAAAAACCAGCCAGGTCCACCAACCTGAATTATTATTCTGGACACAATTTGCCTTTCTACACTGTCAGCAAGGAAAACATCAATGGACCAAGTCCAGCAACTTGATTTAAAACAGTGCTTTCAAAAATTCCAAAAACCAGCCAGGTCCACCAACCTGACTGATTATTCTGGGCACAATTTGCCTTTCTACACCATCAGCAAGGGAAATATCAATAAACCAAGTCCTGCAACTTGATTTAAAACAGTGCTTTCAAAAATTCCAAAAACCAGCCAGGTCCACCAACCTGACTGACTATTCTGGGCACAATTTGCCTTTCTACACCATCAGCAAGAGAAATATCAATAAACCAAGTCCAGCAACTTGATTTAAAACAGTGCATTCAAAAATTCCAAAACCAGCCAGGTCCACCAACCTGATTGATTATTCTGGGCACAATTTGCCTTTCTACACTGTCAGCAAGGAAAACATCAATAAACCGAGTCCAGCAACTTGATTTAAAACAGTGCTTTCAAAAATTCCAAACACCAGCCAGGTCCACCAACCTGACTGATTATTCTGGGCACAATTTGCCTTTCTACACCATCAGCAAGGGAAATATCAGTAAACCAAGTCCAGCAACTTGATTTAAAACAGTGCTTTCAAAAATTCCAAAAACCAGCCAGGTCCACCAACCTGAATGATTATTCTGAGCACAATTTGCCTTTCTACACTGTCAGCAAGGAAAACATCAATGGACCAAGTCCAGCAACTTGATTTAAAACAGTGCTTTCAAAAATTTCAAAAACCAGCCAGGTCCACCAACCTGACTGATTATTCTGGGCACAATTTGCCTTTCTACACCATCAGCAAGGGAAATATCAATAAACCAAGTCCTGCAACTTGATTTAAAACAGTGCTTTCAAAAATTCCAAAAACCAGCCAGGTCCACCAACCTGACTGACTATTCTGGGCACAATTTGCCTTTCTACACCATCAGCAAGAGAAATATCAATAAACCAAGTCCAGCAACTTGATTTAAAACAGTGCTTTCAAACATTCCAAAAACCAGCCAGGTACACCAACCTGATTGATTATTCTGGGCACAATTTGCCTTTCTACACTGTCAGCAAGGAAAACATCAATAAACCGAGTCCCGCAACTTGATTTAAAACAGTGCTTTCAAAGATTCCAAAAACCAGCCAGGTCCACCAACCTGACTGATTATTCTGGGCACAATTTGCCTTTCTACACCATCAGCAAGGGAAATATCAATAAACCAAGTCCAGCAACTTGATTTAAAACAGTGCTTTCAAAAACTCCAAAAACCAGCCAGTTCCACCAACCTGACTGATTATTATGGGCACAATTTGCCTTTCTACACCATCAGCAAGACAAATATCAATAAACCAAGTCCAGCAACTTGATATAAAACAGTGCTTTCAAAAATTCCAAAAACCAGCCAGGTCCACCAACCTGAATGATTATTCTGGGCACAATTTGCCTTTCTACACCATCAGCAAGAGAAATATCAATAAACCAAGTCCAGCAACTTGACTCAAAACAGTGCTTTCAAACATTCCAAAAACCATCCAGGTCCACCAACCTGACTGGCTATTCTGGGCACAATTTGCCTTTCTACAACATCAGCAAGGGAAATATCAATAAACCAAGTCCAGCAACTTGATTTAAAACAGTGCTTTCAAAAACTCCAAAAACCAGCCAGGTAACCAACCTGACTGATTATTCTGGGCACAATTTGCCTTTCTACACCATCAGCAAGAAAAATATCAATAAACCAAGTCCAGCAACTTGATTTAAAACAGTGCTTTCAAAAATTCCAAAAACCAGCCAAGTCTACCAACCTGAATGATTATTCTGGGCACAATTTGCCTTTCTACACCATCAGCAAGGGAAATATCAATAAATCAAGTCCAGCAACTTGGTTTAAAACAGTGTTTTCAAAAATTCTAAAAACCAACAAGGTCCACCAACCTGACTGATTATTCTGGGCACAATTTGCCTATCTACACCATCAGCAAGAGAAATATCAATAAACCAAGTCCAGCAACTTGATTCAAAACAGTGCTTTCAAAAATTCCAAAAACCAGCCAGGTCCACCAACCTGACTGGCTATTCTGGGCACAATTTGCCTTTCTACAACATCAGCTAGGGAAATATCAATAAACCAAGTCCAGCAACTTGATTTAAAACAGTGCTTTCAAAAATTCCAAAAACCAGCCAGGTCCACCAACCTGACTGACTATTCTGGGCACAATTTGCCTTTATACACCATCAGCAAGAGAAATATCAATAAACCAAGTCCATCAACTTGATTTAAAACAGTGCTTTCAAAAATTCCAAAAACCAGCCTGGTTCACCAACCTGATTGATTATTCTGGGCACAATTTGCCTTTCTACACTGTCAGCAAGGAAAACATCAATAAACCGAGTCCAGCAACTTGATTTAAAACAGTGCTTTCAAAAATTCCAAAAACCAGCCAGGTCCACCAACCTGACTGATTATTCTGGGCACTATTTGCCTTTCTACACCATCAGCAAGGGAAATATCAATAAACCAAGTCCAGCAACTTGATTTAAAACAGTGCTTTCAAAAACTCCAAAAACCAGCCAGTACCACCAACCTGACTGATTATTCTGGGCACAATTTGCCTTTCTACACCATCAGCAAGACAAATATCAATAAACCAAGTCCAGCAACTTGATTTAAAACAGTGCTTTCAAAAATTCCAAAAACCAGCCAGGTCCACCAACCTGAATGATTATTCTGGTCACAATTTGCCTTTCTACACCATCAGCAAGGGAAATATCAATAAACCAAGTCCAGCAACTTGATTTAAAACAGTGCTTTCAAAAACTCCAAACACCAGCCAGGTCCACCAACCTGACTGATTATTCTGGGCACAATTTGCCTTTCTACACCATCAGCAAGAGAAATATCAATAAACCAAGTCCAGCAACTTGATTCAAAACAGTGCTTTCAAAACTTCCAAAAACCAGCCAGGTCCACCAACCTGACTGGCTATTCTGGGCACAATTTGCCTTTCTACAACATCAGCAAGGGAAATATCAATAAACCAAGTCCAGCAACTTGATTTAAAACAGTGCTTTCAAAAACTCCAAAAACCAGCCAGGTCCACCAACCTGACTGATTATTCTGGGCACAATTTACCTTTCTACACCATCAGCAAGAAAAATATCAATAAACCAAGTCCAGCAACTTGATTTAAAACAGTGCTTTCAAAAATTCCAAAAACCAGCCAAGTCCACCAACCTGAATGATTATTCTGGGCACAATTTGTCTTTCTACACCATCAGCAAGGGAAATATCAATAAACCAAGTCCAGCAACTTGATTTAAAACAGTGCTTTCAAAAATTCCAAAAACCAACCAGGTCCACCAACCTGACTGATTATTCTGGGCACAATTTGCCTTTCTACACCATCAGCAAGAGAAATATCAATAAACCAAGTCCAGCAACTTGATTTAAAACAATGCTTTCAAAAATTCCAAAAACCAGCCAGGTCCACCAACCTGACTGGCTATTCTGGGCACAATTTGCCTTTCTACACCATCAGCAAGGGAAATATCAATAAACCAAGTCCAGCAACTTGATTTAAAACAGTGCTTTCAAAAACTCCAAAAACCAGCCAGTACCACCAACCTGACTGATTATTCTGGGCACAATTTGCCTTTCTACACCATCAGCAAGACAAATATCAATAAACCAAGTCCAGCAACTTGATTTAAAACAGTGCTTTCAAAAATTCCAAAAACCAACCAGGTCCACCAACCTGAATGATTATTCTGGGCACAATTTGTCTTTCTACACCATCAGCAAGGGAAATATCAATAAACCAAGTCCAGCAACTTGATTTAAAACAGTGCTTTCAAAAACTCCAAAAACCAGCCAGGTCCACCAACCTGACTGATTATTCTGGGCACAATTTGCCTTTCTACACCATCAGCAAGGGAAATATCAATAAACCAAGTCCAGCAACTTGATTTAAAACAGTGCTTTCAAAAACTCCAAAAACCAGCCAGTACCACCAACCTGACTGATTATTCTGGGCACAATTTGCCTTTCTACACCATCAGCAAGACAAATATCAATAAACCAAGTCCAGCAACTTGATTTAAAACAGTGCTTTCAAAAATTCCAAAAACCAGCCAGGTCCACCAACCTGAATGATTATTCTGGTCACAATTTGCCTTTCTACACCATCAGCAAGGGAAATATCAATAAACCAAGTCCAGCAACTTGATTTAAAACAGTGCTTTCAAAAATTCCAAAAACCAGCCAAGTCCACCAACCTGAATGATTATTCTGGGCACAATTTGTCTTTCTACACCATCAGCAAGGGAAATATCAATAAACCAAGTCCAGCAACTTGATTTAAAACAGTGCTTTCAAAAATTCCAAAAACCAACCAGGTCCACCAACCTGACTGATTATTCTGGGCACAATTTGCCTTTCTACACCATCAGCAAGAGAAATATCAATAAACCATGTCCAGCAACTTGATTCGAAACAGTGCTTTCAAAAATTCCAAAAACCAGCCAGGTCCACCAACCTGACTGGCTATTCTGGGCACAATTTGCCTTTCTACAACATCAGCAAGGGAAATATCAATAAACCAAGTCCAGCAACTTGATTTAAAACAGTGCTTTCAAAAACTCCAAAAACCAGCCAGGTCCACCAACCTGACTGATTATTCTGGGCACAATTTGCCTTTCTACACCATCAGCAAGAGAAATATCAATAAACCAAGTCCAGCAACTTGATTTAAAACAGTGCTTTCAAAAATTCCAAAAACCAGCCAGGTCCACCAACCTGGATGATTATTCTGGGCACAATTTGCCTTTCTACACCATCAGCAAGGGAAATATCAATAAACCAAGTCCAGCAACTTGATTTAAAACAGTGCTTTCAAAAACTCCAAAAACCAGCCAGGTCCACCAACCTGACTGATTATTCTGGGCACAATTTGTTTTTCTACACCATCAGCAAGAGAAATATCAATAAACCAAGTCCAGCAACTTGATTCAAAACATTGCTTTCAAAAATTCCAAAAACCAGCCAGGTCCACCAACCTGACTGGCTATTCTGGGCACAATTTGCCTTTCTACAACATCAGCAAGGGAAATATCAATAAACCAAGTCCAGCAACTTGATTTAAAACAGTGCTTTCAAAAACTCCAAAAACCAGCCAGGTCCACCAACCTGACTGATTATTCTGGGCACAATTTGCCTTTCTACACCATCAGCAAGAGAAATATCAATAAACCAAGTCCAGCAACTTGATTTAAAACAGTGGTTTCAAAAATTCCAAAAACCAGCCAAGTCCACCAACCTGAATGATTATTCTGGGCACAATTTGCCTTTCTACAACATCAGCAATGGAAATATCAATAAACCAAGTCCAGCTACTTGATTTAAAACAGTGCTTTCAAAAATTCCAAAAACCAACCAGGTCCACCAACCTGGCTAATTATTCTGGGCACAATTTGCCTTTCTACAACATCAGCAAGGGAAATATCAAAAAACCAAGTCCAGCAACTTGATTTAAAACAGTGCTTTCAAAAACTCCAAAAACCAGCCAGGTCCAACAACCTGACTGATTATTCTGGGCAGAATTTGCTTTTCTACATCATCAGCAAGAGAAACATCAATAAACCAAGTCCAGCAACTTGATTTAAAACAGTGCTTTCAAAAATTCCAAAAACCAGCCAGGTCCACCAACCTGACAGATTATTCTGGGCACAATTTGCCTTTCTACACCATCAGCAAGGGAAATATCAATAAACCAAGTCCAGCAACTTGATTTAAAACAGTGCTTTCAAAAACTCCAAAAACCAGCCAGGTCCACCAACCTGGCTAATTATTCTGGGCACAATTTGCCTTTCTACACCATCAGCAAGAGAAATATCAATAAACCAAGTCCAGCAACTTGATTCAAAACAGTGCTTTCAAAAATTCCAAAAACCAGCCAGGTCCACCAACCTGACTGGCTATTCTGGGCACAATTTGCCTTTCTACAACATCAGCAAGGGAAATATCAATAAACCAAGTCCAGCAACTTGATTTAAAACAGTGCTTTCAAAAACTCCAAAAGCCAGCCAGGTCCAACAACCTGACTGATTATTCTGGGCACAATTTGCCTTTCTACACCATCAGCAAGAGAAATATCAATAAACCAAGTCCAGCAACTTGATTTAAAACAGTGCTTTCAAAAATTCCAAAAACCAGCCAAGTCCACCAACCTGAATGATTATTCTGGGCACAATTTGCCTTTCTACACCATCAGCAAGGGAAATATCAATAAACCAATTCCAGCAACTTGATTTAAAACAGTGCTTTCAAAAATTCCAAAAATCAACCAGGTCCACCAACCTGACTGATTATTCTGGGCACAATTTGCTTTTCTACGCCTTCAGCAAAAGAAATATCAATAAACCAAGTCCATTAACTTGATTTAAAACAGTGCTTTCAAAAACTCCAAAAGCCAGCCAGGTCCAACAACCTGACTGATTGTTCTGGGCACAATTTGCCTTTCTACACCATCAGCAAGAGAAATATCAATAAACTAAGTCCAGCAACTTGATTTAAAACAGTGCTTTCAAAAATTCCAAAAACCAGCCAGGTCCACCAACCTGACTGATTATTCTGGGCAAAGTTTGCTTTTCTACACCATCAGCAAGGGAAATATCAATAAACCAAGTCCAGCAACTTGATTTAAAACAGTGCTTTCAAAAAGTCCAAAAACCAGCCAGGTCCACCAACCTGAATGATTATTCTGGGCACAATTTGCCTTTCTACACCATCAGCAAAGGAAATATCATTAAACCAAGTCGAGCAACTTGATTTAAAACAATGCTTTCAAAAGTTCCAAAAACCAGCCAGGTCCACCAACCTGACTGATTATTCTGGGCAGAATTTGCTTTTCTACACCATCAGCAAGAGAAATATCAATAAACCAAGTCCAGCAACTTGATTTAAAACAGTGCTTTCAAAATTTCCAAAAACCAGCCAGGTCCACCATCCTGACTGGCTATTCTGGGCACAATTTGCCCTTCTACAACATCAGCAAGGGAAATATCAATAAACCAAGTCCAGCAACTTGATTTAAAACAGTGCTTTCAAAAACTCCAAAAACCAGCCAGGTCCACCAACCTGACTGATTATTCTGGGCACAATTTGCCTTTCTACACCAACAGCAAGGGAAATATCAATAAGCCAAGTCCAGCAACTTGATTTAAAACAGTGCTTTAAAAAAGTCCAAAAACCAGCCAGGTCCACCAACCTGAATGATTATTCTGGGCACAATTTGCCTTTCTACACCATCAGCAAAGGAAATTTCAATAAACCAAGTCCAGCAACTTGATTCAAAACGATGCTTTCAAAAGTTCCAAAAACCAGCCAGGTCCACCAACCTGACTGATTATTCTGGGCAGAATTTGCTTTTCTACACCATCAGCAAGAGAAATATCAATAAACCAAGTCCAGCAACTTGATTTAAAACAGTGCTTTCAAAAATTCCAAAAACCAGCCAGGTCCACCAACCTGACTGATTATTCTGGGCACAATTTGCCTTTCTACACCATCAGCAAGGGAAATATCAATAAACCAAGTCCAGCAACTTGATTCAAAACAGTGCTTTCAAAAATTCCAAAAACCAGCCAGGTCCACCAACCTGACTGATTATTCTGGGCACAATTTGCCTTTCTACACCAACAGCAAGAGAAATATCAATAAACCAAGTCCAGCAACTTGATTTAAAACAGTGCTTTCAAAAACTCCAAAAACCAGCCAGGTCCACCAACCTGACTGATTTTTCTGGGCACAATTTGCCTTTCTACACCATCAGCAAAGGAAATATCAATAAACCAAGTCCAGCAACTTGATTCAAAACAATGCTTTCAAAAGTTCCAAAAACCAGCCACGTCCACCAACCTGACTGATTATTCTGGGCAGAATTTGCTTTTCTACACCATCAGCAAGAGAAATATCAATAAACCAAGTCCAGCAACTTGATTTAAAACAGTGCTTTCAAAAATTCCAAAAACCAGCCAGGTCCACCAACCTGACTGATTATTCTGGGCACAATTTGCCTTTCTACACCAACAGCAAGAGAAATATCAATAAACCAAGTCCAGCAACTTGATTTAAAACAGTGCTTTCAAAAACTCCAAAAACCAGCCAGGTCCACCAACCTGACTGATTATTCTGGGCACAATTTGCCTTTATACACCAACAGCAAGAGAAATATCAATAAACCAAGTACAGCAACTTGATTCAAAACAGTGCTTTCAAAAACTCCAAAAACCAGCCAGGTCCACCAACCTGACTGATTATTCGGGGCACAATTTGCCTTTCTACACCAACAGCAAGAGAAATATCAATAAACCAAGTCCAGCAACTTGATTTAAAACAGTGCTTTCAAAAATTCCAAAAACCAGCCAAGTCCAAAAACCTGAATGATTATTCTGGGCACAATTTGCCTTTCTGCACCATCAGCAGGGGAAATATCAATAAACCAAGTCCAGCAACCTGATTTAAAACAGTGCTTTCAAAAATTCTAAAAACCAGCCAGGTCCACCAACCTGAATGATCATTCTGGGCATAATTTGCCTTTCTACACCATCAGCAAGGGAAATATCAATAAACCAAGTCTAGCAACTTGATTTAAAACAGTGCTATCAAGAATTCCAAAAACCAGCCAGGTCCACCAACCTGACTGATTAATCTTGGCACCGTTTGCTTTTCTACACCATCAGCAAGGGAAATATCAATAAACCAAGTCCAGCAACTTGATTTAAAACAGTGCTTTCAAAAAATCCAAAAACCAGCCAGGTCCACCAACCTCAATGATTATTCTGGGCACAATTTGCCTTTCTACACCATCCGCAAAGGAAATATTAATAAACCAATTCCAGCAACTTGATTTAAAACAGTGCTTTCAAAAATTCCAAAAACCAGCCAGGTCCACCAACCTGACTGATTATTCTGGGCAGAATTTGCTTTTCTACGTCATCAGCAAGAGAAACATCAATAAACCAAGTCCAGCAACTTGATTTAAAACAGTGCTTTCAAAAATTCCAAAAACCAGCCAGGTCCACCAACCTGACAGATTATTCTGGGCACAATTTGCCTTTCTACACCATCAGCAAGGGAAATATCAATAAACCAAGTCCAGCAACTTGATTTAAAACAGTGCTTTCAAAAACTCCAAAAACCAGCCAGGTCCACCAACCTGACTGATTATTTTGGGCACAATTTGCTTTTCTACACCATCAGCAAGAGAAATATCAATAAACCAAGTCCAGCAACTTGATTTAAAACAGAACTTTCAAAAATTCCAAAATCCAGCCAGGTCCACCAACCTGAATGTTTATTCGGGGCACAATTTGCCTTTCTACACCATCAGCAAGGGAAATATCATTGAACCAAGTCCAGCAATTTGATTTAAAACTGTGCTTTCAAAAATTCCAAAAACCAGCCAGGTCCACCAACCTGACTGATTATTCTGGGCACAATTTGCTTATCTACACCATCAGCAAGAGAAATATCAATAAACCAAGTCCAGCAACTTGATTTAAAACAGTGCTTTCAAAAACTCCAAAAACCAGCCAGGTCCACCAACCTGACTGATTATTTTGGGCACAATTTGCCTTTCTACACCATCAGCAAGAGAAATATCAATAAACCAAGTCCAGCAACTTGATTTAAAACAGAACTTTCAAAAATTCCAAAATCCAGCCAGGTCCACCAACCTGAATGTTTATTCGGGGCACAATTTGCCTTTCTACACCATCAGCAAGGGAAATATCATTGAACCAAGTCCAGCAATTTGATTTAAAACTGTGCTTTCAAAAATTCCAAAAACCAGCCAGGTCCACCAACCTGACTGATTATTCTGGGCACAATTTGCTTATCTACACCATCAGCAAGAGAAATATCAATAAACCAAGTCCAGCAACTTGATTTAAAACAGTGCTTTCAAAAATTCCAAAAACCAGCCAGGTCCACCAACCTGAATGATTATTCTGGGCACAATTTGCCTTTCTACACCATCAGAAAGGGAAATATCAATGAACCAAGTCCAGCAACTTGATTTAAAACAGAACTTTCAAAAATTCCAAAAACCAGCCAGGTCCACCAACCTGAACGATTATTCGGGGCACAATTTGCCTCTCTACTCCATCAGAAAGGGAAATATCAATGAACCAAGTCCAGCAACTTGATTTAAAACAGTGCTTTCAAAAATTCCAAAAACCAGCCAGGTCCACCAACCTGACTGATTATTCTGGGCACAATTTGCTTTCCTACACCATCAGCAAGAGAAATATCAATAAACCAAGTCCAGCAACTTGATTTCAAACAGTGCTTTCAAAAATTCCAAAAACCAGCCAGGTCCACCAACCTGAATGATTATTCTGGGCACAATTTGCCTTTCTACACCATCAGCAAGGGAAATATCAATAAACCAAGTCCAGCAACTTGAATTAATTTGCTTTAACAACGGTTCAAAATCGAAGAACACAATAAATTCAACAACTCATACTTTTCACC
Source organism: Convolutriloba macropyga (assembly GCF_964194025.1). Taxonomy (NCBI): domain Eukaryota; kingdom Metazoa; phylum Xenacoelomorpha; order Acoela; family Convolutidae; genus Convolutriloba; species Convolutriloba macropyga. Next base: position 59,757,578 of record NC_134474.1, read on the forward strand.
AGTTTGAAAAATGAAAGAAGAACGGCTCAAGTCAAAACAAAATGAAACTAAACTTAGTTGCTCAAGAGTCTTCTGTTTGCTGTATGCCACTCTCTGGCTCAGTGTTTTCAACTTGTGCAACTTTTTCGTGACTTCTTTGCTCTGTTGACCGGATTTCGTTGCCGAGGCTGTTAAGACTAACTTTGGCTAATTCATACATCGCGAGCCACTTGTTCTCATACTTTAAATGGAAGAGATCTAAAGGGAAGTCAGTTTCAACTCAAAACAAACTCTTCTTAATTACTGCTAAAATTCTAACTTTTCGAGTCAACAGTTATTGAGAAAACTTTCTTTGTAACTTCTATAGTAGGAAGTGGAAACCTTTGAAGAGCTGCTTCCGAACGGGTGAGAAGTCAGTGAGAGGCTCTTTCCCTTGCTTGTTTTTTCCTTTCGGCGACAGCATATGACACTTGAGCTCTTCTTGATCCCACAGCTCCTTAGCGGCATTGCGACCAATTAGCTGCGGTGTTGCGCCTCCCACAAGTGCGAGATCATTCCCTTTGCTGGATCCTTTAGGGATTGGAAGAGTTGGACTTTCTCCTTGGGACACAGGCTTTGCTGTTGGAATGAGGACCCCAAGTTTCGAAACCTCCACAGTCTGAAGACGGAAACTTTAGAGATAAATAGGTTAAAAATTCTTTTTAAAAAAGATACTAACGAGCTGTCTAATTGCATTAGACGACATTTGAATCTCTCTGTAGTTTCTGTTAGCCAGAGCTTTTAATTCTGGCCTGAACTCGTTCATACAGTTTGCGATCAGATTAGCAGCTTCCCAGATTTTATCAGCAGCTCCCTCGATTGCCTGTGCGGCCTCCAAATCAGCTCTATTTACCTCGAGCTCAGTTAGATCTTCTGGATTGACAAGACGTGGACGCTTAATCTTTTTGTTTCCTGGAGTAGAGCTGTGTTGGGGATTCTCCAAGACTATACACCGATTTTCACCCTATAAAACGTTATTTTAATACATATTTGGGCGTCTTTTTTGCAAGAACGATTGAAAAGGATATGAAAAATTAAAGACAAATGATAACCTTATCGCTGGCAAACCACCATTAATACTATTTTCCAGTGAATCTCGTCCAAATCCGCTGCAATCGTGCTGACTGGAAGTAGGCTGTGAGCCCTCTGGCTCATGTATGACCAATTTATTCGCAGAATTCTTATTGACATTGTAGCTCTGTATATCACTCAGACACTTTGAGACATCGTGTGGATCCAAAATGGGGCGGTCCTCTCCATCAACAAGATCATCTTCAACATTATTGTCTAGTGGTTCTGACACAGTGCCTATTGGCTGAACTTCGCTCATCCGTCTTTTCACTCCTTGCGAACTACTTTCACCAGTCAGCAGAACTTGATTTACATTATCGTAAAGAGTCAAATCAGGGTCTACTACTGGTACCAATGGCAAGTAGCTTTTGTCTCCGTTCGTTTCAACTATCTGGACCCAAGCATTTTTTTGCCAATTGAGACAAAATTCTTTATGGCCAACAGCAATCACAGTTGCTTTCCATAGAAAATTATTCGTTCTCGGGTTTTTTAATTTGAATCTTACATCTAATGTTGACCCGTCCTTCAAAAAATGGCACGTTAGCCGAAAAAACAATGCTGTTAGACCGAAAAAAACTAAATGCGCTACATACTTTTGTTTCGAGTCGCTGTCCTTCATCCAAGCAAATGCTGCCATGCAGGCTCCATATCGTGTCGCATGTCAAATCTTCATAGTAGACCAAGAAGTATTTGTTTTTCAGTTGATTTCTTGCTACCTTTTTGGCCTCTTCAATATTTTTGCGATTATTTGGACCCAGAGCACGAGTTGTTCTCTCCGGTAGTAGTTTCTTTTGAGATTGAAAGACCTAAAGATGAAACCGTTCTCATACCTATGAACCTACCCAACAAGAATACTACCATACTAATTACCTACCTACTAACCGACCTAAATACCTGCCTAAATAACTACTCACCGACTTACCTACCTTCTTACCCCCTTACCTACCTTCTTAAATACCTTACCTACATACCTACTTACCTGTGTTTGTCTGTCTTTGTGCGTGTGTATATTGTATTTATATATGTATATATGGTGTGTGTGTGCGCGCGTGTGTGTGGATGTGTCTGTGCGCGCGTGTATGTGTTTTTATGTGTGTATGTGTGTTTGTGAGTGTATGTGTGTGTGTATGTGTGTGCGTGTTTGTGTATGTTTGTGTGCGTGTATGTATGTGTATATATGTGTGTGTAAATGTATGTGTGTGCGTATGTGTGCATGTTTGTGTAAGTTTGTATGTGTATGTATGTGTGAGTGTATGTGTGTGCGTTTGTTTGCGCGCGTGGGTGTGTGGGTGTGTGTGCACGTGTGTGTGTGTGGGTGTGTGTTTGTGCGTGTGTGTGTGCGTGTGGGTGTGTGCGCGCGTGTGTGTATGCGTGTGTTTATGTGTGTGTTTATGTGTGTGTGTGTGTTTGTGTATGTGTGTGTTTGTGTATGTGTGTGTATTTTTGTGTATGTGTGTGTGCATGTGTGTGTAT
>NC_134474.1:59765139-59800127 GCF_964194025.1 Convolutriloba macropyga
CGAACGGGATGGTCCAACAGGTCTTAGTACACCCTTTTTCAACTAAATAGGGTGATTTAAAAAAAATAGTTTCGGTGTTTGGAGGTGGGGGGGGGGGTGATTGGGTGAGGGGGTGGTTGAGTGAGGGGGGCGTATTTCTGTGCCTTGTAGGTGTATAGGGGGGATACCGATTTGTCCCCCCACTCGTGGGTAATTGAGGAGGTGGTGTGGGTGGTTTTGGTGCGGGTGGGCATAATTGGTGGTACCACTAGTTTACATTGGTGACGAGTTTTTGAGTGCAAGTGTTTTAATATAGAAAATAGTATCAAACACGATGGGCCAAAATTGTCTGAACAAATAAAGCCATTTGAGTATATAGTTCCTCCCCCCCCCCTCCGCCACCACAAGTGAAGAACTTAATGAGAACGTCATCATTTGTTAATGCAAAACAGGCGGAATAATATGGTAATGGAGGAAAACGAATAAGAGGATGTTTCAGTTAGAGATTGTACAATTGCGAAATATTGTCCACTCTTGCAAAATATGTATAATAAAAACAAGAGGCATAAAAGTTAGGCATAAAAGTAAAACCTTTTGCACATAGTAATTTTTTGCGTTGCTTCTGATCAGAGTGAGTTGTGGACTGTGAATAATCGGGGACAGTGTCGCGCAAAAGTCTGGATTACGGTCTAAAACTTGGGGACTAGTAATCAGAGGACGTTTTAAATTATTGCTGGAAAACTCCTCTTTTAATGTCAGATCAGGGGTCATCTGGTTTCAGACGGTGCTGAAACATTGTATTCCATTTGTAAATCGTTGGCCCACAACTGTATCTGTTTTCGGCGCTAAAACTAAGACATTCAAACAAAAATCCATTCCAATCTGAAATAAAAACCACGAAAATCTGAAATTTCAGTCCAAATTTGTCAGGTTCAAGGTACTCGGCGTGTTTTTTCTGGTTTCGGCGTGTTTTTACTGGTTTTGGCGGGTTTTTTTGCTGATCTTAATACGTTTCTTGCAACGTTTTAAGATTGTAAGTCGCCGTCATGCTCAAATTGTGCATCGCCCAAAATTTCAAAAATTTTTTCGAAATTTTCATAATTTATCATGATTTTGCTATGAATATCATGGGAATCAAAACCAAGGATGTACAGTCTATTTTCAGAAAAAAAAGTATCTATGCGAATAGACTGCACATCATGAGTAGCAAGATACTCTTAGGATAGACTGATACAGTACTGGGCCGAAGATATACAATTGGAATACAATGTTTCAGTACTGAGATACTATGGGACTAGGGTCCGGGTTGTAATCACAATTGCAATATTTTTTAATTGTTTAAATTACAATAAAGTATTGTTTAGCAGTAGAAAACAAATAGTTTAAAAGTTCATTTGGCGCCATACCCGGGCCGAGGTGTCAACGCTAAAAAAGGCAAAATTATGTAAGATTGGCGTTGAATGCGTTGAATTTATGTAAGATCTACGCTTGAGCGTAGATCTTACATAAATTCAACGCATTCAACGCCAATCTTACATATTTTTCGTTGAAATTTGGTGTAGATCTTACATATTTAGCGTTGACTTTAGCGTAGATCTTACATAAATTCAACGCATTCAACGCCAATCTTACATATTTTGCGTTGAAATTTGGTGTAGATCTTACATATTTAGCGTTGAATTTTAGCGTAGATCTTACATATTTAGCGTTGAATTTAGCGTAGATCTTACATAAATTCAACGCATTCAACGCCAATCTTACATATTTTGCGTTGAAATTTGAAGTAGATCTTACATATTTAGCGTTGAATTTAGCGTAGATCGTACATAAATTCAACGCATTCAACACCAATCTTACATATTTTGCGTAGAATTTTGGCTTAGATCTTACAATTTTAAGGTTGAATTTTTCGAATTCCATTTCAGACGACTTTATGATTTCAAAAGTTTTTTAAGTTTTTTTTCAAAAAGTCAATTTTTTCACTGTATCGACCCCGATACTTCACAGGTGAGAAAAGCGAAGTCAGCAAAAAAATCACTTTTTAGTGCTCTTTTATAGTGCAAAATCAATTTGAGACCATTTTACGATATCAAAACTTTTCCAAGTTTTTTTTCGAAAAATCAATTTCACTGTTTCGACCCCTATGCTGCAAAGGTGAGAAACGTGAAGTCAGAGAAAAATCGTTTTTTAGTGCTCTTTTATAGTGCAAAATCCAATTGAGACCATTTTACGATTTTAAATGTTTCAAGTTTTTTTTCAAAAAGTTAATTTTTCGACTATTTCGACTCTATACTGCACAGGTGAGAAAAATAACTTTTTAGTGCTCTCTATAGTGCAAAATCCGTTTCAGACCATTTTACGATTTCAAAATTCTTTCAAGTTTTTTTTCCGAAAAATTAATTTTTTCACTGTTTCGAACCCTATACTCCAAAGGTGAGTAACAAGAAATCAGAAAAAATGCTTTTTAGGGCTCTTTTATAGTGCAAAATCCAATTCAGACCATTTGAAGATTTCAAATTTTTCAAGCTTTTTTTCGAAATTTTTATTTTCTGTTTCGAACCCTATACTGCACAATTGAGAAAAATGAAGTCAGCAAAAAATAACCATTTGCTCTCTTACGGTGCAAAAACCATTTCAGACCATTTTAGGAATTCAAATTTTTTTCAAAAATTAAAAAAAAATTTTAAGTTTTTCCCAGTACTTCTCACATGATAAATGCGTTGAATACGTTGAAACTATGTAAGATATCGGCTAAATTCAACGAAAAATATGTAAGATCTAGGCTAAATTCAACGAAATGTATGCAAGTTCTACGCTAAATTCAATGCAAAATATTTAAGGTCTACGCTAAAATCAACGCAAAATATGTAAGATCTACGCTAAATTCAACGCAAAATTTGTAAGATCTACGCTTTATAAGGATTGCGGCTCTTAAGGAAACCAAGGTACGGTGGCGCAATGGTAGAAGAGGAGACAAGTAAACAGGACGTCAGTGGTTCGAGTCCCATACACAGAATTCTACGCGTTGATTTTTTGTAAGATCAACGCTAAATTCAACGCAAAAATATGTAAGATCTACGCTAAATTCAACGCTAAATATGTAAGATCTACGCTAAATTCAACGCTAATTATGTGAGATCAGCGGCAACTAGCGTTGACAAGTTGGAAAATTCACCGCCATTTCCTACATAATTTTGCGCTGAATGCGTTGAATTTTTGTCTTTAAATTCAACGCATTCAGCGCAAAATTATGTAAGAAAATTGCGGTGAATTTTCCGACTTGTCAACGCTAGTTGCCGCTGATCTTACATAATTTTAACCAAATTCCTCGGCCCGTGTATCTTAGAGATACATATTTCTTGTTTCCTGTTGGCTAAGCGGTGAAGAATAATTTGATTGTCAGAATTTGCATGTTTTACACGATGGGGTAATTATCTTTAACTAGCTTAAAAATTACGCCTAGCCGAAATTAATTTTAATTTTATTTGTGTGCGTGCTAATCCCACTTTTGGTTGCGACAGATTCATATCAAGACCCACGGGCCGCTGAGGCATGGCAATGAACCGCGAGGAATGGCCGACTGCATTAAATGTTCTTTAAAGAATATTTGACTATAATGAGTGTCAGTTAAATTATCGTAAAGTTTTGGAATATTTACACTGTCAGGCCCTCTGATTGTATAAAAATACGTTTTGTGAAATTATGTTGATGTAAATCATTTTGTGAAATATTTGGTTCTTTAAGAAGTGATTGAAACCTAGGAATGGTGTCACTATCTTTGCAAATTTTGTAATTCGTTGTTTTTTATCTATATGTGACAAAATCGCTAACAAATAACACAAAAATTTTTTTTCAATCTTTTCCTATTCGCCCCTTTTATTTTTAAAAAAGAGGCTTAAAACCAATATCTTGTGTGTAGCAACTTTTGTTTTACAATATTTGCAGGTAATATTAGATCTGCTATATCGTGCCTTATATTTTTAAAAAGAGACTACCTCTTCCTTTTGACACTTTGATGTCAACGTCTAATTTGAGATAAATGTCATTTTTTCTGGAGCAGCACCAAGTTCAGAGGATTTTATTGAAAAAAATTGGCACATACAGTTTTCTTACAAATTATCTTATAATTCAAAATCAAAGTTGCGGGAAACCGATTTTGAACTATCTTTTAATATTTTTTGAAAATTTCTTCTAATTTGATATAAAATTAATATAATTTTTGACTAATCCTAGTAATCATACATTACCAGCACAACAGTTTTTTTTAATTTTGTTCAGTTTTTATAACCGTGAGCTCCAGAAACTCATTTGCCTTTTGAAGTATATTGAGGGCAATTTCTGCTTTCATTAAAGTTTTTAGCAATGCGGATTTGGCACAATTTCTACATCACCAGCAATTTAGAGTTTTAAGATTGACTAATTGGCACCTTTGTTTCCTAATCGCAAAAATAATTGAAAAGTACACTAAGCAGCCCAACTTGAACTTGAAAACGAGAAATTTTAATCTTCTAACTGAATTGAAGAATTCTAAATTGAAATTAACATTGAACAGAAATGTCGCAATAACAGTTAAACGGTTTCAGTTGTAATCATAATGTATAATAGTAGTATAATGAATGCCAAATAATATAAAGAACTCTTTCTTTATTTTGAAGTATAACGAAACATATATGCACTCTGGTTCGATGCGTACGATACTCTGTTTACAAATGTATATGCACTCACTTCTGATGGAGAGGGGGAGGGGATAAAGTGGGGGGATTTGAGGCTGGTGGGGAGGTGCAATAAGTAGTATATTAGATTGAAGCGAATCTGTTTTTTTATGTTTCTCCAGATCTGAATCTCAATCGGCTATTTCGGTAGTATAATTTATTCCTTTTCTATTGTACTTTTCTCTAGAAAATTTGGTTAAAAAATTTGCACTTTAAGAAAGAGCATATCTTAAAAATCCTTTTCTCTATTGATTCATAATATTATGGTACTCACATGAGAGATTCATTGCTTTCATAAACTTTTGTTAAAAAGCCATTTGAAAACAAGGGGCCACAAAACAATTGATTTTTTTTAATTAAAAGTTAGTTTTGTGCCGATTTAGGTAAAGTAACCTTGTTTTAATTTATGAAAAAACAGATCCGCTTAATTTTGTATAGTTTAACTGAGTAAAGTCGGGCTCCGAGTTATATAAGATTTCTTCAAAAAGGATAAACAGAAAAATCGAAACAGAGTAAACCACTATCCTTTAAAACCACTCATTATAATCTTATTATACTCTGATGATTAGTTTAGATGTCAAAGTTTTGATAGTAGTTAACTTGGTCATTAAAAAGCACCTCTGACATTCAGCAACTTTTTATCTTTAAAATTTATTGAGGTATCGATGATTCTTTAAATTTAAATTTTTCCTGTAGGATTCTTTAAATTTAAAGAACGATGATTCTTTAAATTTTTCCTGTATGATTCTTTAAATTTAAAGAACGATGATTCTTTAAATTTTTTTCTGTATGATTCTTTAAACTTAAAGAACGATGATACTTTAAATTTTTCCTGTATGAGTCTTTAAATTTAAAGAACGAGGATTCTTTAAATTTTTCCTGTATGATTCTTTAAATTTAAAGAACGATGATTCTTTAAATTTTTCCTGTTCGATTTTTCAAATTTAAAGAACAATGATTCTTTAATTTTTTCCTGTATGATTCTTTAAATTTAAAGAACGATGATTCTTTAAATTTTTCCTGTATGATTCTTTAAATTTAAAGAACAATGATTCTTTAAATTTTTCCTGTACGATTCTTTAAATTTAAAGAACGATGATTCTTTAAATTTTTCCTGTATGATTCTTCAAATTAAAAGAACGATGATTCTTTAAAATTTTCCTGTATGATTCTTCAAACTAAAAGAACGATGATTCTTTAAATTTTTCCTGTATGATTCTTTAAATTTAAAGAACGATGATTCTTTAAATTTTTCCTGTATGATTCTTCAAATTAAAAGAACGATGATTCTTTAAATTTTTTCTGTATGATTCTTCAAATTAAAAGAACGATGATTCTTTAAATTTTTCCTGTATGATTCTTCAAATTAAAAGAACGATGATTCTTTAAATTTTTCCTGTATGATTCTTCAAATTAAAAGAACGATGATTCTTTAAATTTTTCCTGTATGATTCTTTAAATTTAAAGAACAATGATTCTTTAAATTTTTCCTGTACGATTCTTTAAATTTAAAGAACGATGATTCTTTAAATTTTTCCTGTATGATTCTTCAAATTAAAAGAACGATGATTCTTTAAATTTTTCCTGTATGATTCTTTAAATTTAAAGAACAATGATTCTTTAAATTTTTCCTGTACGATTCTTTAAATTTAAAGAACGATGATTCTTTAAATTTTTTCTGTATGATTCTTCAAATTAAAAGAACGATGATTCTTTAAATTTTTCCTGTATGATTCTTTAAATTAAAAGAACGATGATTCTTTAAATTTTTCCTGTATGATTCTTCAAATTAAAAGAACGATGATTCTTTAAATTTTTCCTGTATGATTCTTCAAATTAAAAGAACGATGATTCTTTAAATTTTTCCTGTATGATTCTTCAAATTAAAAGAACGATGATTCTTTAAATTTTTCCTGTATGATTCTTCAAATTAAAAGAACGATGATTCTTTAAATTTTTCCTGTATGATTCTTTAAATTTAAAGAACGATGATTCTTTAAATGTCTCCTGCATGATTCTTTAAATTTAACGAATGATGATGCTTTAAATTTTTCCTGTATGATTCTTTAAATTAAAAGAACGATGTTTCTTTAAACTTTTCCTGTATGATTCTTTAAATTTAAAGAACGATGATTATTTAAATTTTTCCAAATTTTTCCTAATTTTTTCTATCAATCGACTTGTGTTATAAATAGCCTTTAATCATGAGCTATATGCAATTAAAAGATTTAAAATTAAAAGATTCTTTGACTAGCTCTTGCAGCAGAATTTTGTAGTAACTTTGGTTTATTTGTTATACAGCTTTTGATTCAACTTATTTATATCGACATCAATATCAAATTTTTAGCGGCCCAATTAAGTTACATATTGGAATAAAAATCATTTTGTTCAATAGAAGGTCCCGATGACAGTTCTGTTTTTTTTTAATATTTATCAAAATTTAACCAAAAAGAGGAAAGGTCCTTAAGAGGTCACTGAAGTTGTTGAATGTCAAGCGATGCAAAACTGAAATGATGTAAATGATGTTTTCTAATCAGATAGAGAGATGATGTCAGGTAGATTTTTCGTCAGTCTGTGCTTCGTAGCTGTTCTGTGTGAGTCCTGTAACTCCAATATAAACCATCCAATATATTATACAAATCATTATATAAGTCAAAGGGAACATTATCCTCGAATAGAGGTCAATTTTACTAACATCAATTGGTTTATTTATTGGTTTCCGTCGCATTTTGCGACGCTGTTTTTTGGTAAGCCGTGTGTTTTCATCCAAATTTTGGGGTGATGGCGAGGGTTCCAGGTCCCGGCTTGGAGATCCGGGTTTGGAGCCTTGCTGGACATCGACAGGACTGACCGCAGGGTTCACACCTGGATGCTTACTGTGGCTGTGTGAGTTTGCAATGACATTAGAAGTTTGGTTATTAGCTGGCAAGAAATTACTATTATTATGGTGCTCGTATTGATTCAAGTTTGTAGCGGAGGGGTTTTGGGTTATGTTCAGGGGTAGAAAGGGTTGCGATTCTGGGTTACCCCCGCCCCCAATTCCTCCTCCTCCTTGGCCCTGGAGTCGAGGATCTCCTGGTCGCATCGGAGTTGAAGCACCCTGCACGAATCCGTATTCACCAGGTGTTGTCACGACGCCATTTGAGGTTATTTTGGTATTGAGTCTCCAAGGAATGCCCACCTGTAAAATCATATTCTGTTAAAAAAATTGATTATAACAATTTTTTATAATTTATTTTAACTAGGCATAAAAATAAAGAGAAAATTATTTGGAATCTACTTCTTTTCTCTTTCGAACTTCAGGGCGCTTAAGACCACCTTAAGTGATACTCTTTAGCAGGTTACTATGTAGAAAATATCGCATATATTTTTCATGGATGGGTAAATAAATAGCGTGAGTAGTTCAGTTATAATTAGAAAACAAACAGCGATATTTACGACACGCCATTTTGTTGGCGCGTCCTTTTGTTGGTGCTATGTTGTTTTAAAGCTAATCTAAAGAGCTTGAAGCCCATTTTTTAAAAAAAAAAATCTTAAATCTTTCAGAAACACCATTGAAAATTTTTTTCGCGAATTTGATGAGTAACTTAAACCCACTTGTGAAACCCATTTGAAGATAAAACGCAAATTCTTATTTTTGTCCGTATTTTGGTTTGAGTTGACGAGCGATTTTTGACAGCAAATTTATTTTCACTCAATTTTAGAACATAGAGTTGAAATTATGGTAGAAATGTATCCCATCTTTAGGTTACTCGTCGTGGTCAAGACTACAACTTGGACAGCTCAAGTTTAAGCTTTAACCTGCAAGGCCGAGACCTGCGCAGGGCCTCTGATTGTAAAATTGACACGATTATAGCTCAATCCAGAGCTAAAATAAGATTTGCAATTAGGCTTGCCAAATATTGACTTGTGGTTAGGTCTGGGAGTAATCTGCATTATACACAGAAAAAAAACTATGCCGCATCTTCTTGATAAGTTAGAAATGTCTACTTCAGGAACACAGAAGCTGTAGATAGAACCAACATTTTTTCAAACATTGTTGGTTGATTGAAACTATTTCTTATCAAATAAGTAGTTCAAGAATTGTTCGCAAGTTCTTTTGTTTATATTGTATTTTTTTAAAATTTACTTGTGAAGTTATCCAATTTGATCAATTAAAATTGCAATCTGATAAATAGATGACCCACGTTCAAGATATAGAAGGAAAAATCAAAGACTACAAAGAGACGCGCTCATCTGCGCTTTCGAAAAGCTAGTTCCGACCTGCAGTTTAACAGGATAATCAGACGCTAGACATCTCCTTCGACAAAAACCGATCCAAATGACAGAAAAGCATTTTTAGAACACGCACAACAACTTTTATTTGAATCTCAAACAATTAGTGGAAGCTGGAACCTATTGCAGCCTGCTTCAATCGGAAGGAAGGGGGAAGCTGAAGCTTCAAATGACGAAATTAAAGTTTGTTATATAAAACTAGTAAAACTTAAAGTAAAAAAATGAATATTATACCTATTTGGGAGCACCTTCAAAGTTAACTTTTATCAGTGATCTGTTGGCTCTCAAGTTCAGTTGCTGACACTTGCGAATGACAGAGATGTTTAGATCACGCAAAACGAAAGAGTCAATGCCGTAAAAGTCAGTCGAAAATTGTAAACGGTTGTGTAAACACGTTTACATTAATTGCTTCAAACTTTGTTCGAGAAAAATTTCGAGAACTTTGTTTGACAAGAAATTGCTTGAAACTTTGTTCACGTATAGACAACGCAAACCAACAACAAGAAAAAGCGTTCAAGACTAAGATTCTTCTCATGTAAAAAAAAAATCTTTAAAAAATCAAACAAATAATTATGAAACTCCTTTTTTTCTGAAAATATTTGTCGTCGCAGTGATCAAAATCAAAAAAAGGTCAATGTAAATTTCCTGCAAATTAGAATTAAGGCCATTTATCCATATTATCTTTTCATATAAACATAAATCAGAAGAATTACAAAAGCGGAAAAAGAGATAATCTCGAAAGAAAGCGTGCCGGCAGTAAGCACTGTTGAAATCATCAAATCAAAATCCGCTAAACCGAACTTTCAAAAACGTAAACTAAGCGCCATTTAATAACTCATGCAAAACTCCGACACTTTCTACTCTTTTTTCAGGTCTTCTTCTTTTGCTTTAATTTGAAACTACGGATTAGTATGGTTTTCCATAATTGAAACACAAACTTTCTGCTAGATTCACCGTTAGATTATGAGACAAAATGATTAAAAAGTGAGGAAATAAATAATAAAGAAACCGATTTGAAAAATGTTCAAAATATGAATAAATTGACTCCAACAAGCAAAAAGTTTTATTACTTAAAACTGTATTCAAAGCCTACAGTATTTTGTGTTTCGTAAGTTACTATCAAGTATCTGCACGTCAAATCTGTACCTTCAAGTTTCATTACATTATAGCGTTTCAAAACCGAAAGTTTCTTCAAAACAGATGCAGAAGTCTCGTAAAAAAACAGCGCGCTAACTACAATCAAGGAGAGTAATAATACATCATTTTCGTCATTGATCGAAATGAAAAATTATGTTCAAATTTAATTAACTTTACCCTAAAATTCTAGAAACTTTATATTCATTTTTTGAAACTTCATATCTCGGCAGGGACAAAAGAAGAAAACCATTTGTGTAAATATTCCAATGTCCCTGGGCTTTCAAAGGATACCACTCATCTCTATCTAATGTGGATATTTAGCGAATCAAAAATTACGGAACAAAAAAGTCAAGCTAGCAAAGAGTTCCGTTAATCTTTTGAATCTCTTCCGTTTGTGCCCACCCCCCCCCCCCCCCCACCACCCACTGGTTAGTGGTTGCTTTTTATTTGCACCCCCCAGACGCATGTGCCATATTTTATATGATCTGCAATTTATTGACACGTGCTCTGCGCTCTGCAACTGGGGCATGCATAACGTACTAAGGGGGGGGGGGGGGGCACAAACGGAAAAAATCCATTTTTTCATTGCATGAGGATGGAACAGTAATTGATAAATATGGGGCATCTCTTGCTACTGAAGTCAATACTTTCCAGGTCGAGGTGTGTGTCAATGATCAGACAGTTAAAATTGCACAGGAGGGGGGGGGGGGTAAAGTGTGTTTTTGATTACATGGACGAGCGCCATATTAAAGTCTGTCTACATGAGCGAGCTTCCTAGTCAAAGTCTGCCTAATGTCTGATTATTAACAAGCTAAATTCTGATCATCACCGAGCTAAATTCTGATCGTTAACTAGATAAATTCTGGTCATTAACGAGCTAAATTCAGCTAAATAAAGAGAAAGCGAGAAATTTGACATAGAATCTAGATGCCGCTGGTTGAGATAGATCATTGTATACGCTAATGTTTCTCTATGAAAGGAAACCGCTTCGCAAGCTAAGCTGACATTCTACCTCTCCCACCTGATTGTTTGACGAAACTGTAGCTGTGGTTGGTACCGTCTGCAATTCCTGGAGAAAGTCAAAGGATAAAAAATTGATTGAAAAATTTGAAAGGCCTCTCTGCGTCAACACAAATTTCACCACTATGGTCAGTTTCCTCTGATAAATCAAAATATCTTGATGTTTCTTAATTCATTAATTGATAAATGTTATTGTGACAGATGCTCTTTATTAACCGATATAATCTGATCAGCAACAATATATTTCCTGTTTTTTATCTGGCATAAGACGTGCTCGCATCACTTGGGCATTTTGCTCTTTTTACTAAGTTAAAAGGGAGTCGTAAACAAACAGTCGCAACAAAAAGCCTATTTTTGATAAACTTTTTTGACATTTCAGAAACTAAAAAAAAGTTACACTCCATTATTAAGACGTGTTCTGAGCTTACCTTTTTATAGGCTACTTCTGGAACTGTCTTATGGTTGTCTCAAGAATATAGGATACTCTTAAGGCTTACCTGTCTAACTAAAGTTCTAGATCTCTAGTCTGTTACTCTTCTATCTGAGCTTCAGTAGACAGTGCACGGGCCCCAATGCTAAAGTCTAACGTATATCTCAATACTAAACAAGAGCGGAGTAGAGAGAGAGAAATATACTTTATTATTATATCAGGTCTGTGACTAGTACCGACTAACGGGGTTGACTAAGGGGTTCTGAAGGGAAAACAGATAAACATTTAAGGAAAGATATTTTCCCTTTTTCAACCAATCAGGGTTGAGTATTTCAGTCTTTATTTTATTTAAATAAATAAAGTCTTCAAGTCTTTTGTTGGAAGTCAACATTGACTCCATCTTTACGGGGTTTTGAGTTTTTTGAAAATCTTCTGATTAGTACAAAAAGTCAATTTCTCTTTACTCTCTCTGAAGGATTTTCTTTTCTTTTTGAATGTGTTGCTTTGTAGTTCGTTCGTCAGTAGGTCGGTTCCCAGACACAGGTTGCCCAAAGAGCAAGGAGAGAACATCAACAACCACAAAAGTATCTATTCCAGTACCACATCCAGTGGGTGAAGAATCTTTCGGGTAGGCCCAATGATGATGTTGGAGGCGCTCCTGATGTCTGGCGACTTACCTGACTTACCTGATTTGTTTATGTTAGTTGTTTAAGGTTTAAAATTTTTTCTCTATATTAGATTATCATGTTAGGTGTTGTAATTGTTCTGTTATACGTAGTATCCCTTCCGGTTGGAAAGAGAAAATATTTTCATTTGTTCATAATGTTGTAAGGAATTCGTTGGAAAAATCGAGAGTAGTTAGGTATTTTGTCAACGAAAAGTCTGTTGACAACAACGAGAATTGTTAGTGACATGTGACTGTTTCGGCCATGTTAAATTTTGTTACTGAAGATGAACATGTTTTATTAATTTTGATGTCTCTCAAAATCAGGAGTTATTCTGATGCAATGCATTCTTACGAATTGTTTCGCCATACTTCTGCAGGGTTTGGATGTGTTAGTTGTTAGGGTTAGTGTTCACTGGTATTGTTCGCGTTTTTCGTGTCTGTAAATTTAGTAAAAGTTATAGATCTCGCTTATAGTTTGTGATGGGTATGTTAAAAATGTCCAATTGCCTGATTCCCATTAACGGTTATTTCATCATTGGATAAATTTAGTAAGTTATCCGTCTACGCGCTTTAGTTTTTAAAGGTTCGCCTGATACGTCACATTTATATTCATTCTTCCAAATAATTCCTTTGGTAATTATAATTCCTTTGGAAATTATATCATATTAGTTGATAATAGGTGTACTGTTGTTAGTTGTTACTATAGAAGGATGCATGTTCATACATGCGATAGTTTCATGTTATTAATTACATGTCCAAAAATGATGTTCTAATTGTTATTTTTATGTTTTACCATAATCAGGCCATAAAGTAATAAACTGATTTATGGATTTGTCAAAATTTTGTTATTTGAAATTTTTGAATTTGGAATATACCTATGTTTCAGTTTGTTAGAAACTGTCAATATGTTGTCATTTAGTTGTATCAGATTTGGTTAGAAAATATATCTCATACATGTTGTTATTTTGAATACCGAGTTTTGAGCTATTGTTATATAGTAATGTTGTTACTGAAATTGGTAGAATTGTCATGTCATGACTCAATCTATTGAATAACGATGTACACGCTATATGTTGAATTTATTGTGCATGTCTGTTACATAATACATATAACCTATAGTGTGGTATTATGCACTGTGTTGTGCATATTACGCTTGTTACGCTTGTTTGTATTTATTCCTCTTGTTTATACTAGAAGTTTTAAGTTACTTTTTGGTATTTTCTTTATTTACAAAAGTGCATATATCTAACTATGGAAAATCTTTCCATATGTACATGTATATTTCTATCAGCTAAGAGTAGGATAGGTAAAGTTTTTAGAAAAGTAAAAAATTTAGTTCTATCTAAAGTTTATTCTACATCAAGTGCTATAACAATTGCTCTAACTATCAGTAGTTATAAAGGGGTATAAACAGGTGTACAATTGTAGAGGATTGTACAAAGTTACTGAATGGTTATCTGGACAAATAGATATATATATATATATATATATATATATATATATATATATCAAATAGTTTGTTTCAAACAGTTAGAGTATAAATTGTTATTGTAATTGTTACTGCAAAAAGGGTAAAACACATATGCAGAGAGGGATTCATAGTTGGATAAGAATGTTCAAATTTATTCAATTTAAAGTGTTTGAATTCGACATTGTTACTTGTTCTCAGTTGATGTCATTACAATTTGTCCGGTTGTTTGGGATGATTTGTTCTGTCCCTATAATGCTTGTATTCCTTAAGAAAATGATCGTCTTTTGACAGGAAATGTGAGAGGAGATTTGTTATTTCGTCACTTGGTACGTGAGTTATCGACGCTTTAACTGTATTCCTGATTTCATTTTAAATTTCCGTTACTTTTCGTTCGTTATTGAATTGTATTCTATTACTAAAGGCTTTATTCGTTACGCTGCCTTCTAAGTGGTAAGTGTGATATTCTTCACACGGTTCAAGCGCTTCGATTGGTACAATTAGTGGTCGCTCCGGTGCTTCCTTGGGTTGAAAAATGTAATAATTCTTAATGGGGTCAAAATTACGTAAAGTCCCGATGGTATAGTTCCATTTTAGCTTATATCCGTAGTTTAAGAAATACGGTTAGGTTAATTGATCGTTAATGTGTATGTAACTCTTAGTAGTGTTAATGTTCTTATCGCGCAGGAACGTATAGTATATCAAGTTGTGTATCAACTTTGTTTCGTGTACCCGATAATTGTTGTTTTGTACATCTTTCGGTGTTGGATGTCAGAAGCTAAAAGATAGTTGGAAAATTTGATGTTCGAATACACTGTAAGCCGAAAGGTCTTGTGATGCCTTGGCGACAAGGTAGTCAAAAGTACAATTTACTGGTACCTTGAACTCGTAGTCATAATCATACATGAAGCATTCTGTTAGACTGTAGAATTGTTTTAAGATGGGGTATGTTGACTGATGCAGTTTATCTCTCCCCATATTTTTAGTACTACGCTTTACAGTGTTAGTATTCTCGGAAAGTAGAGGCGGAAAATATTCCGAGACGCGATCTTTTAAGTTATGTAATGGAGTTATAACAAAATTGTAATCTCGGGAATCGAATGGCATTTCAGACCAGTTACGGTACGATAGTAAATGATTATAATTACTGTTGTGTGGATTGTTAAGAGTTCTCGGGTCCTTTTCTTGGAACCAAATTGTTTCCATGACAGTTGTTGTAGGGGTTGGTTCATTGGTTGACTGGTGAAAGAACGATTTCCTATTGTTACTCGTAGGTGTAACTGCGTACGGAAACCGGAGGTTGTTCGGTCTTATGTGGTGTAGATTAGTAGCAATCCAACTTTGGTGAGCACTGTTCTGTAGTCTATTAGTTGCGGTTGTATACTCATCAGATTGGGATGGTCGTTTTGGTGGTGGATAGTTTGGTAAGGGAGGAGAGACATATGTTTCGTTCGGAGTTTTGTTACTCGGCCTAGTGTTCTGGTAACTATGTGTATTAGTGCTTGTACCTAGTTCATTTGTTCTGTTACAAAACGAATCTAGATTTTGTCGGGTATCCGACTGTCGCTTTTTACCAATGTGTTCTGATATGTGGTTCGCTAACTCTTGTGGTGTACGCTGGTTAGTCTGTGTCTGTTGTTCAGATGTCGCGTTTTCCACTTCTATTCTCATAGTTGTTACTCGATCCTGTGGGTGATCAAAATTGTCCTCCATTTGCGTACTACAGTCGGATGCGTTGTCGCGGATTTTCACTGGACTTGATCGTCCAGAGCCAGGGCTGAGCTCGCCTTCTTCCACATCATAGCTTAGTGGAGAGTCTGTTTTGTAGGGGGAATCAATTTCGTAGTCCATTCTGGAAGCCATTTGCTAAAATTGTTACTATGTTTAGTACATATTCTCGATTATTACATATGTTACGATTATTATTTTTGTTATTAGTTGATTGTTATTTAGTGTCGTTATGACTATTTTCCATCAGAATTTTCTTGTTACTATCATTACCAATAAAGTATTGTTATATCAGTATGAATGGATATCGATGGATCAGTGCTTAACGGTTAGTGTGTTGTTGCATATCGTTACGAAACACGTATTTATATTGTTACTTCTATATGAATTATGTAAAAACTACAAGTATTTGTGAAATATGAAAATGAGGTATAAAGACTGATAGATAAATATTGTTAAGAAGATGTAGAAATTGAATAGAAATGTAATGAAAAGAGGGGTACGTGAAATTAATTAACATCGAAGGATTGTGTTGTACATAAATTGTGTAATGTTAGTTGTTCGTGTACTACGTGGTTGTTGTTAAACCTCGTATGTATCTGCCGAATGATTTTTAAAATATGTTACTTCATTCGTATGTGGTTGATCGTCATTTTTTAAAATGTCTAAACTATGGCTGCGATTATGCATTTTGTTAGCCGTTATTTTTAGTTGGTCGAAATCTATTGGTGGTGGATTCTGTATATCCATTAGTTTTACCGTTGGTATTAGATGGTGTTTATTTGTAGATTTATTAGATGTTTGTGCTATTTCATAAGATGTTGACTGGTTCATATTGAGTGGTGGTTCATATTGGTGTGTCCGAAATGATGTAGTTTGTTGTTGTATGTTAGGCGCACTAGAAAGGGGTGCATTATGAGTTAAACGTGTATTACGGAATGATACGTTATTTCCCAAACATTGATATGCAGGAGGTGGAGTAATAAATTGTGGTGGTAGTGTTTGTAGTTTGTTTTCCGATATTGTTTCCAATGGTTCTACTTTTAATGGTTCTTGTTTATATTTTCTTTCTGGTAATGGTGGTTTTTGTTTCTTTGGAGGTGAATTTGTTGTTCTTAACTGTAATCCTTTATCCGTTCTACGAATTGTGGTGTTATAATGTTTGTAGTTTGTGTCTATATTAATTTCTGCAGGTTTGTCATTATCAGTATAATCTGTGGTATGTGTTATGTCTGTGGAATGTCTGCGAAACGTATGTTTCTTTTTTGGTTTGTGATTTCCGTAGTGTGTATAATTTTCATCGCTGTTGTGGCTATTTTCTTCTTCTTGTATTTGAGCTACTAGTTGTGTTAGTGTTTGAGAAAAGATTCCGAATATTCCTGTAAGGAGTATTTTTGTTATACTGGCTTGTTTGCCGATTGCTCTATGTATTTCAAAAGCGTTGTAGAAATTTGTAATTAAGTTTGTAAGAAATAGTATCATGCTTATCATTGCGTAGATTATTGCCATTTTTTCTAAGACGTACCATGGCCAACAAAAGATTGTCAATATTTGTTTTTTAAGCCATGCTCCGTCAAAGATTTCTTTCCAGTTAACAATGGGTTGGTCGATTTGGAAGTTATCTCCATTTATGTTCAGATCTCTTAACCATTCTAGTGATTGTTCGCAGTTTTTGTAAGTTTGTAGTCGTCCTAGTTGTTCAAGTTCTAGCAATTTTTGTGCGTTTGCTGATGTTGCTTCTTGTAATGGTTTTTCGCGATATCTCATGTATTCGTGTAATAAATTTCGTTTTCGTTCTTGGATTAGTTGTTCTTTACTGTATATACCACTTTCTATTAAACTTGCTTTACTAAAGATGTTATCAAGTACGATTTCTCCAGGTGATATAGTGTTCAATTTTGTTTCTACTTTTACAGGGTAGGCTGTTACTCTATATCTTGCTGTTTTTTCAGTGTCAATTGAGATTAGTTGGTCGAAGTTGCTGTGTGAACATGGGACTTTCTTTGCCTATAAGTATGTTTGTCTTGTAAGTTGATGTACATATTGTACTCTGTTCTTATACAGTATTGGTATTTTGTCATAACATTCTCGGGTTTGCGGTACATATAAAGATGATGATTTTTTCGCGCATTTGTACATTTTCATTACGTTTACTCCTTCTTGTTTTACAAAGATAGATCTATCTCCTGAGGATGTATCCTAAGAGTGGTGTGTTCTTTTGTACTTGTGTTAATGTTAATTGTCGAATATTCCTAGTTTGTTCGCAAATTTGTGAATAAAATTCTATTGCTTGTAGGCTGATTCTTGAATATATGTTACTCATGTAGAGGTCCATTTTCATGTTTAAATGTGTGTTTTCGTTTGCGAAACCATAGTAGTATTGTTTGTTATCTTCGTCTTCATATCGTTTTTGTTCTGATATTATTTGTTTAGGTTTAATTTTTATAAATTTTTCATCGTCAAATTTGTCTTTCTTTTTTGTTACTTTTTGTCCTGTATGCAAATCAAATCCGTATTCATAGATTATGTAAATATCGTCGTATTCGGTTTTGTGTATGGGTTGTAGTGATCCGCACCCACGTTCTACGAGTGGGTATACTTCAAATCTTGTAGTGATATTATCTGTTTTGTTGAACTTTGCTTTTTGTGTTATATCAGGTTGTTGGACTGTTGTCCAGTCCGCGTTTGTTTCTATCCAATATCTATCTTGGTATTTTGCCATAAATGCGTCAAATCTAAATAATTCAAATAATTGACAATGTGTTTGGGGCTCCCAAACTATTGTTGCTTTTGTGAAAGGTGTCGGTAGACATTCTCCTTTGCGGAGGTCGCATGATAATTTTGTTCCCATATATGATATTTCTTCAGTGTCTAAATTTGATATGAGTGATATTTCTCGTATTTCTAATGTCCAGTCTAGTATGTCTTTTCTGTTTTGTTTTTTGGTCCTTTCATGCAGTTCGATTGTGCATTTTTATTTGCGTTCGGTATCCACATCGGGTTTGTATAATCATAAACTATTCGTCCGTATGGTGGTACCATAGGAGTATCACGGTCGAATTGTATTCTTCCTTGCATATCTTCGATCTTTGTCTGAAGTGGTGGGTTAGCTATGTAATTGAATGAAATGTTATTTCGTGTTGGTTTGTATCTTGTGTTTTTAAGAAGGTTTATTCTAGCGAGTTCGTTACGAACTTCATCTGCAGCTAGTATTTTTGTTCTTTGAGCATCTGAGACGTAATAACTTGGTCTATTAGCTCTGATATAGTCGGTGTGTTGTGAACACCATTCTACGCGTTCTTTTATTGTTCCTGCAACGGCGTATTCTTTTATTTCTACCGCTTGTGCTTTCGATAATAGTTGTACTTCAGTTTTTGTCATATCTAACTCTAGTGGTTTGAATTTACATGTCTTATTTTGTTTAATTCGTAATATTTAACATTAGTTATTTCTTCTGCGTCACAATCGTAATGCTCAATGAAAATGTCTTGTGGTCCTGCTGCGGAGCCGTTGATATTCTGTCCTGTTAGTTCTACAAAGTCTATTTTTGTTTGTCGCTTTTGTCTTTTATTGTTCATGCCAAATGTTTCTAATATACTATCTGTTAATCGTTCTCTGTAGAAGTTCCAATTTCGTGTCCATTTATCGTTGGCTATTTTCCACATTGCTTCGTAGTCTGAACTGTTTTTAAAGTTATCGAGTTCTTCGATTTTGGTGTTATTGAAATGTTGTGAATTAGTGTTGATAGAATTCTGATTAAATACATGGTGTTGAAGGTTATTATATTTTTGTTGATCAGTTGTGTGGAAATTATTGATGGCTTTTCATTTCTTGTTTTGTTTTTATTTTTAAAATGTTTGATTTGTATTTCCATTTTTTCATTTATACGGTTTTTAATGCGTTGCTTAGCATCATTTTTTAGTCTCTGTTCTAATTGTATTTTAGTTTCTACTTTCATATATATGTATATTAATTTTATTAATAATTTGAAAATAATAGTTTTTAGTTGAATCGACATGTGTATGACAGACCGGTGTGTGGATTATAGAATGTTGCAAATCCTAATGTCTGTTTTGTATATCTGTCAAATTTGTATATGAAGTCAATGCATATGAACGGTGCTGGAAGTGTGGTTGTTACTATTGATGGTGTAGTTGCGTGGAACGGGTGATTAAAGACAGTGTCGTATTTAATTGTTGTGTTAAAATTAAGTTCGAGAGATGGTGTTGCTAAAACGTTAAGTGCTGCGTTACGTTGTCGATGTGTGAGATTTAAAGTGTTTGTTAGTCTACTTCTTGACCAATTAGTAAGTGTATCACCGAGATTAGTGGGTCCGTATAATGGTGGAGGTGGATTCCAAGTTTTGTGATCTAGTGCGAAAAGATATGTATGTTCATTAGTCCTACTTTTAGTAGGGGGATTTGGGTTAAGTGTTGGTGTTGATCTTGTTCTACCAGGATGGCTTGATGGTAATCTTATTTCTGGTATAAACGATGATGGGGATAAAGCTGTGTTTCTTGGTGGCTGTAGGGAGTTTGTTAGTTCAACGTGTGTGAGTGGGTGTTTGGATTGTACTATTACCAGAATGATCGCTTGGAGAACTTAAACTAAAATTGTGTAGTGTTCCTGTTCTACTTGGTGGTTCTGAGTTTCCTACTTCTATAGGTCTTATTATGTTAGATTCTATATCTGTTGAACCATATGAAACGAGTGTTGAATCTTGTGTTGGGAATGATAGCGAAGATCGACGTCGTGCTCTTGAGAGTTCTCTTCTTTCCGGGCGGTCTCGCCTTACGGTATATGGATTTTCGTTTCCGGAATTATCATCAATTTCTGGTGAAGTTGGTATATTCAATAAATCTGTAACTCCGTTATGATGTGGTCTTTCCTGACTATTATTGTTACTTTGATTATTGTTAGACGACGCAATCTTTGCAGGTTATACCTTAAGCTCCTGAGCCAAGTCCGTGTGGTGAGACTTGGACGAATGATGGTGAGAGGATTATTAGTGGTGTTAATTCTTGTTCTGGTTGTTTTGCTTGTGCTCCTAGATTTGATACCCAAATTTCGTTATTTTCAAGTCTTAGTTGTAATTGATAAATTATAATGTTGCCGCATAATGGTGAATTTTCAGGAAATCCTATTTGTAAATAAAATTTTTGGGAGTGTAGTGTGTAATATGTTGATTCTTCTATATCTGGTAAAGGATCAATTTTTATGGCTTTATTAACATTAAACCCATGCGTAAGAAAAAAATAAATTATTAGTGCAATTTTAAAAAAATTTAAAAATTTCTAGTTCTATTATATCTAAATTAGACTTGCATATATGAAATATATCAGAATGTACTTCATGCATTAGTCATATTATTGAACTGTTGGGCTGGCGTAGATTACTCTACGGTTTCTAATAACTTCGTATATTGTTACTATAGCTAAATACGTTGAAACAACTACTATACACGGTACGAGAAAGATAGTTACGAAAAATATTATTTTAGACAATAGTAAATACGTTGCTATTAGTGCGTTAGTAAAATCAATTGTTGAAACTGTTTTTGTTGTTTTCTATATGTTTTGTTTATTTTATTATTTGTTTGTATATGAATATTAGATATTATGGTTTTAATATTTATCCGGTGGATATGAGATATAAAGCTTCACTGAAGAGTGACGGTTATTTACTAGTGTAACTGACACTTAAAGGTGTTGCACTATAAAAGTACTGTATTTCCAAAAGTATCTGTATTTTATGTTATTGATATATAACGATAACGATGATAGGTATCATTACTTATTGAGTTTCTCAACTTGTCGTCTGACAATGTTACAGCGTCTTTTTTGCAAACAATTAGAAAAACTGTGTGTAATTTGTTTATATTGACACACTTGTCTGTGTTAATTTGTTGTTTTACTTTTTCAAATTTTGTAATTGTTTCAATACACGGTGCCGTGTTCTTTAGTATTTCAAAATGTTTTTCTCCCCAAAAGAGTTTTACGTCTTGTCCGGTTTCTGTTTCTCCTTCTATTATAAGAAGATAATTTTTAGGTGAGATTCTACAGTTTGTTAGTTTAATACTGTCGTTGTCGAAATGTATTTGACAGTTTGGTGGATATTCAAGTTCAATATAATCGTCTATTTGAACAACTATTTTTATGCAAAGTTGATTTCTATTCAATGATTTCATAAATTCTGAGACTGATAGCATAAGTGGTTGGTCATTACAATGTTTACTGTAATGATGAATTAGTCTGTCAGAAATGAAGTTAAAATAATTCAGGTTACCTGGTACTGTTGAATCGTTTGTGACTGAAATTTTGGTGATAAAACAGTTGATTGAAGAAGAAGTATTCTGTTTATGTCTTAATGAGTTATTCTGAGATTCCTCAAAACTGTTTTGTCTTGGTCGAGAGAATATGAAATTTTTTAATTTCAGAATTATTTGTTGGTTTCAGAAATGAAATGAGATTATTACTTTTAGAAATGAAATGAAAAGAGGTTATATTTGTATTTAAGACTATGAATTCAGAAATAGAAGGATGTTTTGAGTAGAAGTTGGAAGTTTTTTCTCACTGAATATTTGAATTTATGTTTTTGTGTATTATTTTAACTGAAATTTTTCAGATTTTTCAAGTGAAGCTGAGGTTGTGATTTGTACGAGACAAAATCGGAGTTGTGATTTTTAACTCAACTGTTTGTTGCCTCTATAATATTCTTGGCATTTGCATATCTTCCGTTTTCTTTTCTTGGTTCTTGAAGTTGCCAATTTTACTAACTTTATTCGTTTTATCGTTTTATCCGTTTTATTCGTATGACGTAGGTGGATAGTGACGTATTATTCAAGTAAAATGTCATTTTAGAATTTCTATTTAGCCTAAATGTCTATATGGCAGAAATGTCTATTTTAGTTCGAATGTCTATTTAGCCGAAGGGCGTTTTACTGATGTTACGCGTTAGAGGTTGTTTGGTCAGTGTTATAAGCCAGAGGTCGTATGACCGATGAGTAATGAGTAATCAATGTAAACTAGATGTCATGTATTTTAGATATTGAGCCGTTTAATTGCCGTTGTTCACTTGTTGGAAATACCCTGGTTAGAGTACGCTGGATATTACCGGATTGTTGCACATTACTGGATCGTAACACTTATTGGAGTGTTGCGCGTATTAGATTATTACGCTTATCGGATTGTTACACACATTGTTACACGCATTGTTACTCGTGTTTTATAGTTAATCTGCTCATGAAATAGGAAGTTACTGAAAAGAGGAAGTTATTAGAAAGAGGACGTAACTGTATATTTGTAACCGTTTATATTTAGATGTACTTTGTTATTCTTAGCTTCCGCCTTGTTATGTTTCAGTGTGTTCCGTATTAATTTTTGTCCTTAGTTTTTTTTTATCTGATTGTCATTTGTTACATTGTTATTATTTGTTGTTATTCCTGTTGTTATTGCTTGTCCTCTTGACGTTAATATTATAAAGGTTTAAGTATTATAAATTTTTTATATTATTTTTATTTTCAATGTTCCATAGTATTGGCGCCTACAAAATGTCTATTCCATTCCGCGAGTCCTCTATCGTGTTATAGTGGACATTGTTATTTGATTCTATTTGTTATTTGATTATTTTGATATTTGATTGATTTGTTTATTGTTTAATCGTCAACAAACTCGAAACGTCTATTCCAGTTCCAAGCCTGTGAACATCAAAAAGAACAATGTTACAACGTCTTTTTTGCAAACAATTAGAAAAACTGTGTGTAATTTGTTTATATTGACACACTTGTCAGTGTTAATTTGTTGTTTTAATTTTTCAAATTTTGTAATTGTTTCAATACACGGTGCCGTGTTCTTTAGTATTTCAAAATGTTTTTCTCCCCAAAAGAGTTTTACGTCTTGTCCGGTTTATGTTTCTCCTTCTATTATAAGAAGATAATTTTTAGGTGAGATTCTACAGTTTGTTAGTTTAATACTGTAGTTGTCGAAATGTATTTGACCGTTTGGTGGATATTCAAGTTCAATATAATCGTCTATTTGAACAACTATTTTTATGCAAAGTTGATTTCTATTCAATGATTTCATAAACCCTGAGACTGATAGCATAGGTGGTTGGTCATTACAATGTTTACTGTAATGATGAATTAGTCTGTCAGAAATGAAGTTAAAATAATTCAGGTTACCTGGTACTGTTGAATCGTTTGTGACTGAAATTTTGGTGATAAAACAGTTGATTGAAGAAGAAGTATTCTGTTTATGTCTTAATGAGTTATTCGGAGATTCCTCAAAACTGTTTTTTCTTGGTCGAGAGAATATGAAATTTTTTAATTTCAGAATTATTTGTTGGTTTCAGAAATGAAATGAGATTATAACTTTTAGAAATGAAATGAAAAGAGGTTATATTTGTATTTAAGACTATGAATTCAGAAATAGAAGGATGTTTTGAGTAGAAGTTGGAAGTTTTTTCTCACTGAATATTTGAATTTATGTTTTTGTGTTTTATTTTAGCTGAAATTTTTCAGATTTTTCAAGTGAAGCTGAGGTTGTGATTTGTACGAGACAAAATCGGAGTTGTGATTTTTAACTCAACTGTTTGTTGCCTCTATAATATTCTTGGCATTTGCATATCTTCCGTTTTCTTTTCTTGGTTCTTGAAGTTGCCAATTTTACTAATTTTATTCGTTTTATCGTTTTATCCGTTTTATTCGTATGACGTAGGTGGATAGTGACGTATTATTCAAGTAAAATGTCATTTTAGAATTTCCATTTAGCCTAAATGTCTATATGGCAGAAATGTCTATTTTAGTTCGAATGTCTATTTAGCCGAAGGGCGTTTTACTGATGTTACGCGTTAGAGGTTGTTTGGTCAGTGTTATAAGCCAGAGGTCGTATGACCGATGAGTAATGAGTAATCAATGTAAGCTAGATGTCATGTCAATTTTACTAATTTACTGGGTCTAATTAGACTTTTGGATTCTGAGTTTTCGAATATTAAGATTCTTTGTGAAGTTACTTCAGCTTTGTTGTTATGATTGTTTTTCCCTTGTAATTGGTATGTTGGTATGTAATTGGTATGTTTGTCGGTAGTGTGACGTATTTTTGTCATGGTATGTTAGAGGTAGTAACTAGTTACTTGATGGTGTTTTTGTCACTTGTTAACATTTAGCTTCAAGTAGGTTTTTAATCAATGGTGGAATTGATGTAGATGGTTGAAGTGGATGGTGACGCCTTTGGTGTATATCGTTAATGAGTTACTAAGTTGAGTTACCAAATTGGTATTTGGTGCAAATGGTGCAAATGTCAAGTGGATGGTTGGTTTGCAAACTGCAACTGTTAATTAGTTGTTTGGTATCGACGTCATGTCGAACGTATTTGAGTGTATTATTGAAATGTTGTGCAGATGAAGTGTTTACTTCAACTGTGAAATGATCTTTGTCAGATCTATCATGGTAATCACCATTTCATTCATGACGCTGAATATGTTAATTGGTTTGGCATTTTCTGTTTGTTACAAATTGCGTCTGCAAGGGAACGGTTTAGTCCCTGTAATTTGTTTGTAAATTCTTTTTATCTGTAGATGAAAGTGGTAATTTGTTCCTTTCTTTCTTTGTTCTGTGTTATTGAGGTCCTTGTTACCTTTTGTAATCTTTGTATTTTTTCTAATGAGGATACTAATGAGGTCTTTTCCTGCTAATCATAGCGTGTTGTTAACGTCCGTTTTATTCGTATGACGTAGGTGGATAGTGACGTATTATTCAAGTAAAATGTCATTGTAGAATTTCCATTTAGCCTAAATGTCTATATGGCAGAAATTTCTATTTTAGTTCGAATGTCTATTTAGCCGAAGGGCGTTTTACTGATGTTACGCGTTAGAGTTATGAGCCAGAGGTCGTATGACCGATGAGTAATGAGTAATCAATGTAAACTAGATGTCATGTATTTTAGATATTGAGCCGTTTAATTGCCGTTGTTCACTTGTTGGAAATACCCTGGTTAGAGTACGCTGGATGTTACCGGATTGTTGCACATTACTGGATCGTAACACTTATTGGAGTGTTGCGCCTATTAGATTGTTACGCTTATCGGATTGTTACACACATTGTTACACGCATTGTTACTCGTGTTTTATAGTTAATCTGCTCATGAAATAGGAAGTTACTGAAAAGAGGAAGTTATTAGAAAGAGGACGTAACTGTATATTTGTAACCGTTTATATTTAGATGTACTTTGTTATTCTTAGCTTCCGCCTTGTTATGTTTCAGTGTGTTCCGTATTAATTTTTGTCGTTAGTATTTTTTTATCTGTTTGTCATTTGTTACATTGTTATTAATTGTTGTTATTCCTGTTGTTATTGCTTGTCCTTTTGACGTTAATATTATAAATGTTTAAGTATTATAAATTTTTTATATTATTTTTATTTTCAATGTTCCATAGTATTGGCGCCTACAAAATATCTATTCCATTCCGCGAGTCCTCTATCGTGTTATAGTGGACATTGTTATTTGATTCTATTTGTTATTTGATTATTTTGATATTTGATTGATTTGTTTAATGTTTAATCGTCAACAAACTCGAAACGTCTATTCCAGTTCCAAGCCTGTGAACATCAAAAAGGAAAACCGTTTGTGTTTTGACTGTATTGTTTTTTGTATTTGTTTACATGAAATTACCCTGTCCAGTCATTGGTGATTGGTTCAAGGGCTACTATCAATACCTATTTGTATTAGTGTATCCTGTTTGGACATTTTACTTGTTATTTTGATTGTTTTGTTTTTTGTTTTGTTTGTTTTATTTGACTAATGACAGTGGATTGGATGGCGATGGCTGTGTTGAGGAAGTGACCGACGGTTGGTGATGAGAAGCTGTTGTGAGATTGTAAAGGAAGATGATGTTTCATGATAAAAGATATAGTGAATGAGGAAGGTGATGTTTTTAAAGAAAAAGGTGATGTTGGAAGAAGAGGATGGTTAATACATTAATATTTTATTTTTTCTATTTAGTTGTTTATTGAGATATCTCGTGTGTTCATTTTGTTCCACTAGAAGGTTTTAATATTTAGGGAAGGTAAATTGCAATTTAATTCTATATTATCACTGATTAGATTAGTTCATATACTAAATATTGGTTGGAATAATTGTTAGTAAATACGGATTATATGGTTATGGATTATAGGGGATAGTGGTTAGGTGTTGGTTATTAACACTTTTTAGTTTCGATGAGTTTTTATATTTATCTGTATTTTAATATTGATGTTTTCTTTATTTAATATAGATGTGCCTTTTCATTCTGCGTTTTTATTGTTCTGGTGGTATGCACACAAGGTTCGGGTTAGGAGGGTGTGCTATTTCTGTGCAGTAGAAATACTGAATGTTTTCAAAGTAGTAGAAAACTGAATGTGTTCAGACTAGTAGAGATACTTATGTATTCAAAGTAGTGGAAATACTGAACATTGATTTTACATTATTAAATTAGCAGGATGTGTAATAGATACGAAATAGAATTGAGGATGTTATAGAATAGAGAATGTTATAGTAGGAAATAGAGTTCTAGAATATAATACCAGAGTATAATACTGAATAGTACAATATGTAAAATAATCTAATACTGTTAACATTCGTGAATTAGATACCATAAAATAGTGTTAGTATTATTATTATTATTATTATTATTATTATTATTATTATTATTATTATTATTATTATTATTATTATTATTATTATTATTATTATTATTATTATTATTATTATTATTATTATTATTATTATTATTATTAATATTATTATTATTATTAGTATTATTATTATTATTATTATTATTATTATTATTATTATTATTATTATTATTATTATTATTATTATTATTATTTTGGTTGTTGCTTGATTATTTTAATAGTGTTATCTTCCAGTTGCTACATTAGGTTGTTTTAATGTTGGAATCTCATTTTGTGAGTAAGTAGTTTTGTAATTCTATTTTGATATGTTTTTCTTTTGGATAATATGGTACAATGTGATTTCTGTGGATTGTAATCTGTTCTTTATTCTTATCTTTTAATATGTATGTTGTTTCTGTAGGTTTATCTATGATTAGATATGGTCCTGTTTTCAGGGGTAACAGTTTTTTTGATACTCCGTCAACTTTTTGTTGATTTGTTTTTAATACAAAAGTATTCTTTTCAAGTGGTTTTGCTGTTCTGAATCTGAGATTCATTTCATCTGTTAATTTTTTCTTTTCTGTAGGATTTTTGTTATAGATTAATATGTGTCGTTATAATGTCTTTCTTTATCAAGGAACCATTTAGCAAATGTTCCTTTTTGTAATTTTGCAATTTTTGGATGATTAAATTGTTTTTCCAGATGGGTGTGTGCTGGCTGTGTGTTATTATGTTATTATGTGTGTTTTTTGTTGTGTTTTTATGTTATTTATTAATCTGAGATAATCATCATCATGGTGTATTGTGTATGGTCCTTTTTGATTTTTCTCAATGATGAGGTCATCTTTTTCTACAATCGGTGATTGCCAATTTTTTGTTTTGGGTTTATAGTTTGGGATCAGATTTGTTTTGTTTCTGTGTTGTATTTCTCGTATGAGGTTGGGTGATATTCATTTTTATCAATATTTAATTCGAAGTAGAAATTGTGTATGTTAGCTAATACTGGGTAATGTGTTTTTCTGTATTTTAGTCATTGGTATTGTTACATATGCTGTATTTGCATTCGAGGTTGTTTGTAAATGGTGTTTTTGCGAGAAAAAATTTTATGTTTTCTGGTATTTCTACTGTTATATTTCGTGTTTTCTTAAAATGTTCTTCGTCTATTGTTCTGCTTAGAAGGTCAGGGAGGGCTAGGTTTTTTCCTTCTGTCCAAATTATGTGTAAATTTGGGAATTTCTTTAATATTAATTGGAATCTATAAACTCTATGATTTGGTTTGTTCTTTTGAGTAAAAAGATAAATTATTGGTTTATGATCTGTGAATAATACTATTGGGTGGTTTGAACCTGTTAGTAAAATTTCAAACTCTGTTAGAGCGAACATTATCGCTGAGCATTCTCTGATTAATGTTGATAGTCGCATTTCGATAGGTGTGAATAGTCTGGAATTTAGGGATACTAATTTCATCTTTCTTTCAGTTGGTTGTTGTTGTAATAGTGCTGCTCCGATGCCTGTGTTTGATGCATCTGTGATAATGTAGAATGTTTTTGTAGTATCTGGCATTGTTAGTTCTAAGTTGTGTGTTTTTGTTCTTTTCATTTGTTCAAAAATTTGTTGATGCTCTTTTGTCCATTTCAAATCCTTTTCTTTGTGTAGGAGATTATATATTGGTTGTAATAGTGGTTGCATTCCACAGACGTATTTCGCAAGGCAATTTATTGTTCTGAGGAAACCATCAATTCTTGAAGTTATTGCTTTTACTTTTTTGTCTTCAATGATGTGTCCGAGAATTTTGACTTTTTTCAACATGAAGTATGTTTTATCAGGTGCTGCTTTAAGATTTTCTTTCAATAATATTTTATGATATTCTATTAATGTTTCATACATTTGTGGGTATGAATTGGTTTGAATGAAGATGTCGTCGACATATGTGATTACCGTCCCTTTCCTGACTAAGGGATACAGAAAATGTGTTAATATGGATGCAAACGCTGCTGGTCCAATGGATATTCCGTGAAATAGGCGTTTGAAACAATATTTTTCGTTTCCAATTGTAAAATGAGTGTATCTCATTGATTGTTCGTCTAAAGGTATTTGGTTATATGCACTATTGAGATCAGCTGTCGTGAATATTTTTCCGTTTATCCGTGTTAGGGCTACATCAACTGGTTCGATGGGCCAGTTGCATTTAGATTTGTCAATCATGCTATTCAAGTATCTTGCGTCTAACACTATTTTTAATGATTCTCCTTTTCGTAGAATAATTACTGGGTTTGTGAATGTGCTCCCTGTAGATAATTGTTCTTTGTTAACTGGTGCAATTATGTTGTATTTCTTCAATACATCTAGCAATTTTTGGATTCTTTCTCGTAAGTGAATTGGTACTTTGCATATTCTCTGTTTTGCGAAAATTGCATCTTTTTCATAGGTAGATTCAATTTTACTTTTGTTTTTCCAACGTCGAATTTTGTTGTTGCGTACACTTGTTTGTATTTTAGTATGATTGTTACTATTTTTTCGAATTCCTCTTGTGTTAGATGTGAATGTTGAAAATCAAACATTTGAATGAATTCTTTTTCTGATGTTGTGTTTTTGTTAATATCAAATTTGCATTTAAAATTAGGTTTTCTTTCAAATTTTGCTACTTGTTCAATTGTTTCGTTTTCTTGTATGTTTAGTATTTCGTTAAAGTCGTTTTCATTTTCATATGTTAGATGATATAATGCTGAAAATAAGTCTATCGAACTCGTTTGGTACAGTTCTTATTTATGTAGTTTGAATGTAATGTTTTGATACATTAATTGTCACTTATGTTGATCTTTATTTATTAAGAATATGTCTATGAAGTGTTCTTTTTCATCGACAAATCTTTTATGTCTGTTAATGATAAATTTTGATATTTGTTTATCGGTTCGAAATAGTGCATTGATTTGTATATTGTTTTTCCATTTGATTTTTCCATCTGTTTAAATATTGGTATAGAAAAAGTTATGCAATTGTGTTGGTCGCGTTCCAAGTATAATGGTTCTTTGTTAAAAATTGGGTATAATCGAGAGTAATAAGGATATCCATTTGTACTGTTCATGAAGCAGGTAATGTCGTTATCCATAATTGTGTTAGTATTTATTGTTAGTTTGTTCGTATTTACATTTATTGTTTCTATGTATTCTTTCAAGAATGGAGTTCCAAGTATATTATGATTGCATTGTGTTACGTAAAAATGTATACTAAAGTTAAGTTGGGGTTTATTTCTGCTGTTTGATGTTTTGTCAGGTGTTAGATTTAGTATTACTGCTCCGAATGTTTCTATAGTTGTATTGTTTGCTGCTGTTAGCGTCTTGTTAGCTTGTTCGAGACGTATCTCTGGGTTGTTATAATTTATTTCGTTCCAAGTATCTTCGTTCAAAAGATTTAATGTTGCTCCAGAATCTAATAGAAAATCAATTTCTAGTATAGGTCTTTGCTTTGTAAAAACTTGTTCAATTTTGTTGCACTGGTACATCGGTAGTATCCAGGTTGGGTTACTTTCTAGTGTATTTATTAAGGTGTTGCATGTGTCTTCGTTAGCATTATAGAATTTATCTAATATTTCTTGGTCTTCATTTGCAGATTCGGATGTGTATTCGTAATTGTCAATTCCAGGTAGGTCATCGTTTTGTCTTTCTGTTTCTATGTTATTTATTTTGTTTTTAATGTTATTGTTGTATTTATTTCCGTCTGTTCTTCGATCTTTTGAATGATATCTATCATTTTGTTCTTTTTGCGTTGAGTGTCTTCTGTCATCCCTATTATTTTTATTATTAGAATAATGTCTATTGTTACTACTTGATCGTTGTCTGTATCTATCACTTTTGTTTGAGTCTTTACTATAATGTCTTTGTCTATTATTATTATTATAATTATTATTATTATTTCTGTTGTATGGTGAATGTTGTCTTGAGTGACTGCGGTTTGTGTATCTTGAACTTGATCTGCTATTGTCGTATTTGTTATGATTATTGTTTCTGTTGTAACTGTTAGTTCTACTTCTATTATAATTGTTTCCATTATAACTTCCACTTCTATTGTTATAATTGTTATTTGAATTACGATGTTCTTGATAGTTCCGATTGTCTCTGTTATACGAGTTATTGTTAGAATTGTTTCTTGATTGTGATCTGTATGGTGTTCTGCTTCGGGAATTGTGGTATACTGGTGATGTTGATGGTAATTGTCGTCCGTTGATGTAATTCGAATCAATTCTTCTGTTTGGTAGATTTTGATTATTTCTCATGTGGCTATAAAATGATCTTTCTTTTGGTCGTGCTATGCTTTCTCTTTGTGGTCTTTTAAAGCATCTTCCTTTTGTGTGACCGTGTGAGCTGCAATAGCTGCAAAAGAGTGCAAAATTTGGTCTTCTTTTAAAGTTTTTTCTATCATATGTGTTTTTAATCCCGTTTAGGACGTTACAGATTGTTCCTTCAAATTGTTCTAAATCATTTTGGTTAAGTTCGTTTATGTTGTTACAAGCTACATTCATTTGTTTGAGATCTTCACTAATGTTAGTTGTAGTTTGGTTAACTTCGTATAGTCTTTTGTGATTGTTTGTTATTGTTCTTGTTAAATCCATTTGATCTATTTTGTCAACTAGTGTTTTGAATGGCATTTCTGGTTCTCTTGGAGTTTGTTAATGATTAGCATATTTTTTCAAGGCTGCCGTTTTTAATTCGTTATTCAAGCATCTAATGAATGTTTGATTCATTACGCTATTTCTATAATCTTCTGTATATAATGAGTATGCTGTTTTTACAAGTGTTTCTATTCTCAGTGCGAGTGATCGTAATGATCCATTTGTGTGTTTTTGTAGTTGTTGTAACACTATTTTTGCTTGTTGTTTTGATTTCTCTGAGTCGAACATGTCTGAGAATTCTTTACAAAATGTTTCCCAATCCAATTTTGTTTCACTTGGAAGAGTGGAATACCACTTTTTAGTGTATGTAATATTAAAGCTGCTCTTTTTACTTTCCATTGATGATGTCCTGGTTTGTTTACTGGTTCTATGCCGCTACTAAACATCATTGCTGCAACTATACTGTTTAAATATTCTTCAACAGTATATGCTGGATCTGTGCCGTCAAATGGTCGTATTGTTGTTGGTACTGAACCACTACTAATGTTTTGTTCTATTTGTGGCTCTTCGTGTATAGTAATTGATGTTAATTGTTTATAAAATGGTAAGGGGGTTCTGTTACTGTCGTCTCCCTTTCTTCTGTTATGATTGAATTTGATTTTCTAGTACGATTTTCTTGTTGTTTATTGTTTTGAATATTAGTATTTTGTATGTTATTATTATTTGAGTTTCTGGCATTGTTTGAGTTTCCGTTTTCTGATCTTAGATTGTTTTGCCTATTAATGTTATCTAATGTTCTTTCAAGTTTGTCGAATACCATTTCGATTGCTTCTTCTTGTCTTCTTTCTATGTTCTCGTTAATTTGTCTAAATTTGTTTTCTATATTATCAATAAGTATATTCGTATGATTTGTTACTTTTTCTGTTATTTCCTCTTTGAGATCTTGATAATTGTACATTTGTTGTTCCCGGAATAGTTCATGTTGTTCACGATTATTTTTCAATGAACTAATATATGAGTTATTTCTGTTATAATTATATTGTGTTGGGTTCTGGTATTTTCGTCTAACTTTTTGGTTTACAGATGGTGGTAGCAAGTTTCCGATTCTTCCATCTCTGTCTTCTGAATCAGATATATCTATTTCGTCTGCTATATTCTGTTGATTTCCAAATATATCTGATGTTAACTGTTTATTTGTTTTTATTGTTGATTTTTGTTTTGATTGTAAATTTGTATTTATTTGGACAGCTTTTGGTGTTGATGTTGATGTTAGACTTCTTGATAAGTTAAATGATGAAGAACCTGCCTGTCCTTGGTCTTCAATTTTTACATAGTTTTCTAACCCTTCTATGTAGTTGAGGCTGTCTGAACTTACTTTTACTGTGCTCTCAAAGTGTTGTGAATAGTATTCACTGTCCCAAATGTTTTTAATTTCGTCACTTAAGTTTTCGATTTGTTCGTGAAATGTTTCTCCAAACTGTATTCGTTTGTCATTAATGTGTTCAAAATTATCTAACCAGAATAGGAATGTGAACTCTGAGATAATTTTTATTATATCTGATGTTGCTGTTTTTAGTTCTTGTTTTAGTTCCATGATTTTCGTTAACCAATTGTTATAATTCATTATGTCGTTTCTTAGTTTGTCGTTGACTGATTGTCTTGGTTTCTTTTGATCGTTTAAGTATACGGTTGTATTTCGTAGTATTTTGTACGTTGTAGATGGTATTGCTGTTACTTTTGTTCTATCTTGTGAATCTTCGTGTCGTTTTAAGAATTTTTTAAACAAATTAGGTAGTGTTGTTTCATTTTGTTAATTATAGAATGTTTTTCTATTTCCTTTTTCATCTGTTAAAATAAATGTATAATGTTTGTTAAGTTGATCTCGATCCAGTAGTATTACTGGTAGATAGTGTGCCAAGTGATTTCTATGGATATTAATTTGTTGTATATGTTTTGTTTCTTTGAAGAAGTTATTCTTCAAATTAATTATTATTCTGTAAATAATTTCACGATTTTCTTGCAGGCAATCGCTAGCAATTGTAAATGGTGTTAAGAAATGGTTTGTAATCGACAGTGGTTGATAGTTGGTATCCATATTTTGTTTTTATTGTTTGTGAGACAATATTGTTAATTTAATTCTGTTATGGAGATTTGAAATTTGTTATTTTCTTTGGTTTAGTTCGGAACTGGTCGCACCAGATAAGACGTGTTCTGAGCTTACCTTTTTATAGGCTACTTCTGGAACTGTATTATGGTTGTCTCAAGAATATAGGATACTCTTAAGGCTTACCTGACTAACTAAAGTTCTAGATCTCTAGTCTGTTACTCTTCTATCTGAGCTTCAGTAGACAGTGCACGGGCCCCAATGCTAAAGTCTAAAGTATATCTCAATACTAAACAAGAGCGGAGTAGAGAGAGAGAGAAATATACTTTATTATTATATCAGGTCTGTGACTAGTACCGTCTAAAGGGGTTGACCAAACGGTTCTGAAGGGAAAACAGATAAACATTTAAGGAAAGATATTTTCCCTTTTTCAACCAATCAGGGTTGAGTATTTCAGTCTTTATTTTATTTATATAAATAAAGTCTTCAAGTCTTTTGTTGGAAGTCAACATTGACTCCATCATACTCCATTATTTCAAACTCTATTACATTGCAATATTTCAAGAGAAGCTAATCGGCGATACAATTCTACAGAAGAAGTCCAATTAATAAAGATAGACACGGTTGCCCATAACATGTTGTAACATAAACAAAACAGTTAGATTTGTCATAACATTTGATCAATAAAAACTACTAAATTAGTATAGTTAAGGATGCATAGAGTTAGGTCTGCAAAAATTCAAACCACACCCTTTAAACGAATTATTCATTTGAGTATTGATTTTTAATTGTCGAGCCCTAATTGAATAGGACAAGATAGATAGAGAGAGAGAGAGAGAAGCGAGCGAGCGGTAGAGAATAGAGAGAGAGAGAGAGAGAGAGAGAGGAGAGAGAGAGAGAGAGAGAGAGAGAGAGAGAAGAGAGAGAGATAGATAGATAGATAGATAGATAGATAGATAGATGATAGATAGATAGATAGATAGATAGATAGATAGATAGATAGATAGATAGATAGATAGATAGATAGATAGAGAAGAGAGAGAGAGAGAGAAGAGAGAGAGAGAGCGAGCGAGAGAGAGAGAGATAGATAGAGAGAGAGAGAGAGAGCGAGAGAGAGATAGAGAGAGGAGAGCGAGCGAGAGAGAGAGAGAGATAGAGAGAGAGAGAGAGAGGAGCGGAAGAGGATAGATAGAGAGAGAGAGAAGAGAGCGAG
>NC_134474.1:59800327-59842827 GCF_964194025.1 Convolutriloba macropyga
AACTCTTCTTCTCTTCACTTTAAAATCAATCGCGGGCATTAAATTTTCCAAGATCATTTATAAAAATCCTAATTTATATAATTTTGAGGGTTGCAATTTTACAATATTTTCAATTATTTAATAAGAAGCATAATTCAAAGTATTACAGGATAGTTATTCTGGAATTATAATTCAGAGGTTCGAGTGCTGTGGGCTGTTACTTCAATAGAATAAAACGGGGGTCGAGTCGACCAGCGCGCTATCGAAGAAAAGAATCTCTGAATTAAAGAACGGAATGAGCTGAATTTGAGTGAATGAGTGAATTGAGAGACGGAGAACATAAGAAATAAACTGAATTAGAGGAATTCGTTATTTTCCACGCATTCCACTGAATCCGTTCAAAAATAACCCCAGCATTGAATTCAGTCATCATTCCACTCACGTGTTATGTTTTCGCCAGTAATGTGTATATGGTGGCCTCCGGCTCATCGAGCCATTGCGGCATATGCTCAAATTTACTAATTTTTTAAATTTCTTAAAATTAAGCTAATTTTACTAATATTTTCATAAATTTAAAAATTCTTGCTATTTTACTCTAAAAACAAAAAATAAGAAAATAAATTTATATATGTATATATTCTCTCTAAATATTATAAAAAAAATCTAATTCATTAATATAACCTAATTCATTTGAAGAATCTATTTCATTCATAGAACCTAAACTCACCATTACTTTCTTTAATACCTTTATCATCAAATGGATCTATAGCTATTTTATATTGTTCTTTTGTTTCTAAATTATGCCTTTTGCTATCAATAGTATAATTAGTTACATATTTACTTTTACCTTCATATATAGCATTAGTATAATCTTCTAAATTAATTTGGTTTCTAATAGTAGCCTTAGTTATTCCTTTTAACTTTTTCTCTTCTTAGAAAACGAAACAGATTTTGCTAGTGTTTGATTTCCCTGTTTTATCCACTACTATACATTCTCCCTATATTCGATCAAAAATCAATCAGAAATAAATTAAAATTACAAATAAGATAAAAATAAAAAAATTTAAAGCAAAATTAACAATTCATTCTTTAAGAGCGATTCACTCTTATTCGGAGTGATCCCCCAGTAGAAAATATCGCTCTTTTCACTCTTAAGGAGTGATTCCCTCTTTTTATAAATTTTTATACTTTTATTTCAAATTATCTATACTTTTCAATAAATTTATATTTTCTTTTACTTTTTCTATATTTATTCCATTATTAATAAGAAATAATACAAAATCATAATATTTACATGAACAACCTTCTTCATTTTCTCTAATGGCTAAAGTACTTTCATTTCTAGAACTTTGTTTTTCAGTTAGATTTCTACTAAATCCTTTAGTTAATTCTACACCTGGGTGTTGTTTCTTTACATGTGCTCGTATCCCATCATATCTCACAATAGAAGCACAATATGGACAATTAACTTTAGTTGAAGTACATTTTCTACATGTATACTTACTATCATCAAAATCAGTTAGTGGTTTTGTTTGATTACATTTATTACAATTTCTTATTGGTGTAACCACTTCATGGATTGGTGTAACCACTTCATGGATTGGTGTAACCACTTCATGGATTGGTGTAACCACTTCATGGATTGGTGTAACCACTTCATGGATAGGACTTTGTCCATCAGTGGAACTGCTTCGCAGATGTTTCACCATTGGTGTAACCATAATTGGCACAGCTGGGTTTACCACAGACAGAGTCTGTTCTCTGACTAATACTTCTGATTTAGAGTTAGGGTTAGAACTAGAGTTATAACTAGAACTATTATTAGAACTAGAACTAGTGTTAGAACTAGAATCAGTGTTAGAACTAGAATCAGTGTTAGAGCTAGTGTTAGAACTAGAATCAGTGTTAGAACTAATGTTAGATTTAGAGTTAGAGTTAGAGTTAGAGTTAGAACTAGTGTTAGAGCTTGAACTAGTGTTAGTGTTAGAACTAGTGTTAGAACTAGTGTTAGAACTAATGTTAGAATCAAAACCAAAACCAGAACTAGAGCTAGATTCGTTTTTTAAAGAACAACCCCATGGAGTAAAACCATTAGCACAAATACCACTTATTGTTATATTACCACATATACATTTATCAATTTTATCTTTATGACATGATTCGTAATGAAATTTTAAACAAGCAATGTTTCCACATTTATAGTTACACTCTAAACATTTTAAAACCATTTATAATAGGTAAATATCTATTATTGTAACAAGACCAAAGGTCCTTATACAGTCCCAACATATTTACCCAATATCTCAATTATATCTTTAGTATTATCTTTAGATTTGACACAATCTTCTAAATAATTCTTTCCAATAACATTGAGTGTATTAGTCTTATATCTTTTATCTAAAATTGCTTCAAGGTCTAATTCTTTTTTATCTTTAATATAATTTATAATTTCATTTCTAAATTCTTCATTACTTGCATATAGACTGTTTAAATTCTTTCGTCCTTCTTTATTTAAGATTCCGGTATATTTATTTGTGTATTCTTGTATGGCATTATGTTCATATTCCCTTTCAT
This sequence comes from Convolutriloba macropyga, assembly GCF_964194025.1. Classification (NCBI taxonomy): domain Eukaryota; kingdom Metazoa; phylum Xenacoelomorpha; order Acoela; family Convolutidae; genus Convolutriloba; species Convolutriloba macropyga. Next base: position 59,802,881 of record NC_134474.1, read on the forward strand.
GTTCCAGATCTTGATCTTGTTCTCTACCAAATCCATAGTTCAATAATGTATTTGTTCTATTCAACATAGTACTTGCTGCAGTTGCTGCATGTCCAGCATTTCTTACTGATGAATCAGGATAAAAGAAATTATATACCATTAAACCCGAACTTGCAATACCTAAAATAGTTGATAATAATCTAAAACCATTTGCTTTAACCACTTCCTGAGTTAAAACATCATTCTGTATTTTAATACCTTTTAATGTAAGAAGTTTATTAAAATAAAACTGATAATTATCATGACTAATAGTATTTCTATCTGTTGCATTTATCATGAGTGGTTTCATATATGCTATAAGTTTATTTATATCTTCTCTTCCTAACTCATCTTTTAAACTGAGAGCTTTTAAATCAAGGAAACCAACTCTTGAATCATATATCATTGTTCTATTACTATTAATAATAAGAAAAGTATTTTCTTTCTTATTATATTTAATTATACCATAACGAAGTTCATCTGACATTCCGTCTGTACGATTATAATGGTTACTATTTAACTCATTAATTATTTTACTAAAGTCATGTTCACATTTATATATCTCATTAAAGTTTTTAAATAGATCAGGTCCATTATAAGTTGTTAAATAAATAGTATCACAACTCATTCTTGCTGTATTATTTATTTGAGCTGGTTTATGACACATTACAATCATTTGAATATTATGATGTCTACCTTCAGTAAAATAATAGTCTATATCCTTATTTAACTTATCACCCATATCATCAAGTACTATTACACAATTTTTAAATTTATGCATATTCTTTTTTGTGATCATATTCATATCACATTTATTAAATCCAGTATAAAACTTACTAGTCTCAGGATTTATCCAATCTCTGTCATCTTTACACACTATAACTATACTTTTTGGTTGATTTTGATTTTGATCTTGATTTTGATTTTGATTTTGATCAATATAACTGGTTCCCAGATCTTGATTTTGATTTTGATCTTGATCCTGATTTTGATCTTGATTTTGATCTTGATTTTGATCTTGATTTTGATCTTGATCTTGATTTTGATTTTGGACTGAGTATAATTTTAAGTATTGTCTAACAAAATATGTTTTACCCGTACCAGTTCCACCATAGACAATAGTGTGTAATGGTGACTTTTCGTATTCAAATCTAACTAGACTCCTATTCATAAATCCACCAAAGCTTTCTTCTAGTTTTGCATATTTACTCGGTATTGAATCATATACTATAAAACAAAATATAATTAAGAAAATAAAAATTATAACCACGCTACCTGTCTCCATTTTTATAAATGAAAACATAGATAAATATAGACATAATTAGACTTATGGGTCTTCGACCATGGCGGAGCATGACCGGAGGTCCATCCGTGTAACGGTTCCACCGATGCTTCGCAATAATTAGAGTTATGGGTCTTCGACCATGCTTCGCCATAATTAAACATTAATAATATTTATAAGAAAATGCTTATCCTAACTTTTGAGGAATTCAATAATAAATTTAATATTGATAATAGTGCTATGAGTGATATCAGAATAAAAGATATAGGTAAAGATATAAGTCTAACACCAATTGAAATTGTATTGAGAGATCAAACTCCAAATAACGTAAGTGAACCCAACTCCAACATTATTGTAAATTTACATCCAACTGAAGGTACACATTGGGTTTTAGTTATAAGAAGAGAAGGTGGTCCAGTGTATTACTTTGATAGTTTTGGTGTTGAGACGCCACCACTATTTTTAGAAGAATATGTTGATCTAGGCTCTGATGAAAGAATACAACAATATGATGAATCTTATTGTGGGGCTTATTGTTTATACATGATCTATCTTATTGATAGAGGATTTAGAATTAACTCTGCTTTGAATATTCTAGTTAATCAATGTAAATATCCAGGAATGTATAATGAGTGTTTTTGTTTAAGTTGTAGTAGAGGTGGTGATAGAGATAAGGATAATGTTAATGATAATGTTAATGATAATGTTAATGATCTACGAAGTAGTTTTGCTAATATTGATAATGTTAATGATAATGTTAATGATAGTGTTAATGATAGTGTTAATGATATTATTAATGACAATGATAATGTTAATGATGACAATGATAATGTTAATGATAATGATAATGATAATGTTAATGATAATGTTAATGATAATGTTAATGATAATGATAATGTTAATGAAAATGTTAATGATAATGTTAATGTTAGTGATAATGATAATGATAATGTTAATGATAATGTTAATGATAAAGATAATGATAATGATGATAGAGACAATTATATATATCTATTGGATGAAAAACATCAAAAGGGTAAACCTAACAATAATACCCCTACTAATAATATCCGTGAAGCGGTTCAACAGAGTTGTTTGGTTAACCACGAGCGAAGCTCGTTTGCAAATTCACCGATATCTGTAAACATAAATGATGATCTATATTCATGGCTAAATGATGATGATATAATTACTGAAGCCGCATTCCCAGATAATTTTAGATGTATAATATCAGGTCCTAGTGAATGTGGTAAGACATTCTTATTAAAAAAACTAATTCTAGCTAGTATGTATTTTGATAAGCTATACATCATTGGACCTACTGGTGATCAGTACCATGGTATAGAAAGAATAAACCCAAAAGCAGATGTTGAATTCATTAAAGATATAAAAGATTTACCATCTCCCGATAAACTACCCAAAGACTTAAAGAAACTAATGATATTTGATGATGTTAGAGCCAAAGAACCAATTATTAATGAATACTTTTGTAGGGGTAGACATAATAATTGTAATATGATATATCTTAATCAAAACCTGTTCTCTCTGGATAGGCAGAGTGTTAGAGAGAACTGTAATCTATTTATTTTATTTGAACAGAGAGGTAAAGCCCTCATATCTATATATCAAGATTTCTTTAATAATGTGGAACTTAGTTATAATGATTTTGCTAATATATGTAATAAGGTATGGAAAGAACCGTATAATTATATTGTCATTGATATAACTAAAAATAAAAATATTAATGGTAAACTAAGAATTAATTGGGATCGGAGAGTTTTGTAGTTTAGTTTAAGTTAAGTCAAAGATTAAGGTAAAGATAAAGATAAAGACTAAATTAGATGTAGAGTAAAACTTAATACATCACCATTAAAGTCTATAGGTCTTCCATGCTCATCTTTAATATGAAATTCTATATATTCTATTCTATCTTTAGTTACATTTTGATATAAGATATTAGTTGGTATAATATTTATCAAGTAACCTGGTGGTTCAGTTAGATTAAAAGTATATAGTATGTCTGTATCCTTACCATTATCTTTAACGCCAGATATAATATTACAATGAATGTTAATATTACTAAAACCCATAATATCAATAATTTTCTGAGATTTATATCTACCTTTTTTATAAATTATTTTTCTAAATCCTAGTAATGAGGCTAGTGAGTTTTCTATATCAAAGCTGAGTGCTCCTTCTTTTATTTCCATTAAACATTTCATCGTATTCTTATCAGGTTCTATTATAACATTACCATCAGTTTCTTCTTTTATTAATTCTGCTATGTCAGTTAACTCATATGCTCCCGGTGTAATAGTTGAATATAGCAATGGGATTCCTTTATAATTATAATTAAGTATAGATGTAATGTTTGGGCTTGAGGTAGAGATAGGATTAAGGTTAGGGTCAGAGCTAAGAGCCCGAGGTAAAGTTTCATCATCTTCTATAACAGTCCTAGCATATAAGAATTGATTATTTTTCCTATTCACATTAAACACCGAATTATAAACAGATAATCTAATTAAACCTAATTTTGTTGTATTAAGTATAGGTTTGCTAAAGTTAAACTTTTCTGTTGGCTTTATCATTCTAAAGTTAAGTGTATGCTCTTCTTTAGTTTTTGTTAAAGCTTCGTGTATATTTTGTAGTTCTCTTAACATTAAACTATCGGTGAAACCGCGTCGTAGATCAGTCATTTTTTATCTTATAAAAATGGATTTTAATTTGGATACAACTTATGGTTATAATGATGATATACATAAAAGTAAGATTATAAAATATAAACCTAATAATCTAGCAACAATGAATACGGTTAATACTAACATTAATATCATACTCAATAGAGAAGAGAATCACTTAAATTTGCGTGATTCATATCTAGAGATAGAGTTTGTTGTATCAAATGATGCTGGTGGTGTATTTGCTAATGATGCTAATATCAGATTAGTTAATTATGGTATGATGGCATTGTTTAGTTCAATTAAGCTTGAAACTAGTGGTGGTAGGACTATTGAATATATAGATCATTGTCATCCTAATCTATTGATGTATAAGTTATTAACTAGTACTGATGATGAATATGAGAGTGGTTTTGTTAGAAATATAGATAATAGAGATAGTCAACTTAAAGGTGACCATATTGCTGCAGAACGAGGTCATATGTATATGATGATTAAGATGAGAGATCTGTTTGGTTTTATAAATGATTTAGAAAAGATTATATATGGTTTAGGATTTAAACTATTATTAAAAAGAAACAATAATGATAGAGCTCTATATAGAGTTAATGCTAATCCTGGTGCAGTTGCTAATGATGGTAATATAGAAATTAGAGATATATCATGGTGTGTGCCTAGTATTGATCCTAGTAATGATAATAGAATTATTGTGCAGAAAGGATTAAATAAAAAGAATAATGTAGACTTTGGTTATTATGAAAGGAAAACATTTTATAAGAATGTGCCCAATGCTACTAACTTCTTGTTTGATCTAGGTATGGAAAGTGGTATGGAAAGACCACAATATATTATAGTTGGTTTTGAAAATAATAATGTTAATGAGCAAACTCATGATGCAAGTACATTTGATGCAATGAATGTTACTGAATGTTATTGTAAGATTGGTAGTGAGTTTTATCCTGAGGATAGAATGAATATTAATTATGGAACCAATAATTATAATGAGGCTTTTAAAGAGATTATTAGCTTTAATAAAGATTATAATGGGCTACCACATAATATAAAACCATATATAAATCATAGAACATTCAAAAGTAATTATAGAATATATGTATTCGATACTAGATATCAAAGGGATCATATAGGTCCACAACCAATACAACTTAATTTTAAATTTAGTGCTGCAGTTGCAGATGTTATATGTTATGCATTAGTATTAACTAGAAAGGTTATTAGTGTGAATAGTGATGGTAATAAGATGGTAGACATAATATCATAGATATAATTTAAGTCTTAATTATAATTATAATTTTAGATATAACTCTAGCGATAATTTCAATTTTAGATGTAACTCTAGCGATAATTATTATTTTAGATATAACTCTAGCGATAATTATAATTATAGTATAATATAGTTATTGTTATAATTATATACTTATACTTATTTATAACCATATACTTATACTTATATTTATAGCTAGTCAGCTCTAATTGTTACTCTTGTTACTCTTGTTAACACCCAACTATTTCTTATTAGTATTAACAAAACCTTTAGCATAAATAATGTCTAATTTCTTTTTATTCTCTAGAGCCAAGCCTCCAGCTTCAAGCTTAATCTTGGACTTAGGTCTAACCTTGGGCTTGGGCTTGGGTTTAATAACAACAAAAGGATTATGCTTTTTAACTTCCATTATTTTTTATATATAGAAATGAGTCTTTTAAATAAGTTCAAAACCAATTCATATTGTGTTGGTGGCAGACATTATAGTGGCACAAATAACATAAGAGGAGTTATCTCAGCCAAAGGAACTAAGATGTTAAAAGGTAATTGTGTTAAGTGTAATAGAAATAAATCAATGACAGTATCTGATGCAACAATAGAAGCAGAGGGATTGAAAGATTTCTTTAAAAGTGTTGGTAGAGCTACAGTTAATTTTGGAAAGAAAGTTGCTAATAATCCAATAAGAGCATTAGAAATAGCAAGTAAAATAGGTACTGCAGCTGCATCTAGAAACCCTAGAGCTGCTTTATCAGCCACACCTGATTTAATTAAATTTGCAACTCCTGGTGAAGGTATAAAGGTAGTACAAAAAGGAAGAGGTTTATACTTAGGTACAAAGAAAAGATAATTATTTGATTATGATTATATTTATGTTTATGTTTATGATTACGATTATCGGTAAATATTTATACTAATATTATTATTACTAAAGACATTGTTATTACTAAACACTAATAACTTTAGTTTAAAAAAACACTTAATTTATTTTTCTTGTTCTTCTTATAATCCTCATATACCTTGACTAATTCATTATATTCATCATTATCTATTTTATTATCATTCATTGATTTAGTATATAGTTTATTAAATTTATCACTAAACTGTTTAGCTAGAATATACATTTGTGAATATTTTACAATTTTATTTCTTATTTTAGTATTAATTGTTTTTGATAATGAACCACAAACTGTTGCTGTAGCAAAGGCTGTGGGTATAGAATAAGGTAATCCTATACCTGTTAATGCAACTGATGTTGTTGTTGCTGTTGTTGCAATTGATGATAATAGTATTTCTGTTATCTCAGCTACGTTAATATAATTTTTATATCTACTTAACTTCCTATTATAATTATTAGTTTCAGTTTCATAATAATTTCTAATATCTTTTATAATGTTAATATTATTATTAAATTTATTATTGGCTAGGATTTTGTCATTGATGTATTGTTCATTGACAGTTGACAAGTTGGGATATAATAAGTTCTCACTCGGTGCTGTTGGATTGCTCATGGACGTCGTCATAGCTTCGCTTATTTTCATTAGTAAAAAAACTTTCTATTTCTTTAGTTATATCTTCTTGTTTAAATGCATAATGCATCTCAAGTCTGTCTTGCTCTTTATTATCAAGTAACTTACTTCGTAAAAGTATACAAATTATATATTGTACTATAACACCTCTAAGAGATTTATTGTATTCTTTCATTTCCCTTAGACCATTGGTAAACATATCATCTAAATGTATGTTAGTAATATTTTGATTAAACTGATTATTATCAATCTCTTGTTTTAATTGATTATATTTAGAGATAGTATCAGCAGCAACTTTATTACAAAAGTTAACAACATTTGTGACTTCATTTGCCGATTTAATGAATTCTTTAATTAAATTTTCATTAACTTGTATTTCATTTAGCTGTAATATTTTAGTTGTAACTTTATCAAATTCACCTTTTCTTAGTTCAGTTATGTTTCTACTTAAAATATCAATTTTATTAGAAGAGGATATTAAGTTATTGTCACAATACTCTTTATTAACAACATCCTTTTCATCTATTGGAGGATGAACATTTGTAATTTTATAGGTATCCTTCATATCAATATTATCATTATCTTCTAGGAATAACCCACGAGCCTTACTTAGTGTTAAGTTGTTTGTTGATGTTGATTTATGTTTAGCTTGATTGAATCTATTTCTTGTCATTATTTATATTAAGAAATATCTATATTTAATGATTCTAAAACTTTATTATTAGATTCAAAGTCAAACTCGGATTTTAATAATTCCTGTTCGTAATATTTACCTTCTATTATCTCTCCATTAATATCTTCTATTTTATATGTTGGTGGTTGTGTTTTTAGAACTTCATTAACTTTAAATAGTTCTCTATTCCAATTAGAAGTGTAACCTTTAGAGAAGATATTACGTTTATCTGCGTTTCTAACATAATCACCAACTTTAAATTTTGGCTTAATATTCTTAAAATTAAAAGTGTATTTAACCTTATCAGGATTATTAGAAGCATCAACAGGTGTCATATTAATTGTTGAATGGATGTTATTGTTATATGTTAAGACTGCATCATTTAATATATTCACCCAATTACCATCACCATTGATGAACATTGGTTTATTTATTATGTGTAATAATGTTCTATTGAATCTCTCTATGAATACAGCCTTTAAATCACTATAAGTAGAATATAGTTCTGTTTCATGTTCTTTAAGTAAAGATTTAAATGTTTTATTGTAAAACTCACTACCTCTATCTACCCATAACTTTTCTGGTTTTCGACTTTCAGAGCCACCTTGTGGATTTTCGCCTAATATTAATTTAAAGCCATTAGTTATAGATAAACCAGATTTATTCTTTAATGGAATAGCCCATGCATATTTCGTGAATATATCTATAACTGTTAATATAAACTTATAATTATTATTGTATTTACTTAAAGATGACTTATCAATTAAATCAGCTGACCATGTTTCATCTTTATATAATGGTATTATTCTTTCTCGTCTAAACTTTGTTATTTGGGGGTTGAATACTTCTTTAGCTAGGAGTTGTTGTTGTTGTTGTTTATCCATCATTATGCGTGTAGTCAGGTTTACCCTTTATTTACCATAGTTAAAAACAAAATTATCTAGTTGTTCTTGATTAATAATATTCATAGATAATAGTTGCTTAGATATATCTAGCATTTCATCATATAATCCGTCATGACCAGCTTTTGTTTCTAGTATTAATAATTCTAATCTTTGTACTAAATTATTTGGATCTGCAAAGCAGGTTCCCTGATCCACGTAGTGGTGACAACTTTGCTGGTTGGTATCTAACCCTCTGCCAAATATATCATCTCTTACTTCCATTATACGTTTTATTGTTCTATATCTAGCGCTTTTCTTATCCCCTTTTCCAAAATCATATCTAATATCCTTTAAAAACCTTTTAATTTTGTTTTCATCTTCTTCGATGTCATCGTTATATGTTACATTTGGGTTAGTGAGAAATTCAATAAATCCTTCTGAGAATTCGTATATATTATCCCTAACTAAAAATGCACCCTGCTCTAGGGTTATATCAACACCATTCATTTTGTATCTTCTGGTAGGCAAATCTACAAGATTTAATTTTAATTGAGGATTAGTTTGAGTACCCATTTTATGAAGATTCTTGGCTATCTTTGTATCAACAAAAACTGGTGCTATTTCTTGAGTTTCCTCTGTGGTCCCCTTTAACGTTTCATTAATCTTAGAAGTGTTTTCATTGATCCGTGAAGCGGTTTCACCCATCTGGGAACCAGCTTCCTGGATCCGTGAAGCGGTTTCACCCATCTGAGAAGCGGTTTCTCCTATCTGAAAACCAGCTTGTTCGATCATCTTAGTTTGTTTATCTAACTCTTGATTTTGCCAATCTATTGCTCTTAATGTTTGTTCATTATGAGCTAGCCATGTTTCATTGTTTGCATTTATTGTTTTAGTTAAAGGATCAAATAACTCTTCTATTTCACCATAATATTCTTGTTGTTTTAATTTATCTTCTAATCTATTCTTTCTGTTTTGTTTTTCTAGATTATTTAATTCTATGAGTGTTTCTAGTTTAGTCATTTTTATAAAAATAATTATCACAATGCATTACATAATCTAATAGCGGCTTCAATAAACTTTCTATCATCATTAATTGTTAATTCTTTAATAAAATTATTATAATTAGTTATAGCTTTACTTCAATCTGGGAACCAGCTACGCTGATTGGTGAATTTGCAAACGAGCTTCGCTCGTGGTTAACCAAACAACTCCGTTGAACCACTTCGTTGATATTATATTTCTTTGCATGTTCTAAGAATCTTTCTTTTGTATGATGAAACCTATATCTATGGAGATATATGCACAACCTACAATAGAAATGTTTAAATCTATACTGAGAGATGTGCTTATTTACTTTACACATTCTGCATACTAAATATTGATTAGGATCATTATGATGCTTACTCAAATGATCATGTCTCTCTCTATAAGTTATGATTTCATTACATATATAACATTGGAATGGTTTACTCTGACAATCGTCGCAACACCAACACCATGCCTTATTTTTACATTTATCACATTTGATGCTAATCATTTTTATAGTATTGAAAAGATATATAAATAATATTATTTCAAAATTTGGTATATAAAAATGAATCAACAAGATTATACCGGTTACATTCATTCCACTAGTGAGCAAGTCGAATCTGTAAGTGAGCGAGCCCAATCTCATGGACAAGTCCAATTTGGGGGTGGACAAACTCAATCTAGTGATAGTAGTACAGCTATCCAAATGTTAAAAAACAAAAACAAACCAAGGGAAGATCTACGAAGCAGTTTCACTGATAAGGAAAGACAAAAAAGGGAAGCAGAAAAAGGTTTAGAAGCAATCAGAAGGTTTAATCAGGTAAATGAAGAAGTAAAAGAGTTGCATGATAAACAGGTTGCTAAAACAAAACAAAGGAGTGAGGATATGAAAAATCTAATGCTTGAGGCTGAGGCTAAATATCATCCAGATTTAGATCTGCGAAGCAGTTTCACTGATCTGCGAAACAGTTTGGTAAACCACGAACAAAGTTCGTTCATTGATCAATCTAAAGATTCAGATAGAGATTCAGATAGAGATTCATCTGATGATTTTGTCTATGTCCAAAAGCCTAAAACAAATAAGTTTAAATCCGCGAAGCGGTTTCACCGATGTGAAGAATGTAATGAAGAGTTAACTCAAAAGAATTATAATAGACACATTCAATCACTTAAACATAAAAAGAATTCACGATTATACAATAGAAATAAAATTATTGAGAGTGCTAATGAGGATGGAATAAAACTTACTAATGAAGATATAGAGCAAAAGATAAATGAACAGTATACACGAAGTGGTTACACCAATTCTGAACTAGGGGGAATAAAGTATTGTGATAGTTGTGACATGTATCTAGATAATAATACTGCTTATAATAATCATGTGACAACGTTAAAACATAAGAATAATGTCAGACTAAATGATGGAGAGATAATAAAGAATGGAGATAAGTTTGATTGTATAACATGCAAGACTAGTCTAAGTCAATATAGTGTGGAACAACATTTTAAAACAAAGATGCATCTGAATAATGTTGCGGGAATAACTAAAGATAATGATCTACGAAGTAGCTTTGCTAATAATGATAGAGACAGTTCAGGTTATTGTGGTATATGTAATACTAGATATGGTAATAAAAATGAACACAATGAATCAGATCATCATAAAGAAAAGGTTAAACAGAAAAAGCTTACTGATGGAAGGTGGAGAGAGAAAGTAAATGAATTAGGATTAGATCATAACATGAAGCATAATCAAATAATAATAACGAGTAGTGATCATGAAGATCCTAAATTCTTGAACATACTAGAGTCATTGCATAATATACATCCATATATTAAGTTTAACACCTTTGATGTAGTTAAGTATACTAAACCTACAGATGATCTACGAAGTAGCTTTACTAATCAAATAGAAGAAAACGAATTCACATTTAGACTAATGACTAGACAATTTAACGGTCCTAATGATTTGGATATGTTGAATAGTGAACTAGAGACTAGAATGCAAGAACAAGAGATGAATCAATCTGGATGGAGTATGCAAAGATTTATCAAAAGAACTATGTATATACACAGGTTTTATCCCACTGGTGGATGTACTACTGAGTTACCATTCACATGTAGATATATACTTAATATAAAGAATACTGATAACAAATGTTTATTATGGTGTTTAATTGCTTATCTACATCCTGCTAAAGACAATCAATATAGAGTTAGTAATTATAATAAACCAGAATATATTAATGAGATAAAATTACCAAATGGGATTACACCTCCATATGATTATTATCACTTAAAGAAAATACAAGAACTAAATAAAGATAAAGTATTATTTAATGTATTCAATCTAAATAAAAATAAAACTATTAATCCTGTATTAATTAATCATAATGATTCTAAAGGATGTAATATATTATATTGGGATAATCATTACTTCCTATGTAAAGATGTATCATTCTTATTAAGAAAATCAACTAAACATAAATGTTATCCATGTCTAAAATGTTGTGTATCATTTAGAACAGAAGATGCATTAAATAAACATTTAGAGAGGTGTAATAATACTGGAAGAAGAACATTCCATAAAGATGAATATCTAAAGTTTGATAAGTTCCATTATAAAAACAGAGTACCATTTGCTATGTATTACGATTTTGAATGTATAATAAAAGATGGGAAACACTTACCTATTGCTTGTGGATTATATTTAAGAAGTGACTATCCTGATATTTTAGAAGATAAGTATGAATGTTATTGTGGAGAAAAAGTAGTTGATTGGTTTGTAGAAAGAGTAGATTATTATAATAAATTATTTAAAGATATATTTAGTATGAATATTCCAATGAAAGAAGATACTATTACTCCGTTATATAGTAGATGTTATTATTGTAATGAGGAAATGGGTGAAGACGTTGTTAGAGATCATGATCATCTAAATGGTAAATTTAGAGGATATGCTCACAATAAATGTAACCTCCAAGCTAAGAATAATTTTGTACCAATGTATGCATTTAATTCTTCTAATTATGATAATCACCTATTTATAACTAAACTAGCAAAGAAGACCAGAATTAAAGTATTAACTAAAACTGATGAGAATTATATTAGTATTGATATGGGTTATGCTAAAGCATTAGATATGTATAGGTTCTTCCATCCACTTAGCTTAGATGCCATAAGTAAGACATTGAGTAATGAAGAATGTATAACATTAAATAAATGTGGGTTAGAAAGACGTAAAGGTATATTCCCATATGAATGGTTTGATAGTATAGATAAACTACATGAAACAGCACTACCACCTAAAGAAGCATTCTATTCTAAGTTGAAACAATGTGATATTACAGATAAAGAATATAAGCAAGCAATTGATTGTTGGAAAGATACTAAATGTGAGACAATAAAGGATTATATGATGTTATATCTTAAAACAGATGTATTGTTATCAGTTGATGTATTTGAGAAATTTAGAGCTATGTGTTTAGAATATTATGAAATAGATCCATGTTACACTTATTCTACTCCTGGGTTAACCTGGTTGTGTGGGTTGAAATATACTATTGTTTGGCTTAAGTATTATAAAGAAAATACAGTTAATATTTATGATACAATACAACACTGTATAAGAGGTGGGTTAGCTTCAGTATTAGGTAATTGTCATGTAAAATGTAAAAATAAAGAAATAGATCCTGAGTATACAGGGACAGAGAATTATTTAAAGTATTTAGACTTCAACTCATTGTATGCTTCTGCTATGGTACAACCTTTACCTACTGGTGAGATCAGAGTATGTGAAGATCTGGCATACACTAAATCTAGCTCTAATACTGGATACATCTATACAATTGATATAAAGTATAATGATGAGTTGAGACAGAAAACAAAGAAATATCCATTCTTTCCTGAAAAGACAAAACCAAACATTGATCAGTTTACAGATTATCAAAATGAAAATAAAAAGAAAGGATATAAACCTAATGAGAAGTTAATGCTAAAGTTAACAGATAAAGAAAACTATGTAATAGATGGAGAGATGTTAGATTGGTATTTAGATCATGGTTTAAAATTGGAAGATATTACAATTAAACAAAAATTAGAATATAATAAGAGTGAATGGTTAAAACCTTATATAGAGTTCAATATTCAGAAAAGAAAAGAAGCTAAAGCTAAGGGTGATAAATTTGGAGATGTATTCTTTAAACTAATGAATAATGCCTTTTATGGAAAAACAATAGAAAATGTATATAACAGACAAGATGTAGAGTTAGTTAATGATGTAGATAGATATATTAAATTAGTAGAAAATATTAGTTTTAAATATGCTGTAGAGTTTGATGATGATCTAGTAGCTGTACATAAAACAAGAGGTAATGTTAAATTAGATAAGTTTAATTATATTGGATTTGTTATATTAGAAAAAGCTAAACTATTCATGTATAAAGCCATATATGATTACTTTGAGAAAGAGTTAGATTGTAGTTATCATTACACAGATACTGATAGTATATTTATAAACATAAATGTTCCATTGGATAGTACTATAGAAAAAGAAATGAATAAGATAAAAGATATATTGCATAATAATGAATTAGGTAAGATGAAAGATGAAATACCTAATGATACTATTATGGAAGCTTGTTTCCTTAAAGCTAAAGCATATTGTTACAATACTGTTAAACGAGAAGAAGAGAAAAAGTTAAAAGGAATAACTAAGGCTACTATTAGAAACCAAATTAATTTAGAAGATTATACTAATGCTATATATGAAGGTAAAAGTAAATATGTAACTAATTATACTATTGATAGCAAAAGGCATAATTTAGAAACAAAAGAACAATATAAAATAGCTATAGATCCATTTGATGATAAAGGTATTAAAGAAAGTAATGGTGAGTTTAGGTTCTATGAATGAAATAGATTCTTCAAATGAATTAGGTTATATTAATGAATTAGATTTTTTTATAATATTTAGAGAGAATATATACATATATAAATTTATTTTCTTATTTTTTGTTTTTAGAGTAAAATAGCAAGAATTTTTAAATTTATGAAAATATTAGTAAAATTAGCTTAATTTTAAGAAATTTAAAAAATTAGTAAATTTGAGCATATGCCGCAATGGCTCGATGAGCCGGAGGCCACCATATACACATTACTTTGACCTTTGTGAGCTGACTTTCAACAGCGGAAAAGAGGTTCCTACCTGGGAAAACTCCTCCTTCGTCCCACTCATCTGCACAGTCGGGTATTTCATCACAGATCCATGACACAGGAATGCATTGCTGAAACAACCGCATACAAAATGTGCCGTCGAAAATTACTATTATTTCACAGCTTCAATTTTTTCACTCACTCACTTGATAGGAACTTGAGAGTGACTCAGCAACAAATGTGGATAATTTTTTCATTGTATTTTCCCCAAAAATTTGGAAAGCTTGGAAAACTTCACAAAAAAGTTAGAAAGAGTCTCGAGAAGTGATACATGCTAAAGTTTTCCTCAAGCAAGTAATAGAGCGTCTCATTCTACAGAGAACAGTTCACCCAATGAACATTTCAGCGCCCTTAAGAACCTGGGATGTGGTATGTCACACAAGAACCCTATTTTCATACCCATTAGGTCGCTGCCATTGAGAAATTGCACAACACGACATGCAATACAAGCGTCTACCGGTATAACGAGTTTTTGAGTAAATCACTCCCTTCTATGTACGATAAAAGTTTGTGAATGAGAACGGTTTGTACTTATAATTTATCCTTCTGATTGGTTTTTAACAACTACTTTCTTTGAAAATTGATGTATATCAGTACCGCTAGACGCTTGTAATGCAGATCGTCTATTGAGATCTTTTACAAATATCCGACAGGGGTTAGGAATGAGAAAAACTCACCCCAGTGTTCGGACAGTCAACATTTCCGTCACCACAGTCAATTTCGAAAGTGTAGTTTACACCCAGATCTTCAGCCAGGGAGTTGTACATGGAAGTAGTCACATAGAGATCCAGGTCTCCCAGGCCCTCGTACTTCGATACCCTGGATACCACACTCTTGCGCACTGGATTCGAATTGCACACTGTCACACTTGGAAAAGTGGCCTAAAATAAAATGCCTGTCTCTTTTTCTCCGGTTGCGGACCCCTTATACATATGTATGGAGTTCTCAGGATGTTTACAAAAAAGAGCACTCTATCGTGTTATTTTCAACCATTTTGCATTTCCGTAAGAACCGTTATTGTGCTGAAGCTATGCCCAGTCGAAAAATAATGGATAATTTATAAATATTTATAAATTTTTTGAAAATAATGGATAATTTATAAAGATTTATAAATTGGTAGATTATAATGCAAAATTTATTTCATCGAACGATTTTCAGTGTTTTCTACAAATTTTCTTTAACTCACGCAAAGGCTTTTTGCATTTCACTTGTATCTGAAGCCATTCGAAAAATTTTAAAAATTTTTGAAAATAATGAATAATTTATAATATTTACAAATTTCTTAAAATACTGATCATGATGATCATGCTGATCCTACTGATCATGCTGATCATACTGATCGTGCTGATCCTGCTGATTATGCTGATCCTACTGATCATGCTGATCATACTGATATTTCATATTTGGAAAATCATTAACAAATTGGTCAATATTTTACGGTTTTCACCTGATTTTCACTAGACGCAGCAGATATATATAACAGCAGGGAAACTTACTCAGCTTAGTTTACAAAAATTGTGAGAAAAATTTTCAAAACTTGTTTACCTGTTGTCTTAATTTTGACAGTACTGAACAAAAAATTACATAAGTCATTTAAAAGCATTTATTACGTATTAAGCAAATAAAATCGTGTTGACATAGAATTAAGGCATAGGTTGCTAATCGAAAAAATCTTTGGTTGATTTACCCTGCAAACGATTTGTGTTGAAAAAATTATTATGACAATCAAACTTGGGACCTACTTTAGTGTTCCTGACAAGAGATATCTGAGTGTCCACTTTGTAGTCCAAGTACTCGTTTACCAAAATAATCATTTGGTACAAGAATACCCCTGATAGTATAATGTATGCTGTTGTCCAGAACAAAACCAGTAACACACTACGTTCCAAAATTTCATTGTCTCCGTTTCATTAGTAGTTCCTGACGTTTTGATTAATATCGAAATGATATTATTAATATTCATCTGATTATTGCCAATGATTTCCAAAATTTTGCTGACAAATCTCTTTCTCTCACACATACTTTCTATCCTTCTCTCCGGTCTCTCATTTTCTCCAAGCAGAGTATATATCGTTTGAGCATGCCAGAACAAAAAATTCAATCTTATTCAGATGTTGATTTTTGTTTTTTTTTCGAAGAAAAAAAATGATTTTGTCTCGTAACTCTCAACTCAACTCCGGAAATTACAAGTAGTCTTACCCTCAGATTTTAAGAACCCTAAAAAATGATAAATTTTCAATTAATTGCGATGTTCAACCGAAAATCTAAAACCCTTAGAACTTTTAGAAATCTAACAACCATGTCTATACTTGTCCAAAAAATCAAAAGAAATCCCATAAAAAGAACCAATTTGAAATCACTTTTTCAGACAACGAAACCAACAGACGAAAAAACTGCAAAGTGAACATAACTTCAAAGACCATTGAATATTAATTGTTATCCGTTCTAAATTGTCAGCTTAACTTGCTATGCAGAAAGAGAGAAGATGTCTGTGTGTCTGAGAGAGAGAGATAGAGAGTTTTGATAATTTTGTTTGCTTTTTCTTATTTTTTTATTCTGAAAAATATTTCTTATTTCTCAAAATTAAAATTGAAAGAAAACAATGTTGACCATCATTAGCTGTTTTCTGTTCAAATTTTTAATGAACAGTTTTAGTCAACAAGATTCAAACTATACAATCCGGGCGCCCGCCGCTACCAAATTTTTGAGTAAATTTACTCGTCTTTTCTACCACATTTCAATTTTTCTATATTAATACTGTGTGCATTTGAAAACATGTGTGCGGTGCCCTATTAAGTAATCTTGAAACATTAAATCGTAAAATTGAGCGGCAAAGGGATTAAAATTTTGTGAATCGCCCTTAAAGCCAAACGTAAGCACTTTTCACATTTATTTGATCCTATTTTTCATATTAAGGCTCTTAATTGACCTCTGGAAGCCAGTTTCACAAAATTTGATCGCTTTTCGCATTGAACGGAAGTCGACACCTGAAAGGTCCAGCCACTTTCTTCGGGAGTAAATTTTTTTCGGTACCGGTCGATGCTCGTATTGAACGTACAAAATAGACCGACTAAATATGCATTGTCTTTCAATCGGTGTCATAGCTGCGTCTTGTTTTCTAATTTCACATTAGATAGATTTTTTGCAGGACATTACAAGCTTTTCTAAGAAAGGTTGCTTTGTTAGAGTGCAAAACGAATAATTTTTTAGAAAGATTACAGCCTTTTTGAAGATTACTTTGCAGCATGCTGAAAAATTATTCAAGATATATTTTTATCTCGTCCGAAATCTAGTAATACATTTAGGTGCTGTTTTGTGGTTGGTGATGTTTTTTGTAAAAACTTTTAACACTCACTCATTGAAGTTCCTCTCAGATAATTTTCTTGACTTTTAAAAGAGAAAAAGAACTGAGTTTATCCAAGCCACTGATTTCAATAACAAAGCTCTATTTTTTATAAATTTAGTACAAAGTCATTTCGACTTTTTTCGGAAAGTAGAAACTAATTGCAAAAGAGAAATTAGTTAAAAAGTAATAAATGAGATTCGCGAAAGTATCAAACTCAATTATAGCTGAAAGAGATTAACTCATGAATTTATAAGATTCATCTGACTACAATATTCAGTATTGAAATTCCTGTCCCAAGTTGATAATATTCTACAAACAACGCGTGTATAATACAATACCAAACCAACACAAATCTTTGAAATATATTTTTTGCTGAAAATTATTTATCTTTCTATAATTTTTGTATGAAAAAAGAACAATGATTTTTGAGCCCACAAATCTCAATCACATTTTAAACGCAGTTATGTTAATTTTGATTTAAGTCAACTTTGGTTAAGTCTTTTTGGTTGAGCATAGTTCTTTCAAATCTGAGGGGATTGTTCTTATCAGATTTTATTAGTTCATTTCTGCCTGTGATGTTGTGATCATAGAGTTTAGTTTGGTCTGGGACTTCAACCTAGACAAATATGAAAGCGGAAACATTTCCTGTGAGCGTTGACAATCTCTGGGGCCATACTTTCGCCAGATATGCGTAGTGCCCTGGCAATGTGGATCCAGTTGGACTTCTGTCTCTCTCGTTGTCTTCTCGATGCTCTCACTTCTGTGAAGGACATTACAGTAGCAATGAGGATTGTTTAAACCAGCTATTTATTCTATTGTTGTAAAATTACCAAGGTCGAGAACTCGGATTGCAATTTGGTCGAAGAAATGGAAGAAAAGACTACAATGATTGGAATTTTAATGGGCAGATCGGATCAAGGAAAATATATGCCTGAAAAAATTTTTCAAATTGTCAAAAATCTCAACATTGCTTGTCTTTTTGATCAGTTCTCCACTCGATTTAAGCAAATATTTACCAACCTCTTTAATGAAATTTTTTATTTGAAACTAAAAATATAATTTTATTATTTTGTCATACGAACCATTCCTAGTGAAAAAATTATACAAGACCGCTCAATGGAAAAAAAATTAATTGAGTGAAACGGAAACAGAGTCCAAAACGGGCCTGCAAGAGAACTACAGTCAACTTCAAATCCAACCGATTCCCTTTGTGTTCGAGTCTGTTGAGTCTAACTTGAAAACGATAAGAAGTTTGGAATCAACCGGGCAAAATTCAGATCATAAAAGTTATCTTATCTAAAAAGACACATAGCTAAAAACAAATAGACTTTTAGTTGTGCAGCAAACTCATAAGTTTGCTCAGTACCAAACTGATATTGAAGCTTTACTTATTTATGACTTTTAAAAAAAGATGTAAATAGAAAAAAATTTATGACACAACCAACAAAGATGTTAACGTTGTTTATCATTTATCGAATCCTGAGTATAGATAGGATGATTAGAAATATATCTAAAGCTATACTTGAAGTTTAATTAATTCTATCTTTACTGTCAATCTTAATTTTTTTGTGAAAGTTCGCCATCGATTATATATACATTAGAATTAGTATTATTTACATTTCTAAATCTGTGTGTTGTGCGTAAATTCTTGGCGAAAAAGCCAAAACTGAATAACTTGCGTGTTTCACACGAACAGATTTTTTGCAAGTAATAAAAAATTTTGGCGCGCTATGTAGCCTTTAAAGTTCATCTGTCTGAGAAAGACCTTCGAGTTTTTACCTGGAAATTTAATGAAAAACGGTCAATTCCCTCGCATTGTTTTAGCGGAGTTGGGTGCAATCACTTTTGAGCTCCTGAGTTCTGAAAATGGACATTTTTGAAGGTCTCATTGAGAAATTAGCGCTCTTAACCTACATTTTCCCATATACAGTCTGGCAATTGCAAAACTCTTTGGACAAAACTTGACCATCATTGTTTCCCGATTGTTTTTCTGAGGAAAGAAGGCAATAAATTGCATTACTCCAACAGCGAATTTCTAATCTTAGATATAAAAGACAAAAATTCTTACTTCTTATAAAACTCGAAACACATTTATACACGTAAACAGGTAATCTAACTAAGTTACTATAGTCATAGGCACTGCCTTTAATCTTAAAACAACCAAATACCTTAAAACACAAGTTCAAGGAGAAAATGCATATAGTTTTTGTTACTTTGTTTGTTGTTTCAACTGACAAGTACTGACATATCTCAAAGAATTCGCTCAATATCAGTTTGATAGCGTAGTTTTAATCATATTTGAAATTCAAAATATCAAAATTTCAGTGACAATTTTGAAGAATTGATGAAATTAGAAAAGAAAGAAGTTTCTTATCCTTGTAAAGCCATAAAAGCCAAATTACCTTGCTCACCGGAAGCCGGCACATTAAAAAAAACAGACTGATACAGGCACAACCTGATTTTGTTCGATAAAAGACGGGGAAAAAATTCTATTATAAATGCTTTTACTTTCAAAATACCACCTTATACTACCATGGTTGAAACGTTCCAAAAAACAAAGAATCCTGGGGAAGATTTTGGGGTTGATTAAGTTCAAATAGGAGAAACTTAAGCCGATTTAAAAAGTTTGTATATAAACGCGTAGAGACAAAATGCTAGAAATGGAACTAATATTCAGTGCTCCTTCTAAGAACTGCTATTTTTGGAATTAAGAAGTTCCATCAACAAAAATTTAATTAAATACATCCACAAAAGTTAGGGTTTAGGTTCATCAACTCACGAAAGCTGAGCTTCTTGGCAATTTTGTACCCGGAACTTTAATGGAAAATATTCAAATGACATGCGTTTTTTAGCAGAACTGGTTGCATCCGCTTTAAACCTTTTGAGCTCTCAATTTGGTCATTTCTGAGAGTCTCAATTGGATATTGGTTTTCTTAACCTATAGTTTCTAAACAGAGACAGGTTATTTCAAAACACTCATATCAAAAACTTGGCTATCCTTTTTGCCTGATAGTTATATTGCAGAATGATGATCCTAAATTCCAGTGCGCCTTCATTGATTTTCTAATCTCAGATATAAAACAAAAACTCCTTTTTTCTAACTATGTTCAAAACATAATTCTACTCGTTAATTTCAAATGTAACTATGTTAGTATATTCATCTGTACTAACTACCCTTCATCAGAAAACTACTAATTGCCTTAAAAACGAAATTTAATTTAATTAAATAATGGATACAATGTTTATTAGTTTGTTTGTTATGTTAACTTAAAAAAAACGATTAAAAGCTGTCATGTCTCAAATAATTGGTTCAATTTTTTCAATAACACTCAATAATTCTCCAAAATTTTGTAAAAAAAAAACAAATCACTTCTGAAAAATACTAGCAACGTTTATTTTGTCGTTTCAACTGGTTCATTTATTGTCCTGAGTGAGAGCGACAAAAAACGCTTGAAAAATTTTGTTTTCACCGAGTAACTACATTTAATGTCTTTGCTTTGGTTTTAGTAGTAGCTGATACAAACAAGCTGGAGAACAGCGCTACCTTCAGATAGTTAATCACGAAAGTTAACCACTTGCTTAAAAAAACTTTGCCTAAACGTGTGAAGTGCATTGGGACAATTCCCAACTTTAACATTCATCGTGCTTAAAGTCCTCCGAATTTGATGTTTATTTTGCAAGATCTGGTAAGAATCTTGCAAGTTATTGCAAAATATTCGTAGGGATACAAAAGAATGTTAGACGTTTCCCGTCCTGGGGGTTCAAAAGCAGGTTCCTATCATGAGTAGGAACTATCATTGGTCTTGAGAGATGGAAACTATCCTCTTGTAATGTTGGCAACTGGTAGCTCCCACGCCTGTAAAGCCCCATTTGATAAACCACGCTTCCTCAAAACTGACCTCACAGATTGGTAGTTTGAAAACGTTTCTTCGCCTCCTTGTTCGCCCACAGACTGGTCATAAACAGGGGGAGGCTTGTCGGGAATTTGGGTCAAATTGGAAGAAAACCGAACACGACCTCGGCTTTGTTCAGCCATAGCAGCGACACGAAGAATTTAATTGGTAATTTGTTCACGCTTCATGTCTCAAAAGTGTATAGCAAAAACTCGAAAACTGAAAATAAGATTGTCAAAGGTAAGTTGTTAGCAATGAAGGCCGGATGTTTGAATTTTGGTCTGCACAATAATAATTAAAAATTATCTGGAGTGGTTCTCTCAGTTTGAAAATATCTATATCCGTTTTAATTAGCAGATATAAATTAATAACGTTGTAAAAATAGTGCTGCAAAAATGTAATTTTTCAGGTGATAATCATACGAATACAATGCGTTTATTCAAGTCATTTGCTGTTGTTGGAGTTTATGACAGGTCTTTCAAATAAAAGCGTCTAACAACTGTGCGATTTTGCTTATCCATTTTTGGTTCAAATTTCACTTAATCGTTTTATATTCTGGTATAACTTACTGGTCGTGTTGCAAAATGTAAAAACTGCTGGTAAAAAGGTACCTTTGATGTTACTCTGAAGAGAACAATAATACATTTCGCTTCGGAATGAAAAATTGAAAACAAATTTAGCAATTGGGCTTACCAAGGTCAAGGTGGCAGACGGAAGTGACCTCTGATAAGAGTCAAGTCGAACGCACACGGTAGGTTTCCAAACCAAAACTACAGGGTCTGGGAATTGTTTTGAGTGGACAAATGTCTGCCCAATGGTCTGATTTTGGTCTTATCAGAGGTCACGTCCATCTGGGATGATCAGATCAGAGGCGAATTGAGGCACATATTAGTCTGATCAGAGAAACTTTGAGCGCAATTGGGTCTGATCGGGAATAATTCAGCACATAAGCCTAATCAGGAGTGACAATTGAGCGAAGGATAGTCCAATCTTAAGTAACTCTGAGCGCACAAAAGTCTGAACATTGGTTTTTGCGCCTGGCGTTTTGATGATTAGGAAAACGGCTTCCTCAGTTGATATTTCAGTTTGGAGATGATCTCATCAGAGGCCATTTCTGGCGCATCTGGCCAATGGTCTGGAAAATGGTGTGGGCGAGAATATGATTTAAGTCTGATCAGCCCTCACTTATGAATGGGAAGGCCTGATCAGAGCACCCTTCCAGTGAAGTTCGAGCGCACGCATTTATTCGAGCGCACATTAGTCTGATCAGAGTTATTTGATTTGAGACAAACTAATCAGAGGTTAATTTGGTCTGGAACGGTCTAATCAGAAGTCACTTTGGTCTGACACTTCAACCTAAGCTGTGGTTCAATGAGCAAAAAATTTTGCAATGAAAAATTGATTGAGAGATGGATTGAAATTGACTCTTCCAGAGAACTGCAGAGGTCCAACAGAGCAGTGGTCTGAAATATTTCATGTCAAGTTGATATGTTTGACGTGTGAATTCATTTGGCAATCATTGCATCTAAACTTGGTCAAAATTTTTGCAAAATATATGAGCACATAATTAAATTACGAATGGTTTTATATCCCATTTTCAGATTTTCAGTTATTTTTTCTTGATATAACTCATTACATTCTTCATCATCTTGATTTGGTCAATATAGCTGTATAAAATTGTTCGAGGAGTTCTTTTGCAGTAGGCCTGTTGGAAATAATTTTTTAGTTTAATCCCAAAGTATTTGTTGTTGAAAGTGTTTTGTCTCACACGTGGTTTTTAATTAATGGCTAACCCTTATGAAATCAAACAATGACTTTGTAATATGCAATTATTGCCTTTTTATCTGTCCTTTTAGACGTTTTCATTGAAAGTTGCACTTTTCAAAATTTTTTTAGTGTACGATGTTTTTTCGTTATAAATTGGAATCATTTGAATGTTTGATGAGCCGCTTTTATTTTTAACGTCGATTCTGGATTTGTCCGACCAAGTTTTTAGTTTCAGCTATTTGCTTTTCCATTTAAGGCACCCTTCCTCTCTTTTAGCCACGAGGTTTCAGTTTACAGTAAAAACCAAACTGTCAAATATCGCCCAGTATACCCTCTATAAGACTGGCTTCTAGCTTGTTCTGTACAGGACTTGCAATTAGCCATTCTAAAACCATTCTAAAAAAAGTTAAGTAAAACAATCTGCTGGATCGAGAAGTTTTGCAATGATTATGTAAGAAGTACGCTGAAATGCATTCAAAACACTTCTAAAAAGTTTCATTGCAACTCAACATTTTAATTTGAATGAACTTTGAGCTAAATTTTAAGAAAATTCCTATTATTTCAGCGCATCCGAGAACAGAAATAGCCTAGTGCATTTTTGACGCTTATCTTGAAAGTTTTGCTAATGATGCCTATCTTGCTAGTATTCTTATTTTTGTAACTGGCGCTTTTATCTGGTCAGCTTTCTTGCAAAGCGACTTTAAAAATTGAAAAATGAATATCAAACAATTTTGCTCAAGGAACTTGCAAATTTTAACACAAATTTAATTCTTGGCCGGTTTTTCTAATGAGAGGGTCTAATGTTTTTTTTACCATTTTGGACAATTAAATAAGTACCAAGTGAAAACCATAAATGGTCACTTTTGTCAGCCTTCCAACTGAAACTTGTTCAATGGCACTTTTACTGTGGTACCACACAGCTGAAATATAAATATTGTGATCCTAGTTTTTTTCTCTAAAACAATTATGTTCTCGAGATTTTTAGTGTCTTTCTTTGTTCTTTTTTCGTTTTTGGCGTCCTTTTTTAGTCTTTTTTGAGGTTCTGCTACTCATCGTATTGCACCGTCTCTAGTAGTCAAATAAGCTAAAAGGGCCTGAGCTTAAACTAGTACTAGATTTCCGGGCGTCTATCTTACCACGGTTTTGCAAGAGTTCGACGCTTATTTTGCAAGACCGTTGCCCCTGCAAGTGCTCAAAGTTTATCCTGCAAGATTCTCTGATTTTCGACGTCTATCTTGTAAGATCTTGCTCAAACCTTGCAAGATCTTGAAAAGATGGTGCACAATCTTACAAGACGATTGCAAGATTCATTCTGGCAAGATTTTGCGAGATTTTGCTATCAGTACAATACCTGGGTGGTGCTGAACAGACAAAATGATTATTGAATACTCGATTCGCATGTTTAAGCAAAAGATTTTCGGTTATTCTTGTCAGAAAAACGTTCATGAAAAACGTTGTGAAATTTATGAAGAAGCAAACTACTGTAAGTATAAAAGTAAACAGTTGCACAATTAATCCAAGCAATGATTAAACTAATATTGATTAATAGCTCAAGCATCTCAACTTTCGCAAAGCTTCTGGTGTTGAAAAACTCTCCCGAAACTTTCAATAGAATTCTCGAATGTGCAATTTTTGTCCAAAATGACCCCGCCCCCAAGAGTTTTATTTAATATTTCCATAAGCTGAGCTCTAAACCGAGGCTTCATTTGGGACGCAGGAGGAATTGTTTTTTCTGTTTTGCTGTATCATGATTGAAAGATTTTCCTTTGCTTTTCAGAGGTGTCTTCTACACTCCTCTGCTGAAGATTGTCCGCTCACCTTTCAGCTCAAACTGGTGATCCACCTGAAAATATTATCGAAGTAACACACAATTTAACGACCCGAGTCGCCACTTCTTATGAATCATACTAAGATCATATATGATACCATACAAATCATAGACTATATCTTAGTATGATCTTAATAAGATATCCATTTTTCATATATGAATTTCTATGATTTTTAAGAAATCATAAATGATCGTTGTATTAAAACAAAGAAACCATAAACAATGCCGTTCGGTAAAACATCGAATAAGCACATGTGATTTTTCTACTAGACTAGTGAGTACTAAGAAATCAAATATGGTCTTAGTTTGATTTTTAAGAAATATGATGAAAGTGTCCATGTTTTTTCGTGATACCTCTTAATATCTCGAGCTGCAAAAAAAACTTTCCGCACTTTAGGCGAGCTTTCTCTTGCTGCCCAAGAAAAAACAGAGGCTCTCATAGCTGAAAAGACACAAAGCTAACGGATAAGCTAGAACCTAAAATAAGACCAATGCAAAACGTAGCACCATAACAACAAAATGTAGCACCATAACATAAAAAGACAAGGAAGTCATAAAACAAAATGGGACAAGTCCCTATAAGGGCACAAGGAATGCGGGCACCTAAGAAAAAAACCTATTTTTTCTCAAAATCATTTTTTTGCAAGAACTTTAAAAGAATCGAAAATTTGCAGCCAGGAGCTGCAAATCGAACGAAGATTTTACGGGAAGTAAGAGTTATACTGCATAAGGCAAGAAAATTAGTCAATAGATAAACAGAAAAGAAAGTCAGGTTTTCAAATGAAAAATTGCGATTTTCGAGAATAACGAATTTTAATAATTTTATATCGGACCAAGGAGTTGTCTAAATCAAACCAAGCTTGGCACGATTTATACCCTATGTTGTTAGATTGTAAGACGAAAAAAATTTTTGCTATAGCTCTCCTGGTGAGAAAGGGAGGTTTTCATACAGAAATTTTCGATTTTCGAAAAGAACGAATTTTCAAGTAGGTACTTTTTTATCTGACCAAGGATTGGTCCAAATCAAATGAAACTTGGCACAGGGTTCACTCTGCGTATGTACAGTGTAAAACAGAAGAAGGTTCCAAACCTTTATAGGGATTTTCAATAGCGGAACGGCCTTAGTACTCAGGCCACGGGATAGCTAGGAACATAAAATTGGAGTCGAAAAATTTTGCCCCTTAATTGAAAATTCTCTCGGAGCTTTTAAGAGGTTTTCTATCGACTTTTACCTCTGATAACAATATGAATGGTGACTGTTTCACATTCAATTGTAGATTACTTTTTGTCTTCGATTGGTTTATGGCTTCAGAATTGTAAATATTTTTCGCTTTTTTCTCTTCTAGGTGGCTTTAATTTTTTACTTATGATCCTAGTATGGTTGTCAATATTCCATACGACCATATATGACTTAGTATGATTTCTAAGATGCTTTTTGTTTATAATGGCATCATTTTGTCGTTGCTGACTTTTTGACTGAACGTATGGTAAGACTTGTTGGGTTGATCTATTGTGCTCTGTTTTAAAGCATCAATCATTTTTTTAATGATCTTAGTATGATTGTCAAGATTTCATACAAGTCATATATGACTTTGTATGGTTTCTAAGAATCATATATGACTTTGTATGATTGCTAAGAAACCATTTTGGTGAGCAACACGGGGAGTCAGCGCCCCAACCAGTAGATTTTAATGTATTCCACTACTGCCGCGTAATTTCGAGAAAAAGGCTTTTAAAAACGTCAATTAAAAGAAAACCCCTCTACTAAAACAGTATAGTTGGTCAACTCGGGAGCGGCAAGTCAACAATTCTCTAAATTTTGCAAAGCTCTAACTTTTTTGGTATGCAGATCTGGAAATTGTCTTAGAAATTGTCCTAGGAGCATTCTAAAGTTTCCTTAACCGAAAGTATCGCAACCTTCTGTTTATAATCTGATTTACTTGTTTTATTTAAAAATTATGCAATTTTGTTTTACTATCCGTTTACGGACTGACTTCAGAATCCAATTAAATTCACTTAAACATACTTTTACAGAGACCTGACGCAATACAGGCCGAATATTGTCTAAGACTTTACCTAACAATTGCCATGTTCTTATCAAGACAGTTTTGTCTTTTATAATTGGATAATTTTTTTCATTTTGAATACAACATGACTATCATTGAGTTTTAAAAAGGATGCAAGCATTCCAAATGAATTTTTTTTAAATATAACTTGACAACCGTTCTGTGCATGTTTTTTTGAAGTATAAGTTATTTCACTCAGATTGTTTCTTTGGTTATTATACAACAGAATATTGGATGTTCGTAGCTCAATCTCTATTGATTTATACTGTTCTATCATTTTTTTAAGTATACCGGGACAAAACCCAATGATTATCTTGTAAGATCCAGTAAGATTCTTGCAAAATAGAATGCATCCTCTCACAAGGTTTTCCCGCAGAATTTTATATTCATCTTTCAAGATCTTACATGATAAAAAAACTTTTCGAAAGATTCATTTATGATCATACTTAGTAACCATCCTGGCTCTATTCACATTAAAAAAAATATTTTGCATGAAATATTTTCAGGCCAATTTCTTAAATAAAGACACATTTACGTGGTATAGACGCATATGAAGTGAAGTTAACTACTCATTAACTTATGTTGGGCGTTTTTACGAAAGCATTGAAGAACCTGAAATAATTCAACTTCTAATTTTTTCTTGGAAAATTGTCGTCTTGGAATAGAATTGGTCCCATAAGACAATATATTTGAAGTGAATATATGCGCTTGGTGAACGCAAAGGGTGGCCAAAAAACAGCAGCTGGGATACCAGAATTTGCAATATTGAGCAATTTGCAATAAGATTTGTTACAATGCTCATCTTTTGAAATAAATCTAGAAAAATTACACTTCCTGAGGGAAAACAACGCCAAATGTAACCTTAAAGATGTAAAATTTGCAGTGGACGGACAGGTATATACAATAAATGCTCTGTTTTTTTCAAAATAAATGAAATCCCGATATCTCATTTATTTGTTTTTATCCAATTAGTACCTATTAATCTTAATTTAAGGTCTTGTGAATTCGTCAGGTTTGTTTTGTAACCGTTTCTGCATGTCTCCAAGATACAATGCTTATGAAAACAGTGTGCTAGTTAGTTCATAATCTGATTTGGTTGAAATGTGAAAGCAAGATTCAAATTTAATTTATAATTTTAAAAAAGTTTTCATCAGGGCTGAATATGAGACAGTTTTGCGCCATTAAAGAGGTGACCAACAAATTGTCTCAATTTGGTGCTCCCTTTTTCTGACTTTCAAAATAATACTTGGAATTGAAAATTTGTGAAATCTAACTTTACTGTGAACTCTTTTTTCATCCTGTAACAATGGTATCTGAACTATGTGTTTATTGAGCTGATTTGCGTTCGATGTAAATATGATTTGCGTTCGATAAATTTGATCACCTACCCAACACTTAGACAAGCCTTGCATTAAAATATCTCATTGAAGAATTTTAAAAAACACTAAACGTAACAAAACAACAGTTTGAATTTCTTTTCTGTTTGGGCAGCTATTTATGCATTTTCTCTTGAATAAGTTCCCCTGATAACCAAATTAATATCTTGGGTTCCTGTGACAAAATACTTTCAAATTTGACAACGCAGTTAAACATTCCGAAAAAGGGGGAAAATATGTTTTCCATCAGTTTTTTGAGCGTGACACTGGCACCAATTAGCTAATTAGTTCTGAAAAAATACCAGTTTCAATACATCAAATTTTAAATTTTTCTTGAAAAGGATTTGTTTTTCCTTTTATAAATTCTGAAAGTTCCAGCGATTGATTTTAGTCCTATAAAATACTAATTTTATATTTCTCTATTTATAACTTTTGCTTTGTTTAAATCTTTTTGGTTGTTGAAAGTTGTATATTCACACAACTTAAAATTTGAGAAATTAAACAATTGGTCTGTAAAAAATATTGGTAACTTTGCCAGTATTTTTTTCTCTGTTTACAAATACAAGTGCCGTAAACTGTGCAAACAGTGCAAACTGTGCTATATTTCGTAACATTTTTTACCAACTATGTTGGGTTATGGGTTTTCGCAAGCGGACTAAAAGCGTTCCTAACTAAGTAGAAAAAATAATTTCTCAAAATGAGAGAGTAACAAGAATGATATTTTACGTTAGAATTTAAAGATTTACAGGAGAGATTTGATTATTAGATCAAGATTTGATTTTGCGGATCAAAAAAGGCTCAAAATCAGCTGTATATATACCCACTGTCAGTGCGAGAAAGTCAAAATACATTACTAATCTTGGCACCATGATTTACAGTGGGGGTCGCAAGGGTTACTCAATATGGTTTGCTTCTGCAAATTTTCCAAAAATCAGTCGAAGGGGGTGCCATAAATGGTATTCATTTACACTATTCTAAGAATTCGTTTACATTTCTGGAGGTATCATAATAATTCAATGCAAGCTAGGAAAATCTTACATCAAATAATCTTACTCTAATATTAGTTATCTAGATTCACCAATTTGAACCGAATATTGATTCTCAGCACCATTTCTTGACGATTCATTTATATAAATTCTGTGATCAAAATCAATTTGCTCCTGTCTTTCTAATCTGGTAAGTTAAACTTTCTTTCAAATTCTCACTAAGTTCAAGACTATAGTTTGATCGATATTATAGCACCCCCGCTCAGAGTTGAGTTGATTGCGTAGAGTCTGTTCCCATCAAAAGAGTTCTGAATGTTTCCACCTTTGATACGGGTAAAGATTTTATGAAGATGTCAGCTGCTATTTTGTCAGTAAGAACGTATTGAATTGAAATAGTCCCATCTTCCGTCTTATAGCGAATGAAGGGAATTTTTGTCTCAAGGTGTTTGCTCCTCTTGTGTATGACTGGGTTTTGGCACAATTTCATACAATTCTGGTTGTCTTCTCCAATTGCTAATCGATGTTTCTGTTGGATGCCAAAATCCTCCAGAATTTGTTTCGGATACAATCCTTCTTGAACTGCTGCTGCCATGCCCTGATGTTCTGCTTCTGATGAAGAAATAGCAACTGTGTCTTGTTTTTTTACAACCCAGCTGCGTGCTGCGCAACGTCCGTTGAGCTTGAAGTAGTAGCCCCGTCGTTGATTTTCTGTCATTTACATGACCAGATCAGTCTGAATCACTTTCCCTCGCTAAATCATAACTAGTTTCTTTTGTGTAAATAATTTTTGAACCTTTTGAACCTTGAAGAAGTCGCAGAAGTCTTTTCCCGCACATTCAGTGTTGATTGGTAGATGCATTCATATGTCTGAACAGACTGTTGACTGTATAGATGATGTCTGGCCTCGTCTGTTTGGCCAGATACAGAAGTGATTCAACCAAGCTTCTGTAGAGCCTCTGGTCCACTTCCTCGTCTCCGTTCTGCGCTGTTTGAAGTTTCAAATTAATTTCAGCTGGAGTTCCTGAGGGTTTGCATTGATCCATTTGAAAGCGCTCAAGCATTGTTTCTATGTAACGTTCTTGCTCGACTGTGACTTTGCCTTCTTCTCGTCTGATTCTTAGACCCAAAAACCAGTTTAATCTCCCTGTCCTCCATATGAAATGTTGCCTCGAGTTCCTTTTTGGCATCGGATTTCACTGTCATGCCTCTTGATGCTACTATGAACTCGTCAACCATGACCAAGATGAAGGCGTGACCTTCTGTCTCTGCTCTCGCGAGCAAGCAATGATCGTTCCTGCTTCTGGTGAACTCCTCTATCTGTAAGTTTGAAAATTCCTTATACCAGTTTTTTTGGCTGTTTCAAACCATAAATTCATTCATTCAGTCGACATACTAACTTCTTCCCGTCTGATCCTTGTTTTACAAACTCCTGTGGTTATTCCAGATACACTTCTTCCTCAATTGGTGAGTGCAGGAAATATGTTTTGATATTAAACTGGTGAATCACATAGCCCTGCTTCGCTGATAGTTGAACTAGAATCCTGAATGTCTTCTGCTAGCATGTAAGCGCAAAAGTATCAAAGTAGTCCAGTCCTTCAACTTGTTTGAAGCCTTTCGTCACTTAGCGTGCTTTGTGTTTTTTCACTTGACCACTGGGTCCCAATTTTAATTAGTAGACCCATTTTCCCGGTATTATGTACCTCTCTGTGGTTGGTTTCACTAGTTTCCAAGCCTCATTGTTTTGGAGTGTCTTAACCTCGTCCTTCATTGCCCGACGCCACTGGTCACAATCGTCACTTTATTTGGCTTCGTAGACTGTTTTGGGCTCCACATGGTCACCTTCAGTCACAGCAAGATGGGTCCTGACTTCTCCAAAAAAATGCGGAAATTTCCTTGCTCGTATCCTCCGTTT
This sequence comes from Convolutriloba macropyga, assembly GCF_964194025.1. NCBI lineage: Eukaryota > Metazoa > Xenacoelomorpha > Acoela > Convolutidae > Convolutriloba > Convolutriloba macropyga. Next base: position 59,834,641 of record NC_134474.1, read on the forward strand.
GGGCTCTGCCCTGTACACTTGCTCCACTGCCTCTTCAAAGAAGCCAACCGTCTCTGACTGTGAGCATTCTTCTATGTCACTGTCCTCCAGCAACTCCAATTATCTGAGAATCCCTCCTGTTGCAGGATTTTAATTGTCTAGTGCTGCTTCCTCAACATCCGAGGCATCTCGTCTCAGTGTCGTTTCTTGAGTGTTCACGCTCTCTGCGTCATGCCACGCCTCCTTCATAGCAGTAGGTGTTCCCTGCTCCTCTTTGTTGTCATCGTCTTGATGACCATCATCTGGGTGCCAGATCCCCAGTTGCTGTGATCACTCATTTAGTAGGTCGGGCGTCTCTGTGTTGTCATGGATTAAGCCCACTTGGGACTCTTTGATAATCACATCTCGAACTGCCATCACCTTGCGTGTTTTGGGTACGTACACCAGGTATCCATTGTCTCCTACAATGTAACGTGCAAACTTTCTTTCCAGTGACTTGGGTTCAGGTTTTCTGACGTCTCTGTCCCTCTTCCTCGTGAAGACTGTGCAGCCACAAATGGATAATTTACTAATTGAAAGCTTAGGTTTTATACCTCGCATCAACTCTGCTGTGCATTTTTCTTCTCCTCGTCTCATAACAAAGTTTTTGATCCTTGTTGCGTGGAGTATTGCTGCTCATCACTTCATCTTGGGAAGACCAAGGTCAATAAGCAAGCACCTTGCCATCTCCAGCAGTGCCCAGTTCCACCTCTCAGCTATCCCATTCTGTTGTGGCGTCTCCGGTATGGTCTTTGCCTGTCGAATGACTGCATCTAATCAGTACATCTTGAATTCCTCTCAGAGAAACTCCTTCGCATTGTCTTGTTTCAGCTTCTTGGGCATAACCACACAGAGAACAAACTACTTCAGTCTAGCCACTGCTTCACTCTTTGCCTTAAGAAAGTCAACAAACACAAAATTCGTGTACTGGTCTGCAAACACAATGCAGATCGGGAACCCTGACTGTGACTCTACTCTGAAAAGTCCCATCACGTCTGTGAACACCCTCTCCAGCTTCTCTTCTGGTTGGGTCTCGGTCACTCTTTGTACTGGAGTCTTTGTGATCTTGGCCAATGCCCACACATTGTATACATAATCGAGTTCCCCCACTGTTTCTGGTGCATTCTTGACCATATCTGCTTGATTCAAATGACCAAATTGTATGTGCCATTTCTTTCTACTTTCAAGTTTCAAGCTGTTTGAACTCATCTTGGATTCTAGAAAAGCTGCAGTGTAAGTAAATCAAATTTTTTTCTCGAGTTAGTTTTACCCGAGTTCACTTCTGGAGTTTTAGGCAGCTATTTCTTTTCTCCAAAGTGAAGCTATTTCCCCACTCGGTGCATCTTGAGACTGATGAGAGGTTTGATTAATTTTCAGGCTCACACAACTTATTTTTGAGTTCGCATTGGAATTCCCCTTTGTTTGAGAGTATGCTGATCTTCGCATAGCCTCTGCCCAACAAATTGGAAGCCTCTCCGTAAGAATTTCTGATTTGATGTGCCCACTGATTGAATGGGCACGAAGTCCAGGAACGTGTCGATGTTCGTCAATATGAGATCGTTACAATAACTGTCCATTAGCATGCCTGCTGTCTTTCATTGGGTAAGAGCTGCCCAGTGTTCCTCGTCTGGTGAAGCCAATATTGGACCCATTTCCACTTACTCCTGTTTGCCTCCATCTTTTTGTCTCATGCTTGACCTGTCTAGGTGATCCTCCTCAACACACTTGCTGCATTGTGACGTCTCTTTCCTACTGTTGTCCTTGGCAAAGTGTCCAGGGATGCCACACACAGAAGAGTTTCTTTTCTTGGATCCCCCCTTGAAGTCACGCTTCACTATCAGTGCCACTGAACCACTTTGTCCCTTGTGCCTCACAGCTGTTCAATCATTGAAGTTCTGCAGCCTTTTCCTCAACTCTGCGAAGCTCGTGGCCGGGTTGAAGCTTTCCAGTATAACAAAACTTTCAAACCTCATTGGTAGACCATTGAGGACCAGACGTTGAAGAGGGTCTCTGAGACTGCTTCCCTTGCTTTTTGTAGCCTTTTGAGCAACTCCTGTACTCTGATGAAGAAACTATCCAAATTCTAAGCATCCTCGAGCTTCGAGCTGCAGTCGAAAAAGCTGTGCCACCAAAGTCAGCACAGTTGGCGTCTTCACACTCTGACATCTCTCCTGCAAAAGCTTCCAAGCCTTTGCTTCATCTCCTAGGCCGTTATCTCCCACACAGTCATGTCTCATCAGTATGAGTGTTGTTGCATCTAGAGTCAGTGCCAAATGGCACCACATATTGTTCCGTTTCTCCTTGATGTCTGCAACTTCCTTCTCATAAGCATCCTTCAGCACCTTGTGGTTCTTCTTCTCATCATTGCTCGCCCCATTGGCTAGTGGTGCAGGCCCATTTGGTTGCTCCTCTGTCCCAAGTAGTGGTTTGTACCGTCCCTTCGTCTGCATCATTGCCACAAATCTTGTGCTCCAGATTGGAAAGTCCTGTGCCTTTCCTGAGTAGGCAAAACAAAGTGAAAAGAAAAAGTACTCAGCACAAAAAGATTATGACTGTCAACAACAAATTAGTTTCGTTTTAGAATTTTTGTGTCTTAGAAAATTGCTGGGACCATAACTTGGTGGGTTATGGGTTTTCGCAAGCGGAATAAAAGGAGTTTTTAACTAAGTAGAAAAACTAATTTCTCAATTTGAGATTAAAACAAGAATGATATTTTAAAGTAGAATTTAGAGATTTACAGGAGAGATCTGATTATTAGATCAAGATGGTGATTAGACTTTGCGGATCAAAAAAGGCTCAAAATTGGCTAAATATATACCCATTATCAGTGCAAGAAAGTCAAAATACACTACTAATCTTGGCACCATGATTTACAGTGGGGTCGCAGGGGTTATCCAATATGGTTTGCTTTTGGAAATTTCCCCAAATTCAGTCGCAGAGGGTACCATAGATGGTATTCATTTACACTATTCTACGATTTCAATTTTTATTTCTGGTGGTATCATAATCATTCAATACCTGCTGGGAAGATTTAACATCAAATAATCTTACTCTAATATTAGCTATCTAGATTCACCAATTTGAACCGAACATTGATTCTAAGCACCATTTCTTGACGATTCATTTATATAAATTCTGTGATCAAAATCAATTTGCTCCTGTCTTTGTAATCTGGTATGTTAAACTTTCTTTCTAATTCTCACTGAGTTCAAGACTATAGTTTGATCGATGTTCTAACACTATATATCAAAAAAACCTAATTTTTTACATTATTGTCAAAATAATTAGCATTTGCAGCTGAATAGATAATCCTAAACATGCCATTGTTATATACCATAATAAGAACCGGTTTAAATTTCATTCTTTACACATTTTCTTCAAGTTTTAACAGTAGACAAAACTGGCACGAACCCTCAGCATAAGATCATTCATAAAGAGATTTTGATTTCGTTGTTGTCCATTCAAGGTTATATTTTGGCTCGTTAGGCCACACAGGTCAGAATGTGGCTTTTTGAACATCAATTAAAACAAGATTATGTGGCTCATTCTAGGCTATACGTGATCACATTTGGGCATATGTGTTGAGTTGTGTGCTATCTAATTAACTTATGCCCGAATTGCACCGCACCGCACACCAGCATCACACCCCTCCCCGCGCGTCGTTTTGGATGGCCTTTGGTCATAAGTACTTTCTGACCGACACACCCGCGTTAATGTCTACATACTGCCACTGGGAGGCAGGAAAAATTGTAGAACTTTCTAACCTCTGCCATCATTTAACAAGTGGCACATGGAGTACAGAGCCAGGTGTACAAACAGTCCTCACAAAATGCTCCTCTGATGTTGTACTTCTCTCTCAATCTCAGACGCATGATTGCGAACAGAATTATACGTGCAACTGCAGCACCTGCTATTATCAAGCCACAGATCATTAGGAAGAAGTGAACTCCTGGAGGGTAGTCACGAACATCAGAGTAGTAATCGAACCCACTGAACCTAAATTAACACAACCTATATATATTAAAAGTTTCTCAACTTACCAGAGAATCCCAGTTACTTTCGTGCTATTCCGGCTTTCAGTCCTTAAAAAAATGGGTGAACGTGGGCAAAATGAGGACTTTTTAGAAAATTTGCCTCACAAATCTACACCATATTTAAGGGGTAATAAGGTGGAAACGACGGATGATTTTAAACAAAGGTGATTTCGGGGTGAATATGCTGTTAGAGTGGGGGTAATGGGTTGAATTTTTGTAAGACGGGGGGTAATGGGGAGAATACAATAAACAATGTGAGAGTGAGAGGGGGTAAAGGAGGGAAATTTAGAATTTCAACCTATTAACCCAGATTTTACTTCATTTCCTCGTTATTACCCCCACTCTTAGAGCATCTCCTCGCCATTATAAAGCGTATCTACAATTTGGATCAGACATTACGCCCCACTACCGAACCGACTTTTTAAGTGGCAGACGCCGGCTGAGCGCAACACCCTAAGACCGGTGACTTGGTTTGAGCAGTTCAGAAAAGTACCAACTGCTCGGATCACTTAACATTGTTACGATCCCGACAACGTCGCCCGCTCCACCCCCTTGTTGATCAGCTTTGTTTTAAAGTATCAACATAGACTAATACCGATCAATTGATCACCAAAAATGATATATAATTAGACTTTTGTTGCTAAATTCATGCTAAAGTTAAAACTTGGTTGATTATAATACTCTTGTAGAATTCATTTTTGATTCGGATTCCCATGCCTAACTGCTTTGATTGAAAAAACATAGAGTTATACGACACAGCATATATTTAAAAAACTGATCAGACGTGAGGTTGAACACGCTATCCCAATTAAGAATAGTGTAAAACTACTACATTGCTCAAAATCTAATGTTGCTGAATAATTAATTTTATCTATATTATGAGAAGACCTGATCTTGAAGAAAATTTTTTGCAAGCAACCCACAAATTGAATTCAGTAGGTGTTCTGACATAGCTTTATACCCAGATGACTTGGCAATGTTTTTTTGCCTGATATTTAAAAAAAGTTCGTACCTAATTTCGCTATCAGCAAATAACAGATTTGTCGCCGGAACAAAAAAGTTTTTAAGATTTAAATGTGTATTCAAAATTTTCCAGCGAAGTTTTCAACGGGTTTCAGTTAAGCAAGCCGCGTAATTGTTCATTCAAAATATTTTTGTACTCGAAACGTGCATCTAAATCGGAAAATTGGAGAGTATAAAAGCTGATAACATCTTGTAGCATTATATTTCCTGTAGGAATCACATCACTCAATCACTCCTGTCAGAAAAATATGAATCATCTATTTCGCAACAAGATAGGCCTCTGAAATCTGAAGGCATTAATATGATCGCCCAGTTATTTAATATTTTCAGTGAAAAACATTATTATTAGATTGCAAAGTTGATAGGCAGAGTACAACCAGCAATTTTTAGTCATTTGATCCATTTTGTGTGACTCCCAACTTTGACGTCATTAAATCTTTTTATAAGACAGTTCATTGTGGTATATGCTATTTTAACAAGAGTTTTGGGTACGCGCATGTCCATTTAAAGCTCCAATTGAAACATAAATGTTTCAAAATGATTGTGAATGTTAATTAAACTACCTCCATAACTCAAAGTTAGGTCTGATGACCCTGCCAAAGATTAAAGGTTCCTCAAAAATTCGATATCAAGTCAACCTGTGACAAATTTGATATCAATTCAAACCTGGTAGATATCAATCTACCTAAGCATAAATCGCCTGGACCGGGCTACATACCAGCATGGGCGCTAAAAGATAGTTAACTGTCTATTGGAACTCATTTACAATTTGTCGTCAATGAATGTATAAACAAAAACACGTTTCCTAATATTTTGAAAGCAGCCCATGTTACACCTGTTTATAAGAAAGGAGACCGACTAGAACCAAAAAAATATCGAACCACATCAGTCACACCAACTCTAGCGAAAACTTTTGAGCGATTACAACTTGAACAACTAACTCACCACCTATTTCTAATGGTCTGATTAACAGGAATCAATCCGGATTTCGAAAGCAAAAGTCCTGTCTCGATAATATCATTTCATTAACTGAAAAAATAAACCAATGCGTTGACGAAAACGAAATTGTTGTCACACTTTTTTAGACTTAGCAAAGGCTATAAATTCAAACTCAATATCTATAGATATTTTTATGAACAAAATAAAAAGGTATGGAATTGGAGATATTGCAAGAATCTTATTAACCTCCTTCCTTTCTGATAGAGAACAGAGTGTAAAAAATGGGATAGCAAAATCAGATTGGGTTGTAATAAATCACGGTGTTCCTCAGGGAACTGTCTTAGAGCCTTTAATTTTATACTTTTTGTAAACGGCTTCAAAGAATCTGTATCAACGAATTGTGATGTATTACAGTTTACCGATGATACAGCAGTTCTATGTCATGCAAAGAATGAAGCAAATTTGCAGCTAATAGCTGAAGATACATTAAACAAGACAGATCAATATATGAAACAAAATGTTAACCTTGAATTAGGCAAAAACGGAGTTAATTGTGTTCAGGAATGAAAAATAGCCCATCATTGAAACTGTTTAATTCAAGGGAAACCGATTAGAAGCATCTGAAAAATGTAGTAATTTAGGTGTAATAGTTGATAGGGAACTGACATACCAAAATCAACTTAATAAGGTTATCATTAAAATGGCTTCAGCAATCAGATCAATATATTTCGTTCGTTATCAGGTACCGCCAAAAACAAGATTAAATCTTTTTAAATCATTAGTTTTGTCTCATATAGATTTTAGTGCAAATGTTTTCAAAATTTACCATCTTACTCTATCGATAGAATCAACAAAGAGATAAACTGGGGCATAAAAGCTTGCTTTATGAGAACCAAATACGATAGTGCCAGAGACCTACTTCTGGAGACTAAAATTCTTCCATCAGAGCTCCAAATAACACGGGTGTCATTAAATAGATTTTTCAAAATTCTCCAACAAACAAGAAATCACTCTAGTAAGCATTTCAGATTTTTAGAAAACGTGCCAAATATTGCAAACAAACGAACTCATAACTTTTTCTTAGAACAAAAATGTAAGTCAAAATGGAGTAATGGTTCAATTGTTCGTAACTTTATTCGAAAAGGAACTCACTTCTAATTACAATTAGAAAAGAAACGTCGAAGACCAAATTTAAACAAAAAGTTACAGCTGAAATGCTTAAACGGCACGAAAGAGTTCCAAGAGACAAAAGGGTTGCAGGATTCAAACATACTTTTTAAACTCTTTTAAGAAAACCGAACTTTAGTTTGTTATGAATTAGAAAATAGTAATGTTTGATAACTAAATTTCTAACATGTAACATTAACCAAGTGGTTAGTTTAATTTACATGTTTCAGATTTAAAAAAACTGCAACATTCTGACAGTAAAATACATTAAAACTTATAAACGCAAAATAGTAGAAACAGAACGTGAAAGAACGCAATTATGTAGGTGGAAAAATATATATCAAATTTTTATTCTTTATAATTTAAAATCTATTTTCACGGAGAAGCTCGCCTACAAATTTTAATTGCGCTTGACTTTTGTGAGAAGAATTATTTTGAAAGCATACGGGCTCAAAAGTGTAGTAAATTGATCCTGTAGCTCATACTAGCCAGATACATTGATAAGACTATGCTAGAGGGAAAGTTAACAATCGAGCAATAAGCAAGATGTCCGCTACAGGGCTTCGCGGTCTAAAATTGTTAGCATTTTTTAAAATACTGAACAAATCAAAACGAGACAAAGTTCATAGAACTAAAAAGCGTTCAAATCAAGTATGCTAGGAATTAATTGTTTCGGCTATGTACCTTAAAAATCGACACCAGGGAACGATAACCTACTGGAGTCACTGTTTTCCCGGTCCGAGTGGTCGATCGCCGTGTTTTCTTTAATTCAACTTCAAACTTACAACAAGCAAAACAGGATGTGCATCTGTGATATGCATTGTCGTGTAATGAGAAAAAGAGAACCATGACAGGTTATGGAATTTTGGGGTCATTCAAACTTTTGATTCAATTTGCCTAATTTTTGAAATTTTCGTAAAACGCTAGCTAGTAGAAACACTGTAATTATGCCTTGTATTCAGATAATAATGGGCCACTAGTGTGTATTGGTGGACGCACCCAACCC
>NC_134474.1:59847827-59901646 GCF_964194025.1 Convolutriloba macropyga
ATTGAGTGGGAAATTTAAGATGATGCTTGTATTTGGTAACTCACTTTTTATCACTCCTCCCTCAACTTCTTCCACCATCAGCTGAATGGCTGCAGGCTGCTGGACCTGCACGTTGAGAAAACCATCAGAAAATGTTTTTTTTTCAAAACCTGATCTTGCTTATTATCATTATCAAATCAGAGATAAAATTAGAACGGAGTTTTAAAACTTCAAATATTTTATATGAGGACAAGATTTGATTTTCATACAGCTCTGAGACTTAGGTATTTATAATTTCTATGGGTTTTTTGCACAGTAGTTGGCAAAAACTTTAATTCTTATTTTCAATTTCTCAAATTATTTCACACAACTATGAAAAAATTAGCCTCTAAAAAACTATCAAAAACATTTTTCTATCATTTCGAAGTTTAAATACTGAATATAAGAAATTCAACTTTATAACCGCGTAATTAATTTTACCACTATTTCTTCGCCAGTGAATGTCTCGACATTTCAAAAAAGGGTCTTAACTGTAATTTGTTAGCAAAACTAAACTCCAGTTTTATTTAAAACCAAAATATGAACGAAGCGGCCCCAATCATCTATTTGTTCGACGACAGATTCGATGAGTCTAACCGGTACCATTACACACTTTCAAGGATATAATGAATAATGAACCATAATTTGAAAAAAAAACGACAGAATTATTAGGGCGTCTATTTTAGCCCACAAAATCAACAAGAGTTAAAGTACTCATAAAACAGACTGAAAACTTTTTATTGTATTTGTTTGTACCCGGGTCGAGGCCGAATGGTTATCTTGTTGTTTTCAAATCTTGGTTGTCTTACAAGCTATCCATTCGATCTCGACCCGGGTAACTTTCTGTTTTCAAAAAATTACTTGGCAGTCTGTAAGCACAATCACTGCATCAAAACGTACTAGGTACAATTTTTTAAACAAGAGCAGACAAGGTATGATAAAGCTAAGTTTATGCTAAGTCTTATTACTGCTAAGTTGCTTTTTGTGAGTATTCAGAAAAGTGGTCCAATTTCGGTTGGGTAGTGAAACTGGCTGGATAGGTCACAATTATTCTATTTTTGCAGCTTTCGGTAAATCCTTTAGCCACTATTGTTAGTTAACCGCTAATGAATTTTTAAATTTTTATGTTCTTTTCTCTTACCGAAAATCGGGTAGGTGCCAAAGAAATTTTGAAATAATGAAATAAATCATTTTAAATGTTGAATCTATATTTTCTCGAAAAAAAGTTAAACTTTGTTTTTTTTAAACTTTGTTAAAGTTTGTTTTATTTACATTTGTTTCATTGGCTAAGTTATGCCCAGTCTCGTATCAAGGATGGTATGAAATGCCCAAATGGGTTGTGAGAAAAATACCTATCACGCTTAACTAGTCTGCTTTTATGAAATATAATTAATGAATCAAAGTAAAATTATATGAAAATGATTTAAATTCGAGTCAACTGGACCATGAACGTACTCATTAAGAAGTTCTCAAGAGGCGTTTGCATTTTCGGAAAAAAATTATGTATAAAAAACATTAATTTGGCAGTTTTGGTTATGCAAAGACAATTTCTTCTGTTGAGATAAGATTTATTTGGCACTACTGCAAAATTAACAATACCATTACCATTCATTTATCGCTGGTCTTAGAAAAATCATCGAAACTTTTACGATTTGAATATGATAGACCGATGGCAGACGGGATTGAAAAAATATGCAATATTGGCGGTGAGTATAGGCGAGGGTCTTTTAGGGATAAATTTTTGTAATTTTTCCATTTTTTTCCGCCAATTTTACCGCATTTCGTATAAAACTAAACTTCTTCATCTGTATTCGAACCACTAGTATTTTTCACATCAGCTACCACTGCGCCACTTGTCTCATACAATTCAGATATTTGTTAGTACTTAAATCAGACATACTCCACTTTATGTCAAAATTTGTATGTGTTGAATATCTTTGTGGGATCGGCAGTTTTAGCTGTGATTTTTTTTGTTTTACAGATTGAACGGCGGAAACAAACTTTTTGCCGGTACAAGCTTTAACAGTGAGAATAATGTCGTTGAAAAGTGCAATTTTTATATGCTGAAAATTCGTAAATATACTGCTATGAAAGGAAGAAAAGCAAACAATTGATTTTCTAAATTTCAAAAAACCTGTCCTGTGGACTCCAATATTGCCACCTGATTGTTCTGGTGGAAAAAAACGTGCTGCATTTGAAATTTCTTAAGAAAATGGTTAAAAAGTCAGAGCAATAAGCGGATATCTATAGGATTTTTGCGTTATGAAACATTTTTTTTTCAGCGGCTGTTATTGAATACCGAATTTCCTAATTTTCAGTGAAAACTTCGACCCTATTGGAATGAAAAATGATTCCATGCACTTATACGAACCTGTCCTGTAGGCTGCAGTATGGCCACCTGCTGTGGGTGTTGTTGGTTCTGCTGAGTGTACGGCTGAACGTACCCTGGAGGTGGCGCTGTTGCTCCTCCTGCTGGGGGTGAAATACTGTGGTACGGTGGAGGCTGGTACTGTTCATATTGCGGGGCTGGTCCAGGATATGCAGGGTATTGGCCTCCGACCGGAGCTGGGTTTGATACGGGCGTTTCAGACTTGTCCATTTTGGTATAATTTCGGTTTGCTTTCAGTATAAAAATGAAATTTTCAAAAATGGAGTTTATAAATATGACCCTTTCTGGTAACTCAACGAAAATGAATTAGAGTTTCAACGTCTGAATTTTGTATGCAGCTCATCAACCAATAGTATAACATTGGTATGACTTGCTAACTAGAAATAGTCCTAAATTTGAAACTTTATTTGCATTTCAGGTAACATTTGCTGTTATTAACTTAATTATTGTTCTCTTGAGTACTCAAATCTTTTAGGATCTGCGATCAGTTTCAATTTCGTTGGTAATATTCATTGATTGAATTTCATCCGGAGAGAGGACAAATTCTGGTCAGATTTGAGAGCAAACATTGAGCTCGATGAGCAACGATTGAATTGTTGCGGAGATTACAGTGTGATGCAATGAAAGTCTTAGATTGCCTGAAATTTAATTCTAGCTTCTAATACTGCATGTGTTTGTTTGTTCAACCTTGGATTTTTTTGTTCAAGATTGAAGTTTGCTCCACCTTTAATGTACTTCAGCTTGAAATCGCGTGGTTTGTCTAGCTATCGTCATTTGTAATAGTAGGTCCCTAGTCTCGACATTTTGGTATACTCATGTGCAAATTTGGTCTGAATGCTGTTTGAACTGCAAAATACTTCTGAAAATCTATGATTCGAAGAAATATTTAAACCATAGTCATTTCATTACAAATATAATTCAAGAATTTGAATGAAAATTTTACTCTTAATATTCTGTCCACCTTTTCTGACTCCTTAATATTCTGACCATTTAGTACATTTTACCTCTTTAGCTCCCAAAAGCGTATCTGAATACGTGTAAAAAGGCCTCAGAGTGTGGGATATGGTTGCAAAGGAACTATTATACTAATTATTTTATACTATTAAACAAACGATTATAGTAAATTGCACTATAGTAAAACAATATACTCGGTACTATACTTTACATCTCCTTTGTCTCGAAAAAGCGTAACATTAATTAAAAACTATTGGTAGAGGCGCCGCCTCGTAACGTATAAAAAAACTTTATTCATAAAAGAATGCGTATTAATTAGGCAAGGCAACGAAAAAAGCAGACGGGTATTTTGCAACAACAATTTACTTTTTGAGCACAGACGATAATTATGAAAAGTTATTACAAGATTAGTGCAAAACAAGTTAAAATAAGACAACTATAACAAATTAGTTTGCTACAGAATTTCTAATGGCTGTTCTCCTAGCAAAGACAAGTAAAACTTTACACAACCGACCTTGTTTCAGGGGTTTCAAATCCTGCCGGATATTACGTTTTTGCGGTTAAATTTTGTGAATTGTATTATGCGCTATACTGTAAATTACCTTTGTATTACTTGACACTCAATAAGTCACAATAACTGATCGTTCAGCTTTGCTGCTCAACAATCTTGAGTCGTTCAAAATACCAAATAATTCCAAGTCAAAGTGATCAAAGGTTTTGTTGAGTTGATTTGTGGAAAATTAAATCTCAAACGAAATTTAAAGGAATGTTAAAATAGCCTTGGCTCTAGCATTTCCAGCTTGGAACATTCCAAAATAATCTTGACTACATCGAACGTTATTTCTATGTTTAGTGTTTGACATTTAAGGGTGATTTTTTGAAATATTTCCTATCTAAGAGTGACAAAAAGTGTTATTCAAGAACAGTTGTTTTATTTGTTTTTGCGGCCAAACTTCAAAACTCGTCTGTTTTCCTTTTGTGAGGTGGCTCGTGATTTTTTGTTGAATTTGGGAAAAGCAATTTTTGTTCTATCAGGTTAAAAAACATAGGAAAAATATCTTGTAATCATTTGCTTTATAATATTTTTTCTTCTCATAAAAGTGAGCAGAATATAAAAACACTGCTTCTAGTTGGCTAAGAATCAGATGAAAAAAAAATCTATTCCGTGTTAGCATGTCAACCAAGTTTTCAACTAAATTGAGAGGTATGCTGGAACATTCTGCGGTGCACACGAGCATTCTTGGTTTCAATGTAGCACAATTGCGAAAATTAATCAGTTATTTTCTATCCAAGCTGCTGTAAAATTTATGCTCTGCATTAGTTGTTTGTTTTGATATGTCTGAAGTTCAACCAATCCATTCCAGTATTCGTCGAACTCACGGGAACAATATTTCGACAGGGTTTTTAAAATAGAATTGTATGATTTCCTTTTAAGTTGCCGTGAAATCCTCAACAAATCGTTGAAATCTACATTTTCCATTCTGCCGCCAATATTTTGAAATGAGATGTTACATAATCAATTTAATAAGCTTCCACGTTTGTTTTCTGGTATTGCGTTGCGAACTGATATTCATACTTCGTTGTTACTGAGAGCTGGTATGCTTTTCTGATTGGCCATTTTTGTCTTTTCCATATAGAGCTTAAGCTACCAAAGTCTCAGTTTTTGGTTTTTTGACGGCCAAATAATTCCAAATCTTGAAGAAAGCCTTACTTGTCGCTGAGATAGTGAATGCAATTATCAATCAGCCATAGGTTTGTGTAGATTAATGTGAGTCTACTGCGTCAATGTTCTCAATAAGTTGCTGCTTTGCCACATTTTTACTTGCAGTTGCACTTGAAAAAAGCCAGTTTGCTTTTCAAGGTTTTGAGCAGCAGCTGGGATCTACATTCAACATGACTTTTAGTTGACTGTGAAAAAGTGAAGTATTTTCTCCGGTCGGTATTGAAGATGTATTTTCATTAAATTTTGTTCAACGATGCCTTCAGTACTTTTCCAATGAATTTATAATCTTCTCTATTTATATTTTTCTGATCTTTTTCCACAATTGCCCCCTTTTGGTACCTATAGTATAGAACCGCCCACTTCTCTGCAATACCTTACCAAAATAATACGTGGCCAAAAATTTAGATAGCCGAATAATAGTTTAAGCGCAATTGTGGACCGCTGTTTACAGCTATGCCTCTCATGCGCTGCGGGATGAATGTGCGGAAATCGCGGGTTGGTTATCGCGGCCAAGCCGCGATGTGCGCGAAGCGCGCCCACCGACCCGCCAGTCGAAAATTCTTTTCACTTTCTATTCAAATTCGTCTAATTAACATAGCACGGCATATTTTTTATATTCAGTTCAACATAGTATGCGAATACGTTGAAAGTTATTAGTCGTCTCTGATTGGTTATTAAGTCGCTCCGTTAAATTCTATTCAAGGATAGTCCCCCATTTGCACGGGGGAATTGTTGAAAAGTCCCGATTTTTCGCTCTCCCGATCGATTGGATCATCGGAGCAAATGTAACGACTGATCTCCAACTCACAACGTCAGCTTCACGCTAAACAGTCTGCTTCAGCGGTTGCAAATATTTCCGGTAAAAAAATTTCATCATAACTCCCGTTGCATTGAATATTCAACGAAAGTTAACACAGCTTGATTTTTCGAATACTAATTTTGACTGGTTTAACTACAGGTTACAAAATACAGGGTATCTTTTAATACCAACTCAATCTGGTAAAGAAACAAAAAAGCTGCATTCAGCATTAAAAAATGATTTTCAAAAAGTGCAAAAACAAAACTAAAAATCTTAAACAGCGGCTTTTCATAAACATGTGAGTCAATTTATGAGCCGGCAATGCTCAGACATTTAGCAAACTGTTAAAAGTAGTAAGATAATAGGGTACTAAGATAGGGGGGGTTATCCTTCGAAATAATACGTGTGATAATAGGGGGTTATCCTTGGCGGCGCTACATGTAAAACAACGGCCGTGCGTGATACATGTAAATTGGCATGTAGGTTGATTTGGGCGGAAAAGCCTGGCTAGAGTCATTTTTGAGTGAGCGTTCATAAAATCATATGGCTACAATTGCTACAGTTGATTTGAAGAGTATTCACGAAACTTATAAGGAAATCGAAGAAGAATATTCACAATACGGTGAACGGTTTTTGTACTTTTTAGCTACTTGTCTTCATTTGGATCCTGAGATTGATTTAGATATAGCTTTGAAACTACGACCCTATGTTGGTTTGATTGGCATCGACAATTCAGCCCTCGACAAATATTTTAAATCGTTCAAAGTTTTGAGACTGCATGCGATTCTTCACGACGCTTCCGGTTTTGTATATGAATATAGTGAAAAGGGTCCAGGCTATTCCTACGTATTACCTTGTTCAGTAACAAATGAGTACCTTGGTCATGTGACTGGAATTGCTTTTTGTTTATACGTAAAATCCTTCAAAAATAGTTTATTCAATTTGCTGGAATGTTGAAATCTGGAGCAGTTGTTCTTGATTTTGAAGGCTTTAGAAGTAAAAAATCTGGATTTATAATAAAAGAACTTGCAGTATCTACCAAAAATTACAACGATACAATTTCGTTTTTACCTCCAAACTCATTTAACATACTTTCTTCGAGTGAGCAAAGATCTTTCCTGTGGGTATCTAAATTTCTTCATGGTCTCTCGTGGGAGACAGGAGAGTACCCTTACCATTATTTGCAACAGATTTTTCAAAGTATAGTTCTTCGATTTCCCTTTTCTGATTTTTACGCAAAAGGATTAGAAAAAACGGAAACTTTACGGCAGCTGTTACAGAGGAACGTTATCAACTTGGAAACTTTGTTTTGCCCATAAATTGAACACTTGAAATTATATCGGGAGACACCAGTTTGTAAATTACATGCATTGAGTTGCCCAAAACGACAAAGAAGCAAGCATTGTGCCAATAAGAAGGCAAAACTCTTTTACCAGTGGCTGACGAATGAATCGTCGGTTGGAGAAACCAGCTCCGTCTCTACTTCAAGTGAATTTGTCTCCAAATTTGACAGTTTACAGTTGCATAGCGCCTGAAAATCAGTTAACGGTTACTCTTATCAAGGAAGAAAAAATTGACACAAGAGGGCAAACAGTTTTGAGAAAACAGCAGATCGTGTGTGCTGGTGCTGAAATAGAAGCTTTCAAGAAGTATCTTTCTCTACTGGAGTACTTTCAATTGTACCATGTCCTTACAAGAGAAAATGAAAAGGTTGAAACTAACCCCTTGACCTACGCCCAAGCGTGCAGTGCCAATTCTGATGTCTCTGGACGACGAGACTCTTCCCGATGAAATCAAGCAGCTGATTAAAGAGAACAATGTAGAGTCAATTGTTTTTAGAGATAAACAAGATTCGATGAATGCAAACTATACAATCACTTACAAACAAGAAGACAACGACTCTGGATATGTTTTGTATGAATTTTTTATTGTTGAATAATTATGTAACAATCTTGAAAAGCAATTCATTTTTTGAATAATTTTGTTTCAAAATGAGTCAAACCGAAGATCAACTAGATTCGGGTGGAGGCATAACTGACATGGTTTTTGACGCTGACCACTAAGAAAGACGATCTTGGAGGTTTTGCAATTCGAGATTGCCTCGATCAGAGGTTGTATACTTTACACAAATCTTAATAATAATTTTTCTTATAACTGTGTCTCTCGCCAAGTTGGTTTTTTTCAGTCTCGACTGTGAAGAATCCACATTTTGGTTTTCACTTCTCTCTTGTACAGTTGGATACGCTCTTCCAAATCCAAAGTTATGAATAAAATTATTTCCACCTCTGACCGGTTGTTCATGGCTGTTTGCGGGCCATCTTGTTGCGGGAAAACTGAGCTCATTTTCAAAATGTTATTAGTTGGCACTTTTTTCCCAGAATTTTAAACAATTTATTATTTTTATCAGCACGATCAGCCCAAATTCCAATCGTTAGAGAAGAAACTGAACAAACATTTTAAAAAATTCTCTAATTTTGAACTCATTTCAGAGTTAGACAACTGCCTCCTTGTGTTCGATGACTCATGTGAAGAAATTTTTAATGACAAAGAATTTTCAAAATTAGCAACCGCAGGGCGACACACAAACATCAGTGTAATTTATGTTAAACACAATTTGTTCCAGCAAAGCAGATGGTCCAGAACAATTGATCCAAATACAACACATATCATATTGTTTAAATCACCACGTGACACACAACAGATTACTTTTATTGGTAGACAGTTGAATAACTCTCAATTTTTAAAAGAAAGCTATGAGCTGGCAACCAAAGAACCGTTTGGTCATTTATTAATTGATTTGGATCCCAAAACATCAGACGTCTTGCGCTACTGTTCAAATATTGTTCCTCCAGGACCATCAATTTTTTATCTGCCATCAGCTAAAGCCGTTATTACAAGTTTAAGCGATGAGAGAGAAAGAAGTTTGTATGCTGGGGTGGCTGCTAAACATATCGGATACAAAACTAAAAGAGAAGATAGAGAGAGCTCCGAATCATTTCATTAATTTCCTTTGCGAATGTTTGCTCAACATTGTCAATGGTAATGTTCCAATACGAAAAAGTTTTGTGCAAGGCTATGAAAAATCATTCAGAAAACTATTGTCTAGACAAACAAGTTTGAAAGAAAAGAGGCAACTTTTTGCTAGAGAAACAGATTTGGTCAAAACTGTTGGTTTCGCTTGTTATCGTTATTTGACAAAATCGTAATGCACACCGAAGAATTCATTTTAATTCCAAAACGAATGTTTGCTTCACATCAACCGGTAAAAAAAAGAAGTTTTGGACAATCCCCTTTACAAACAGAAAGCTGCACAGCTGTCTCTTTTGCAAAGAAACCAGTCGAATTCAATGGAAAAACCAGAGAAAGCAGTTGAACCAGTTGAGACTGCAGACACAATGATTGAAACAGCAGAAGAGGAAAAAACAGAACCCATGAGCGAAGACAGCGAGATTGAACCAGTAGTGAAAAAACAAAGAAAAAGCGAAGATTTCGACTCCATATTGTTAGAGCTAGATTTTATGAATAAAAACCAAATCAAAAGATCAAAAATCATACTTGACTTGATTAACCAATCTGAAACAGTAACTGTAGAGTCGAACGACGTTCTTCACGTAAATAAAGAAAGACTGGGCATTAAAGCTTCAACATTTCTGTACAATCTGCAGCAACCAACTAAAAAAATTGACATTGAAAAATTTTCCAAAATTTTAATTGCTCTCAATATCTCACCTCATCTTGTTGCAAATACACATGCCAAGCAAATCTTGGAAGCCTCATCTGAAAGTGAACAAGAGTTTTTCCCAAGTAGAGAACAACCCAGTCGGCAAGAGCTCTTCTCTAGTAGAGAACAACACAGTGGCTCGAAACCAACCCAAAAAAGATATAAAGAAGAACCGGACCAAACGACAGACAAAGAAGAGACCAGTCAGAAGATGTGGTCTTTCTTTTCCTGAAGTAAAAAAATTGGATCAGTTTTATTTAAAAGGACCAGCATCGTATGGAAGTATAAAGCGGTTACAGACGCAAAGCAAGCTCCCTCTAGGTAAAATTCAGTCCTATTTGGAGACAAAGCCGTCTTTCACAAAGTACCGTTCAATTCGATTAAAATTTCCCAGGCTTAAAGTTTTTGTAAAAGACATCAACGAAATTTGGTCTCTGGATTTGGCACACGTTGATAAACTGGCAAAGTATAACCGCAATATAAAGTATCTTCTAGTAGCGGTTGATTGTTTGTCAAGATATTTACGAGTGGAACCAATGAAAACAAAGTATGCAACCGAAGCAGCTGAAGCATTCAAAAAGATTATCAAAAACAAACAGCCCGAAAAAGTATGGGTTGACGATGGTACAGAATTTCTTGGAGCATTCAAACAATTGTGTACCAACGTGGAATTCATTTATATAGTACCTTTAGCGAAAAAAAGTCAGCTTTTGCAGAGAGGAAGATTAGATCTCTCAAAAAGATAATTCATCGGTATCTTGAAGAAAAGTGGACCTATAGCTACATTGACCAATTAGACCAATTTGTGAAAACAATCAATTCAAGAGTCAATCGAATAACAAAAATTGCTCCTAACAAAGTTACAAAAACGGATGTGCCACGACTAGTGTCATTGGCAGCACAAACAAGCTCAACTCAGAAGCCCAAGTTTTACATTGGAGACTTTGTGAGAGTAGTTAAAAAAGATAAAGCATTCAGGAAAAGTTATATGCAATCATTCACAGACGAAGTCTTTGAAATAACGGGAATACCGACATTAAGCCCACCAACATACACCTTAGCCGACGCAGACAAGGAACCAATTCAAGGAAAATTTTACCAACCAGAATTACAACTTGTCAGGCTCCCTCTTGTTTAAAATGTCTAACAACCGGTTTGAAGACGAGTTTACAGTTCACGTTGTTTCATCAGCTTCAATGGAAATATTTGATTCAAATACACTTGCATCATTTCGGAACTTTTTCAATGACGAAATTCAACTTGCAGGTGATTTGAGAGTGGCGCTAAGTGAAATCATGTTCCCAACAAAAATAGAAAACATAGTAAACGGAAATCTAATTGCGTACAACTTAAAAGACTTTGAAGATTCCCAAAAGATTTCTTCGGGAGCCAATGTTATTTCTAGACCTTATAGTGGACAGCAATTTAGTTTTATGCCAGGAACCTTTGATACAGTGGCTCAACTTCTTGCTACAATTAAGCGCACAATTGGCCTGCGCCATTTTTCATTCAGAGAGTTGAAGAGCTCTGGGAAATATGAAATTTTGTTTGGCATGTATGAGGGAATTACGTTTCCGAGCGAAGAAATTCCAAGCATTATTGGATTTAAGGGTATTCCTGACGGTAATGGAATACACATTGGGTACAAAATGATTCCCAATGCGAACAGGTTTATGAAAAGTGATGATACGAAAGCTTATAATGGGGAGTTCCCAGCTGACCTTTGTGCTGGAAAACATCTAATTTTCATCTACACGAACATAATTGAGTACCAATACGTCGGTGACACTAAGGCTCCTCTTTTGCGAGTCATTGATTCAAAACAACGTCTGAAAAACGGTAGTGTTTGTGAGCTTGAACCCACTCAACGGATAGTTTTTACAAATTTAGACTATAAGAAGCTCCTAACCAACACAATTCAATCGATTTCAATTGAACTGAGAACGGAAACAGGACAATTAGTTCCCTTTTTGGGAACTGGAAAAGTTATTCTAACACTACAATTCAAAAAATTTTCCCCTTAAAATGGATTCTTATTATGCCAATCACGCAACGTCTTTGCCTCACTTCTCTGGACATTATCGTCAAAGAGGAAGTGGTTTTGGAGCTCTAGCTGCAGGCATTGGGCGTGTTGCGCTACCTTTAGCACGTCGTTTCATTTTGCCTACAGCGAAGCGTATCGGGAAAGAGCTGTTGAAACAAAGTGTTCCAGAGATTTTGGATGTAGTCGGAAGCAAAAAATCTCCTAAACAGGCGTTTAAAAATACAATCTCAAAAACTGTCAAAAAACAGACAGGAGGATCTCGCCGAAATACTTCACGTCGGAGGAATTCAATACGAGTCAAGCCACAGAAAGCAATCAACAAACGCAAAAAAACCATTTCAACGCACAGAGCTCCAAAAAGAAGTCGGTCAGATTTTTTTGTTAGAGTGAACGATGATCGCTAATTTGTTACCATCAGAGGCAACTCACAGTTCTTTGGATTTGTTCGAAAAACCTTCTCTCTTAGTAACTTTCGATGGTAGTTTTTGTCAAAAGTTGGGCCCAGTCTACAGTCCAAATGGACCCATGTTAGAATTTGAAGTCGCCGGTGACCGAAATAATTTTATTGACTTACAGAAAATTTTCTTGGAACTGAAATGTAAAATTGTCCAGTTATCAGAAGCTGATTTGAGATATGACGCAGGAGCAGCAACAGATGTTACGAAAACAGATGCTCCCTATTTTTGCAATAATGTTTTACATTCACTCTTCTCTGACTGTACAGTGTCTGCTAATGGACTAAAAATTTCAAACGCGAACGGAAACTAAGCTCATAAAAGTTTTATTGAAACAGAATTTTCAAATAACAAAGATGCAAAAAACACCTGGTTGGCATGTCAGGGCTATTCCTACGAAGAAAATCCTGGAGCGCTGTCAACTGGAGAAGTGAACAGAAGGAAAGCCTTAGTGAGGCAATCGGCTGAGTGCACATTTTACGGTAAAGTTGCAGTTGACTTTTTCACTTGTGACAGACATTTGCTAAGTGGTGTGACACTTCGCATTGCATTTAGACGGTCAATAGATGATTTTGTTATAATGTCTGACGATGCAGCCAAGCACAACAAAGTAAAAATTGTCGAAGCTAATTTGTATGTGCGCAAGATGACATTGAACGATGATGTCGTATCGGCTATAGAAAAAACTTTGTTAACAAGTCCAGCTTCGTATCCCTACTTGGAGACTCTCACAAAAACATTTCTGGCATCAACGGGTCTCCACAGTTGGAAACAAGAAGATATTTTTGCCAGAGAACCGATTCGTAGACTAGCAATTTGTCTGAACACTAACGAAGCGTTTCTTGGTAACAACAGACAAAATCCATTTAATTTCCGTAAATTCGACCTTGAGCAGATTTATATTTACCGAAACGGTTTACCTGTGGCAGACAGTCCAACATCAACAAGTGATGACAAACGTCTCTACTTTAATACAATATCGGATTTAGCTTACATCGACAATGGTCATGGAATAAGTTTGACAGAATACCCGAACCATTTCATAATGGTTTTTGATTTGACCAGCACCCAACAAGCATCCCATGATTTTTTTCATCCTGAGCTTACAAATTCGTCAATTTCTATTGAGTTGAAATTTTCTGCGGCCCTACCGAACAATATAGAGATTTTCATTATTAGCGAAAAAGCGAGCACAATTTTTGTTGATAGTGCAAGAAGAGTATCAAAGAATCACATTCTGACAAATTAATGATGGATGAAGATGATATTAATGATTTAATCCAAGGCTGCAAAACTCTTAAATACAAATTTCATGGCGTGTTTGCGGCCAACATTTTTCCAGAAAAAATGAACAGAAACAGCTTCCTTATTGTTAACGCAGCAACTGCTGAAAATTTTGGCACCCACTGGTTACTTTTATGCAGAAAGAACAATCAACTTCTGTTTGCCGATCCCCTTGGTCGGCCCATTTCATCGTACAAACACCTATATCAAAGAATAATTTCTGTTGGCAACAATCACAATATCTATCAACTCTTGGAGAATCAACCAATTCAAAATGCAAACTCTAAACTTTGTGGACTGTTTTGTATTTATATTGCTCATTTTGTTTTCAATGCTCAAAAAATTGTAAATATTAGCGATAATGAATTGATTCGTTTTGCTTTTCATATGATGTTCTAACCTTACTAACTTGAAAAATTTATTTTTTTTTTCAAAACTTTACTTTTTCTTCACACACAAAGCGAACACTCACTAAATCAGAATCAATATTCAATTTTCCATATCTACTCAAAAAAATATCCATAATTTGACAAAAAGCACCAGAATGAGGACCATACAAAATTGTTTCAACTCTGCGTAAAGTTTCACTATTAACAAAATCAGTTTGAATTTGTTTTGATGGAGGCCGACAATTGTAGATAGTCTTTTGGGCAACTACTGGCATCTTGGCACTCGTTTTGGGATTGACATTTGTTTGTTTTGCAGAGCTGCTTTTCGATAGAGTGTTGGTGTTGTTGTTGTTGTTGTTAGCAAACGCTGGTAGTCGTTTGCGCACTGACTGTGAATCAGTTTTTTCTGCAGAACTGTTGAATTCGATTGCTAATTTAAGCTTTGAAAACACATCTCCATTAGTCTCCAAATTTGGTGCAGTCCAAAACAAGAACTTGAAAGCTGTATAAACACAAGACACAGGAAAGCTTTGAAATCGTTTCAATGTTTCGTTTTCAAAAGTACTTGTATCAATCAGAAGGTGATAATGGCTACTTACTAAATTGCAAAATTCGGAATCAAAATGTGCACACACTGCATAACAATTTCCAATAGAAAAGGTAGGTTTCTCTTCCACAATGATAAATTTGAACTGTTTCTGAAATTGTTTAAAGTAATTTGGAGAACGCTCAAACATCGCTTCAACCATCGTTGTTGACAACTTCTTTTTGAATTTTTGGTTTCTTCGCTGGTGGTGGTTTTGGCGATGACTGCTGATCAGTCACTGAGTTCTGTATTTTGCTAGCTGAACTGACCAAATTTTCAAACTCTCCAAGAGTTAAGGAAATTCTCTGTTCAAACTCGTAATCGTCTGTTGCTTTTTTGAACAATTTCAGAAATATATATGTCCCTGTCCTTTCATAGGTTTTCAGCGTTGCCCTGATTAAGCGCTTATCAGTTTTGGAAATATCGAAATAACAATCTCCAAATTCTGCGTCTTTAGTGGAAGTGAAAGGCATAGTGTGCAACTTGTTTTATTACTTTCAAGTGTTATAATGTGTAAAACTACAATTCAATGGGTGCGGCAAGTTGGGATTAAACAAGTGTCGTCAAACTGCCTAATTAAATCCAAATGATTTGTGAATACAGTCTCAAGTACGCCTATGGCGTACTTGAGTCTGTCTGTTGTTCAAATATTGTATAATTAACTTCAGCTGTGACCTTAGAGATAAGACAAAAAACATATGTGACCCTAGGTGTGTACTTGAACCAGCAGTGCTGTGTACACTGTTTATTGGAATTATATGTGGACCATATGTTTTGGTTCTATAGAGAAAACAAATGTGACCCTGGGTGGGTTTTTGACGTCCTTGAGGATTGTAGTGTACACTGTTTATTTAAAATATATGCGGGCCATATGTTTTATTTCTCTAGAGAGAACAGATGTGACCCTAGGTGTGTATTTGAACCAGCAGTGCAGTGTACACTGTTTATTGGAATTGTCCATATGTTTATATCTTGGAACAGATGTGACCCTAGGTGTGTATTAAAATTGGAAACACATGTGAACATACAGCAGTAGGGAAATTCTGATAAGAATAAACATTTACCAGTGTACAAGGAAATGCTAATAATAAAATACGTTCTTGATAAGAATTGAGTTAGTACAAACTATAGACTGTATCAACCCATGTATAATAACAAATGTAGAGCATGTAACAGAGCATATACACTACCAAAATTAAAACCAATTATGACCCCAGACATAAACTGTTGAATTAAACGTTGTACAATACAACTTTAGAACTAGGTATTCATTTTTTTTAAACCTTGCGTTCAGTGCACTTTGCTTTCTTTCAAGAGTTCGTTACCAGACAAACATTATTTTTCAACCGTCTTTTATCAAATTGGTTTTAATTTCTTTCTTAAAATTTGTGCAAAAAATTATGTCAGTTCAAATACTTGCTGAATCTGTTATTTCTTTTGAGCAAACATTGGTTTATCAGACAGTGTTCGAAAACTTTGTTGTGCTGATTCAACAGAAGAGACAAGGTGATATTTGGCAAACTTACCAGCACTGTTTGATACCTAAGCTTTTCATTAACGCAATTGCTTCTTTACCAGAGAAGACAGAACCAGCAGAATGCAGTGTTATTACATCAGGGGGACATTTACCTCCAAAAGCTTTGCCAACATTTCAACATTTTGACATGGAGTCATTACCTAACGACGTTAAACGAATTTTGTTTCGTTACGATTGCGACTGTGTGCCTCTGTTTGAAAACCAGTTAGGGGCTTATCAAGCTTGCGAAAACTTAGCTGAAATGTGGGGCTTAAAGTCATCACCCTGCTCCCCAGAAAATCAATCGCAATTGGATTCAGCCAGCTTGCCAGTAACACCAGCAGTTGATCCGAGTCCCAGTTTGACGCCGACATCTAGTCCATCTTTCTTTGCGGGAATTCACAAGAACAATTCTACCGCTCTGCTCAGTGAAAACCAGTTTGATACAGCGTTACTTTCAGCTACACAATTTCAAACACCAGAACCAGCACGTGTTTTTGGCGTTACAGACACTCCAAAGATTTGCAATGCATCAAAGAAACGGCTACCTGAGAATTCTTTAATGGACTTATTTGATTGACTTAAAAAACTTTGATGAATCACTACAAACCTCTTTTATATAGTGAGTTGCTAACTTGATTTTGTTTCAAAAAAGTGTGGTTTCAACTTTTTGAAAGCTGAATTTAACTTTTGATATCTGTTTTTGTAGTTTTAAAATTGCTGAGCTAAAGAAATTAAAATTTCGCAACTGATCAAGTTCGAACATGTTCAGAAAGGATTTTCATTATGACGTAAACATTCGTTTCCTAACAAACACTCAATTATTGCAACTACTACGTGGTGTGTGAACTATATCCATAAATACACTTCTCAATCTACAAAATTTTTGCTAACATTAAATATTAAACATAAAATTTACGAGATATAGCCATATTTTTAGTAAGCGGTATTGACGCTAATTACATGCAAACTCCATGCCACAGCTGTAGCATGGATTGATTTCCAAATTCATTTCATAAGTTGAAGAAATTTTCAAAAATTGAAAAATAATCAAAGAAAAATTTTGAAAAAATGCATTTCAGACGTCAATTTTTAACACTTAATTCAGTAGATGCGCTCTCCAGCTTACACTAGAATCACCTCCCATTTGTTACTTGGGAATCAATTGAAAGAAAAAGAGCATGTTTGTTAAAAAAAAACAAAAAAAAAACTAAAAAAAAATTTTTTTTTGACACATGACCTCTGACCTTTGACCCCAAAAAAGACGGTTCCAAAAATACTTGGGATGAAACTGATTGCTCAGTAAGCCTCAGCATACTCTGAAGTACAAAACATCTCATCACACTTGTCAAATTTTACTCATCCGTTATGGAGATAATTAACCCCTAATTAGCGACTAATTAAGGGTTAATTAACCTAATTACTAATTACTAGAAAAAAAATTTGAAATTTTTGCAACGCTTTTGTAATCACTGCTTGATGCCTGACATTATTGCTCATAAGCATCATCATCAAAAAATGGCTCCTTCACCGATTTTCAAAACATCTGGCAATCAATGTCACATTAACATCTGGCATTAATTAGCGTATGAAGTACCCTAAGGAAAGATGTTAGATCGGCTTTCTTCACATTTTTGGACTTGATGGGTCCTCAGTGCAAATTTATCTCATAACAGCTGTCATCAAAAAAGGCCTCAGAAAAAAGACACATGTTTATGTCATGTAATTGTCATGTAATTGTTAATTAATGACTTGATTGACAGAAAAACAAACTTTTTTTCTGTTTATTTTTGAGCAATTTTTTTATATGGGTCCTATGTTTTCGGGCACGGGGAGCATTTTTGCTCATCAGACTTAAGAACGTAGGACAACTCTAACCACCCGTAATTGAAAATGCATAAAATAGCGCATTTTATTACAATTTTAAAAATTATCATGTTTTTCCAGCTTCTCCAAAAACGTTTTTTGAAAAAAAAAATGATCAGCAATACTCTGTAGGATTCCTTATGGTGATATATTTTGGCATAGGATTGCAATGCAGAGTTGAAAACACATCTTTTTTCTCTCATAACTAACAAAATTTCGAAATAAAGGTAACCGCCAAAACCGACCAATCAGATTGCAGCATTTTGAAATTTTGAATTTCGCGCACAGAAATTACATTCGTGTTTCAGTTTTGGTGAGCTTAGTCATTTCCGAGTTATTTACTTGTTATCAAAGTTCTGTTAGAATTTGAAATTCATCGAAACTATTAGAAATGGTCTATTCATGCAACTTCTGTTCCGCTACGTTTAGCACTCGTGGGAACCGTTCAAGACATCAACATAAATTCCATCCAGACGATGTTGGCCTTCCTGTTTACAACTGCTCCCTATGTGTGTTCAATTCACGGAAACTGTCTGAATTGGAACAGCATATGCGAACTTGCCACTCGAAGTTTACAAACTGCTGCCGATCGTGCTTCATGGGATTCAATGATGCGCACTTGTTTGCGCAGCATATGAACTCCCTTCACTCGCTGCCCGTATTTGGAATACCAACCGAAAGAAGCTACAGCGGAGACAGCCTTCAACGGTGTGTTACAAACTTATGAAATTGTCAATAACACTGCTGACAGAGATCTTGAGAGCTTCATGCTCAATCAAAGATCTGCAATTGCAACGCTAATTGAGCAAAGGCTGAGCCAAGGACCACAGAAAGTACAATTTGCGGTAAAAGTACAGTTATTGAAGCTGCATCAAGATGAAAACGCAACCGAAACGGAGGAGCGCATTGAAATTTATGCCAACTCCCTCATGACGCCCATTTACGTAGAGGGTCTCACAAACGAGTTGTACTGGAGCATGGTGGAGAAAATGATGGCTGTCTTGTCTACGTTTGCTTCATCTGGAAGAGGTTGGGTTGTTGAAAAAATAATCAAACTTGACATCAAATTTGCCCGCTACCGACCAATTCGCGGCTCATCCTATCTTGCCTTACCCCATAAGCTCGCAAACTGTCGCGGATTACTCAACATTCGAAACCACGACGATGCCAATTGTTTCAACTATTGCTTCGTGGCAGCGTATCATGCGCATCATGGAATCAGTCTTGATAGAGATGACAGGAACTATCATATTGACAAAACATCCCCAGCAACATATCAGCAAGAGAACATTCACCAACCTGTAGGCGAATTTGAAATGCCAATGGGATTTGAGCAAATGAAAGCCTTTGAAACCCTCAATGATGTGGCAATCAACGTCTTTGGTTACGATAAAGGACAACTTTACCCTCTACGAGTCTCCTCTTTTGAATCAGATTTTGTTATGGATCTTTTACTTCTTTATGATGCCGACATTTATCACTATGTTCTCATTACTGACCTTGTGAAAGTCGTTTGTAAAGTTAGAGACTGAAATTCAGATTTGGTTATCGCATTTGTCGTAATTGTTTCTGGTTGTGTCGTGATGGACTGGAAAGCTATAATATTCATACTGAAAATTGTTATCTAAATGCCCCTGCAGTTATTCAAATGCCATCACCAGATAAAAATGAATACAAGTTCTCAAATTTTTCAGCTACGTGATTTGTTCATCTGGTCATTTATTTTGACTTTGAATCTTTTCTCCTACCCGTCGCTGGATGTGATGCAGCAACTGACCAATCATCAACACGCGTGATTGAAAAACATGAGCCATGTGGATTTGCTTTGGCAGTTGTTGATCATCACTCGAACGTTCCCTACTTTCATCATGTGGACAGCTCAGAAGATTGTATGGGCAACTTTGTTCGAATGCTGCATTCGTTAGCAAGGGACATACATGAACGCAAAAAACAGTTTCCTTTCTACAACGGAAATCGGAGAAGCTTGGACAAAAAGAGCGCTACACACTGTTGGATATGCGAAGAACCATTTGACAGCGAGCTTGACCCCGAAGAGAGCATAGATTTAGACCATTGCCATTTTAGTGGCCAATTCTTGGGCTGGGCACACGAAAAGTGTAATCGAGCGAGACGGTATGTCAATTTTACGCCTGTGGTCGGTCATAACATGCAAAACTATGACTTACATCATATCTGTCTTGCTCTGAACAACTGTGAGTCTACCACAACAATAAAAAACATTCCGTCAACAGATGAGAAATACATATCAATGACATTCGGAGTTCTGATTGATACTATTACAACTCAAGAAGGAAGAACACAAAAAATTTACGAGCATTTAAGATTCATCGATTCGTACAAAATGATGAACAGTTCGCTGGAAAAACTTGTAGAAATTTTACCTGACACACATTTCGATATCATGAAAGCAATGTTCCCCTCGGTTTCCGAATCAAACGCACACTTACTCAAACAAAAAGGACATTATCCTTATTCTTATTTATGTGATCGTACAAAGTTTTCTGAGCAATCTCTACCACCCCTCTCAGAATGGCGCAATACATTAGAAGGCGGAAAATTGGCTGTTAGTGAAGAAAATTTAGGTCATGCTAACCAAATGTGGACGTTATTGGGGTGCAAAACTTTACAAGACTATCATGACGCATACCTTAAAATTGACTGCGCATTATTAGCTTGTGTATGTGAGTTTCACCGTGAACTTAGCTTTCGAACATACAAACTCGACTGCATGCATTTCTACACTCTCCCCAATATGGCAAAAGAAGCGTCATTAAAGATATGCAGGGCAAACATTGAGCTGATGACAGAACGAGAACATTTGGACATGATTGAACCGGCAATACGAGGAGGAGTAACATCTGTTTACGAGGAGCGTCATTTTGTTGCAAATAATAAGTATTTATCGGATTACCAGCCCTCTGAGGAGTCAACTTTTGCGCTCTGTGTAGACGCAAATAATCTCTATGGAGGTGTCATGCAAATGGACATGCTACCAGTGGGGGAATTCGCCTTCAACGTAGAAATTACCCTTAACGAAATCCTCAATACCCCTAACGACGCTTCAGTTGGTTATTTTCTTGAAGTAGACTTAAATTACCCTGTCCACTTACACGATGACCACCGAGACTTTCCCCTTGCCCCTACCAAAGAAATTGTTCAAGATGATTGGTTGGGCGAATATCAACTTGAGCTAAAAGAACAACACAGACTACCCAGCTCGAATGTTAAAAAGTTGCTTCAAACGCTATTCGACAAAAAGAACTATATATTGCATTACAAACTGCTCAAATTATACGTTAGTCTTGGATTAATTGTTGCCAAAGTACACCGTGTCCTACAGTTCAAACAAGCGAATTGGTTAGCACCCTATATAACACTCAACAGTAATAAACGTCAAGCCGCCAGCAATAAATTCGAAGAGAACTTTTATAAGCTCATGAACAATGCAGTATATGGTAAGAATTGCGAATCGAAACGCAGACGAAGTAAGCTTACCATTGCACGAGATGCTGACCAAGTTCTGAGTTCCATTTCAAAGTTTGAGTTTGATCGGTTCATGATATTCGGAGATAACCTGGCCGCATTGTCCTTCCGCGCTAGAAAGATTTATTGGAATACCCCAACAATAATTGGAGCAACTATACTTGATCTGGCCAAGTATCAAATGTACAGTTTCCATTACTTCACAATGCGCGCTCATTTTGATTGTCGTTTGTTATATAGTGACACGGATAGTTTACTATATAAAATCCGGAGTACAGACTTTTATGAGGAATTAGCAAGAAAGCCCGCTTCAGTTGTTAGTGAATTCGATTTCTCCAATTATCCGAATGATCACTATTTATACAGTACGGAAAATAAACGGGTAGTCCTCAAGTTTAAGGACGAATTTGCAGGAGATTTTATTACGGAGTTTGTGTGTTTAAAGCCGAAACTATACTCAATACTCTCAAAAAGTAAGTATTCTTTGTCTTTTCTAATGCATGTTAGTTCTATCTTTAAATTACAAAGGTTGTTAGTAGGCTCCTGAATGGTATTACTTTTATTATTATATACATAGGGGTTAGTAAACATATAAAGACTTGATTAAAGGCTTTTTTTATCTTTAGGTTGTCGAAAACTTTCGGCTAAAGGAGTAACAAAGGCCGCTCAGCAACGTCTCCGGCATGATGATTTCTTGAGCACACTGACGACAGGGAACGTGTTTCGCACTGAAAACACACGAATAATGTCCGATCATCATGTATTGGAAACTGTTACTACCAACAAAATATGCCTTTCAGCGTTCGACAACAAAAGGTTTATTCTACCCTGCGGAACAAAAACTCTACCCTTTGGACATTATGAGACCGTTGATTGTGGTGTGGATGAAATTGATTGGGGTAGTGATGATATTCAGTGGGATAATGACAGTTACTCAAACTTACTTCTCAGCTCTAGTCCAGAATGGGATAATGACTTTGTAGTGTCCCAAACTTCCTCAACAGCCGCTCTCTCAGTGCCAGACTCCACCACCAGCTCTTGGGAGACTCCCGACCCAGGATTAGTAGTAACTGAGCAGATAACTGAATCTGATATTGATACTGACGATATTGCAGATATTGACGCCAGTTCCAATGAAAGCTCCTCTCCTGACAACCCCTTCATAAACTTTGAAGCTGAAGAAGCAAGCAGCAGCGAAGAAAAACCAGCACGCAAAATAAGACGGCGCTAATGCCAATTTAATTGCATGCAATTTTGGTGAAACTGCGTGTAGTAATACACAATATAAATATTTAATTTGTTTGGAGTGTTTAGTTTGGTTTCAATTCAATCTTTTCTTACAAATCTAACAAACCGGAGAAAGGCGCAAAGGGAAAGGAATAAAAGCGGAAGAAAGCTAGTTTACATGTATCACGCACGGCCGTTGTTTTACATGTAGCGCCGCCAAGGATAACCCCCTATTATCACACGTATTAATTCGAAGGATAACCCCCCCCCTATCTTAGTACCCTATTATCTTACTACTGTTAAATGCCTTTTTTGACAATGAGATTGTCAAAAAACGGCCTTCAACAGTTTAATAGTCAGATCTTAACGTTGAGTTGGTTTTCATTCTATGTAATTGCCAATTGAAACTACAACAACAACAACAACGCATGAAAGCAGTTGTTTTACATCCTAAGCAATACGCAGAGGCCGGGCCAATTGATAACTAGATTACTGTTCAAAAAACAATAAAAAACAAAAAAAACGAAAACAAATAAAAAACAATAACTGCTTAAAAGATTTAGAGAAATATTCCACAGTAACAGCTGGCTAATTCTCAAAATAAGTTACAATCAGTACCGAGAAAACACTTTATTGTGCAAATTTTAGCTTTTCAAACTAAATTGTCTTCTTTAATCGAGTTCTGGAGTTTACAAGTAATGTAAAACCAAAACTTTGAAATTTGTGTTATTGCTCAATTTTTATTTTAATCTTATCTTACGTGGTCATTTCCGGCTTTTGTAAACTATGTTACCCACAAAATCGCGAGTTTCGTTAATGTGCTGTCCCGATGAAAGCTATGGCAAGAACATGGCGCAATGATAACTATGATGTCATCTTTTTCGTTCTTGAGTTATTTTTTGTTTGTCTCCTGCTTGGTTTCTTGGCCAGTGTGTTTGACAAAAAAACTCATTTGTTTTTCAAGTTCAAATTAATGGGGTAGAACTCCTTCAATGATACTCATTTAGAGATTATGATGACTTGTGACAGAGTACAAAAATTTGTCTGGTTTCCAATAACAAAAGTCCTGCCTTGATACAATAATTGCCCTGAGACAGAAAACAAAAGATTACGTTGAAGAAAGTGATATAGTTTTAGCAATCTTTTTGGATTTAGCGAAAGCTTTTAACTCAATATCTTCGAACATTTTCATTCAAAATTATGAAAACTAAGGTTTTGCAGAAAACGCAAGACTCTTATTGATTTCGCTTCTAATCAACAGTGAACATTGTGTTAGAAAATAAATAGTTGAATCCAACTGGACAATTATAAATCATGGTATTTTACAAGGCACTGTTTTAGGACCACTAATATTCATTTTTTATGTAAAAGACTTTGGTGAGGAAATAGGGAAAAGCTCGAATATTTTACAATTTGTAGATGATACAGCTATTTTATGTCATGAAAAAAATGAACAGCATTCAGAAGCAAAGGCTGAAAAATATTGATGGAAACTGACCAAAGTTTGAAGCAAACCAAGCTAACTCTATGTGAAAACAAAAATTATGGTTTTCAAAAATGAAAAGTTACCACCTGTTAATTGCGTTGAACTTAAAAGTCACACTTTTAAACCAACGGATGATTGCAAATATT
Organism: Convolutriloba macropyga; assembly: GCF_964194025.1. NCBI lineage: Eukaryota > Metazoa > Xenacoelomorpha > Acoela > Convolutidae > Convolutriloba > Convolutriloba macropyga. The sequence continues at coordinate 59,871,935 of NC_134474.1, forward strand.
TGATAAATATTCTTGTGTTATTCTTGATAAAGGGTTGGCATACCAAAAAAAACTCTAATAACCTGATCAGTTAATTGGCTTTAGCCATCAGATCACTTTATTTTGTACGAAATTAATACCTTTAAAGACTCGAATAAATCTCTTTAGATCATTTGTTTTTGTCGCATTTAGAAATTGACAATGGACAAAAGAATTTGAAGGCTTTAAAAATTAGTTTTTTGTGTTATGTTTAGTTATGCAAAGCAAGGATGTAGTAGGTTTGATTAATAATATTACAACATGTAACTTTAACTTTGCGGTTATTCGAATTAATATGTTTGAGATTTTAAAAAAATTGGGGAAGAATATAGATTATACTCAACAATAATAGTTTTTGATTGTTATCTAAATTGATTCATGTCCAGTTTGAAAAGCAGAAGAGGAATTTCCCCAGAAAATCCTCCTTGCTCAACTGGTTGCACTCTTGGTATGAAGTTTTGACGCAATCTTGAATGTTCAATGTTTTTTTTTGTTTCGTTGCTACATTTCAAAGTTTTATCGTAGATAGCACCACACATTATATTTGCAATCATTTTGACTGCTATATGAAACATTTTATTGAAGTTTTTTTGCAATTAGTTACCATTTTTCTGATTTTCAGTTATATGCATTCTTTTAACTTTAAGCTTTTCTGTTGCGTTTTTGTAAAGATTCTCTGCTATCTGTGCGTTACAGTTTTTTTTCCACTCAAATCTACACCTATCCCCTCTCCATCAGATTCAGATCTTCTGTTAACCAGATCTATTTTTACAGACCTGAGGTCGAAGACTGATAGGGCCGAATTGACCTCTAGTCAGACCCGCTCGAGTGGTCACTTGTTACTTGTGCGCTCAAAATCACATGGTCTTAGCTACTCTTAAGGACGCACAATAATCCGATGGGAGGCGAATCTCAGTGCACTTGGGTCTGATCAGAGACAAGATATTCTGATCAGAGACAACTTTGAGCGCATTTGATCTGGCCTTAAAATCTCCGCTGTCATTCCCAACCCCAACTGCATGACAGTCATCCTATTACCCCTGTAGTTCTTGTAATTTTCATGCCCATCAGTTTTTGCTCAATTTTTGTTACTTAGATGGACATTTTAGATGCGTACGACTTCATGTTGTAGCAATCATTATGATATTAGCATTATTCAGGGGGCGTACCAAAGGACTATGCATTTGTCTTCCAGCTGAAATAAAGCACCGTGTCGTCCAATTTGGCCAATGGCGTGACTCACAAAATTTAAACAAGAAATTTTCTGTTGCTTCTTTCAACAGAGTATCGAACAATTAATTAATCAATTAATTAATCAAGAAATCTGTGTAATAACAAATTATTCCAAATATAAAAATTATCTGTATTAAGCGATGACGAAAATACCATTTTGAATTCTTTGTTTGAATTTTTTTCATTCGGATGGTCAGTGAAAATGTTTCATAGCTCATGAATGAAAGATGTTTGTTTTGTTGTTGACAAGTGTCTTCTAGACGGTTTCTTTGGTGAATATCGTCCTCTCGCGGTTTATTTGGAGCTGGTGGTCCACCTAAAACAAACATTGATTACTTGCACAATTGTTCTCTTCAGGTCTAAGAAATAAACCCGTTCGGAAAATAACCCAAGTCTGATTTTAATAAGAATAACCCATGAGTATAATTGACCACGGAAAAAAAGCTTTTGGAAAATAACCCACAGTGTCTGATTCTAATAGGGAAAAAAATCCAGACCCAATCCAACTCTGATCAGATCGCGTTCACACTTTGGTCTCTGCCCAGGTTGAGGTCCCATCCGGAAGTGACCTCTGATCAGACCAAGTCCAACGCACACGGTGTGTTCTCAGACCAAAATTACAGGCTCTGGGATTTGGTTCGAGCCCACAATCGTATGATCAGAGGTCACTTCGGTCTGGGGATCGTATGATCAGAGGTCACTTCCGGATGGTAATGGTCTGATCATAGGTCGTTTCCGTCTGGGTTGGTCTGATGAGAGGCGGATTCAAACGCACATTAGTCTGATCAGAGAAGATTTTGAGCGCAATTGGGTCTGATCAGAGGCCATATCGAGTGGAAACTTCTTCTTTTGAATTTTTTTTACCGAGAGTTGTTGATATTTGATCCAATTTCAGTGCATAAAGTTCAAAAAGAGAAAAGGTTCACTAAAGTGAGAAAAAAATGAGTGGGCCAAGTTGTTGTTCTGACTTTTCAAAATAGTATATACGTTTTTTCTCGTTTTCTGTGGCTTCGAAATTCTACTTTCTGGGCGGTCTGAATGTCACGCCATAGTCAGCACTGATTGTGAGAAATTGTACAATCGATCAGTACTGTATCGGAGGGAGTCACGATCATCCCGTTTCTTGCAAATGTCACGTATTGGGTCAATTATTAAACCCTGGGTCAAAACTTGGTCAAAATTTGGCACGTCTTGCACCGCATTTTTGAAGGCTTTTGAAAAAAATATTATCGGTTAAACACATTAACAGCACAATTACAGAAGGGTTGAATTGTCTGGGGAATTCTCCTTGTGTCTCTATGTGCTGATTGTGTCATATCGTTATCTCGAATTATGATGGTTTCTTTGACTGAGTATTCGCAATGAAAATTGAACTCACAAAACATACCTAGACAGCCAATTGCCGAGGGATTTGAACAAAGCTTGCTATGTTCAGGTTTAGTAATTGCTCGGTGAATGAGAAGAAAATGATGCGACTGAACTTGAGTTGCACATTAAAAAACAATGGGTTAACTGATATCTCAGAAAAGAGGGCTTATACAAGTATGAACAGAGTAGGCTTTCGAGATGCAATTCAGAACTTAAGTGTTTTTTCCAGTAATTGTGGTGCGGTAGAAGTCACTGAAAAAGGCAACATAATTTGAAGATATAGCACTGGAACTAAAGTTATGATTAGGCATTGAGAATTTTATTAAAAAATGGTTAAGCTTCATCAAAATTACACTATGATGTAAGTAATGTATTTTCTATCACTGTTCTATTGAAAAATGGCCGAATTATGTTTCATAGCAATGAAGGTGTTATTATACAATAAAATTCAATTTTTCAAGACAAAGCTATCAATCGATGAGAATAAAGCCAGTCTTGACATCGCGGACCACATTTAGTGGATATCATTGACCGCCTACGCACTTAATGTTTTCAATTTAAAGGTCAAAGAGGCCGTTGAGGAAGATGTCAGAAAAAAACTGCGACTTCAAAAACTCTGTCAACTGCTGAGTCCTCAAGGCTCTGCTCAATGGTATATTTTCACCGATATCTGGAAAAAGTAAGGAACGGAATGAGACAACAGATACATTTTTGAAACTGTAATAAATGGAGCCGGGATAATTAGAAATGAATTATTGAGATAACAGTAATCATTGTGTAAAGTTGATGATTTTCCATAACCTGGAAAAAATATTTTCAAGGTTAATCATCTTTCCGATTGCTAAGAGTGTTTTCCTTTTGAATGTAATAAACCTGAGAGAATGCAAATTTAAAAACCGAGACGAGGTTAACATATTTGGTTTTCACGAACAAAAGTTACAACTATTACAGCTCTGATGATGCTTACATTTGCTGAAAAAATATGAGGGAGGAGTTAGATAAAAGATTGTTTCCCTGACGCCCATGATGTAGCAATAAAGATCATCTTAATCTGGTGCAGTTCTCTTTCCGTTTCTACCTCACAAAATTCATACGCAGGTTGCAAATGTTGGTACATATGTTGGAAACGAAACTGGCAACTGCCAGAGAAGCGGACAACTGATATTAACAACAAAGAGTATTTTCTATGAATGAGTTTTCAATTTTTTAGTACTCCATAGAACATGTCGAGATAGTAGCCCAAATTGCATTGAATATAAGCAAAGGACTTTCTTTTGGACGGCGAACATCACACTGAATTCGCGCTCGTATTAATTTTCATATACAATAAAAACAAATGAACTCAAATTTATGGAAGTTTTGGTGAGAGTTTCTTAAAGAAAACAAATTCAACATGTCACCAAACAACTTCTAGACAAGCTTCTCCATCTACTTTTTTGTTTCGTTGAATTTGAAATCAAAAAAATAAATTCTTTCGAAAAATCCAGCATTCCAACTTATAATGTTGTTGGCTTTTGATAAATTATTGATAAACAGCATATTATTCTCTGTCGTCTTCAACTGCACAATACGCAAACTCAAAAAACAAACTGATGACTTTTTGTTCCGACCCACTTTAGTGGGGGAGGAACTATATACTCAAATGGGTTTTTTTGTTCAGTCAATTTTTGCCGATCGATATAATGATCGTAGAGAGTTGTAAAAGGTATCATTAAAAAGCCCGTCCAGCGGAGAATATGGAATAAAAAAGAATTTTTTAATTTTTGCTTTTTATAGGGAGTTATCAAGGTTTAAAGTTTTGTGAATATGTGATGTAATTCAGCTGTTTTTATTCACATTTTCGGTAATTTTGACCTAATTTTCGTCAATTTTGGTAAGTTTTGTTCAAATTTTTTACGGTAGCGTTATTGATTTTTATCTGTAAATATAGAAGATGGTTGCTGAATTCTTCGATCAAAGTTTTTTGGCTATAATTTGTGCTAAATGTTTCAAAATTCGACTTCTTTCGTGAACAAATTTGTTTTTTTAGCCCAATCATTTTAAATTTGCTGGAAGTAGATACCTTAAAACTGCTGCCGTATTTTTTTAAGCTGACAAATGAGCTGGTTCTACACCGGCTGGCTTTGAGAGTCTTCTGGAATTATTTTTTAACCAGTTTTTTGCAAATTAAAGCTCAAACTCGATAATTACACAAAATACGTTTTTATTTTTGACAACCTGAAAAATTCTGTTGAAAAAATGATCTGTTTCGCCACCATTTGAAGAAATGAGTTTTTTGTTAGATTAAGCAGTAACATCTGGGTCGATCTTGATCTCGTCATGGATCCTAACATAAAAATTATTTCTAGATTTCAATGGCGACTTTTTTCGAAATATTTCCGCTATGAAAAGGTTTTTATATAACCTTTTTTTTACTTAAAATAATTATAGATCAGATCCTAATGAATGAAAGATAAAATTTTCAAAACACAAGGAGCAACGAGATTATATTACGTTTTCAGAATAAGCTCATGTTTTTATTTTGGTACTGACCAATTGTTTTCGTCAAAAATTTTTTATTCATTTATTGAATTTTTCTTTCATTTGTTATATTTTTGTCGTCGAACAGCTTATTGCCTCCATCCAAAGGTCCAGTTAATTTTTAGGAGTTATAAATGAATCTAGACAAAAATTTCAGTTGTTATCTAATGTCTGTTTTAACTTTGAATATAATTCTTTTAAAAAAATATCGGTTAATTTTTGAACTTTGCCACTTTATTTTATCTTTATTCTCTCAACTTCAGTTGCAGACTCAGTAAAAAGAAACAGAAACCAAAAATTTTTGGGTTATAATTTAGTGTTCGTAATGTTTTTATGTTCAATTAATGGTCTCTTTCTGTTGATACAACGCGTTTTCAAGTTTTTTTTATTTTTGAGCATAGTCGCTTATTTTATGAGTTCTTTTGTTGCCTTATCTAAATATCATAATATTGGCAAGTCCAACCGAGGAACACTATAGAGAGCGCTCATCGTTGGGAAAAAAGTGTATCTGGATATGGTAATTGTTTTACTTATATAGTTTATGATTTTTGGGCTGAGACACAGTTATCTCGCAAATTTTAAATATTTTTTGTTTCTGTGTATGTTTGTCTTTTTTGTTGTTGTTGCATGCCAAATATCTGATAAAGATAGGTCTCAATTGCTTCCCCATAACGTATAGCTTAACCCAGGTTAAAGAGTTTAATTTATAGCTGGTTGTTTTAATGATATTAAACCTGAAATGAGAAAAACTTTTTTTTCAACCTTATAGTTTTTGCTTTCATTTCTGTAGTCATGTAACCCAATCTCACTACTTAAGAAGCTCAAATACTTGCGTTGATTCATATTTTTTTTTACGTTTGGTTAACCGTTGTGACATATTGCCTCAACCATTAATTTCACAAAAATGTTTTCGAGATTTCTAAACTGTTAAAATTTTGGTTTCTTTTTGTTCTCATCGCCTCGTAGTCCTTTCATAAAGAGAGCTCTTTGACGTTAAAATGAAACGATAGTGACAACCTACGGTTCTTGCAGGCATGATCTTACAATTATAGTGTGATCCCGTAGAATTGTTTGAAGTTTTGGCTTCTTTATATATTTGTTATTTTGTAGGGTCGTGACCTAGTTTCATTATTGACAAGCCGATTTGGCTTCCGGAGTAATACAATCTTATCCAACGCTGTCTGTTGATATTTTTAGTCTGTTATAAATTTTGAAAATAATTGTTTTCAAAAATATATTTGGGTTTTTGAGCTTCGTCATTTTTTAAAATTGTTTTTCGGTCGATTTGTAGCTCATTCTCTGTAAACACAGGTCAGAGAACGTTTCCGGTGAACTATATTTTAATATCTATGTATTTTTTAGCTTCAAACGCTTGTTTCTCGTCTTTGTTACTACTGTTACTACGAGATTTCATATTATATTTGAAATTTTTTTGTATTTGTATTTTTTATAGGATTTTTGTTTCCTTTTTAATTTATAAAATTAATCGTAAATTCCATTGGCTTTGTATTTTCTCGCAATTAAACATTGGATAATGACATGTCTCAATTGCCTCCTATGGAGATGTAAATTTTAGGGATTTCAGTTGATATCGAAGGACCTTAATAACGGTAGAAATTGATTGTTTTCAAAAAAGGAAACGTATTTTTGAACTTCGCACCTCGTTGCACTTTTTGATCGTTCTTTTAACCCGTCGCATTGAGGACAGGTCTCCTATTTTTTTGAATGAAGTATAGGTTTTCAAATTGTTTCGTTAGGTTTTATCTCGTGCGAGTTTGATTTTTTATGATTTTATTTTTTACAGCCATCGATTTTTCGTCGTAAATAATGTTCGTTGTTTGATATTCATTATTGTGCTTTCTAGTTGTGCTATTAACAACATCGTTCATCGGCCCTCTAAGGTGGCTTTATTGTATTCCGTCGGTTGTTTATTGAATGATATGAATATTGTTGAAGGTTTTCTAAATCTTCATCATTTGGTTGCCAATTAACTCAAGAATGTTGATGAGCGGGGGTCGGAACCTTATGTGCGTACGCACATTAACGAGCCGCCTTGTTCCAAATATAAAATTGACCTAAGTATCTCGGCAAAAAATTAATCTCCTGCTACTTGCTAAAATTCGTCTTATAAATTTTTCATCAAAATAGACATCAGTTTGCAAGAACAATTTTTCATTTTTACAAAAAATTTTCCAGAAAAAAATAACCCAGTAAAAAATTTGAAAAAGAGGAAATAAAAAAACAGAAAAGAAGAACACGTCTTTACAGAAATCTGTATAACTCTTTAATTTGAGAGAAAAGTTACGGACAATAAATTGAAAAACAAACATCTCTAACTTAAAGAAAAACACTTTCTGTCGTAAGAATCAATTCAAAACCTAACATTTTTGAACAGCCTGTGTTTTTTAAAAGCTCCTGCGTTGAAGTATAAGCAAAGTGCCTCCATTGAAAGCAGAGCTTATAACAGGAATTTTTCACAAACTTCACGGAAATCAATTTTGTACAGAAGAATTACGAAAAAATTTTTAATAGAATTGATATTTTTCAGGATTTCGAGTTTTGTCATAACAATATTTGAATTTAGCAATAAACACAGTTGAATAAAAGCATTAATTGAACAAACCTAAAAACCGACGTGTTGTAAAATAGAAAAAATATCCTGAGCTAAAGAACAATTGTGGTACCTTACAATGTGTTTGCGCGAAAACTGAAACCAGGTGGAATAAAAGGCTTGAAATTCAACAATTTTTTTTAGAAATGGTCGAGTACCAAACAGTACCTGAATGTGCGAGTAAAGTATAGAATGCTCATTGAGCACTCATTTAAAAGAGAAAAGATTGTTTTGAACAAAGTACATGACATCATCGGCGAACATTTAGAAGTAAAAAAGTATAAAAAAAGCGCTCACGTGATTCAATGATGTCCATTGATATTACTAATTTATCGATATTTGAAATTTTGTTAATTTCTTAATTTTAATACAATTGCAATAAGAATGGTTGCAATATTTCATACCAGATTGGAAGACTGACTGAAGAGCATGACTGAAAGCAGATTTGTACTACCCTTACATATTTCTGTTTAATCACGTGGAGCATTGTGAAATAAACTATTGGCTAAAACTTATAACTTTTTCCAATAGTTTTATTAGCAGTTCAACAACAGAGTACTAAACATGAAATATCCAGGTTCGAAGCCTACGGAAAGGTTGCGGTTTTATATTGAACTTCCTTATCAATTTCTGTTGTCACAAAACTTTCATTTTAGATTTTACTTTTTCACTGTTACATGCGTTTGTTTAACAAGAGATTGATCTGAAGGCATATTTGAGAAAAATAAATCTTTGAGAAAACGTCGCTGTTCCAATATAAATAGTTACCAAAGTTTCTTTCTTCTTGAAAAGCTAATAACATTGAAATTTCCTTAAAACAATCTTTATACCGATGTAGGAGGAAAAAATACCAAATTGCGGTTTTCTAAATTCAAGTTTTTTGCTAAGAACAATGCCAACACGTTTCACAAAAGCAAAATTTATCGGCGAAATTGTGACTCCTCTTTTTCGACTAGAGTCGCTGACATTTCGGTCCAAAGCCTAACTGAAATTGTTAAATATCTAATAAGAGTTGAGAAAAATTTCTGATTTTCATTCTGATTCGGTGCTAATTCAGAAGGGCACTTCAGATTTTCCTCGGATTCAGAGAAATTCAGAAAACACTGATTCTGAATTTTAATCCGATTCACAGAGGTTTCAGAATCGATACAGAAACCATTCTGAAAGTTAATATTAACTCTAGAAATGTTCTGGATCAACTCCTATGCTGACTGAATGTTAGGTTCGGGGAACAATGTCACAATTTGTTCAGACCTGGACACAAACGATGGACAACATCAGTAATTTATTACTGCTATACAAAAACCCACCCCCGTTTAACTTGGGAAAATAAATATTAGCACTTTGCAGTTTATTGCAGTGATGTGATGTGTTTTGCGTTTGCAATACCTAATAAATACATGATAATGCAATACCAACAATTTTACCATAATAGGGGTAGTTAAACTTCCGTTCTTGTTGGCTATGTACAACCCCCAGGTCGAGGTGCCAGACCCAAGGTGGCAAAAACGGTGTGCCAGACATATTTTCGAACCCACACTTGTTTCTTCTGTGCTCAAAAATCAAAAAATAAATGGCCTGGACTACCTCAGAAATCACTACCTCAGTCTTATCAGAGGCTGACTCTAGAGCACTTGATTCTGATCAGAAGCGGTTTCTAGCGTTTGGCTTTCTTACCTCTACCATCATTTGACAAGTGGCACATGGACTACAGAACCAGGAGTACAGACAGTCCTCACAAAAAGCCCCACCGATGTTGTACTTCTCTCTCAATCTCAGACGCATGATTGAGAACAGAATTATGCGTGCTGCAACTGCCCCCACTATTACGAGTCCACAGAGGGTGAAGAAGACATTAACACCTGCTGAATAGCTAAAAAAGGACATCTAAAAGACAAACAGTTCATAAAAATATTGTGCATGAAAAGACAGACTAAACAGATTTTGGGTCAACTTTCGTAATGTGCTCGACCATGTAATTAATGAAGGGGAATTAACCCCACATTTCGACTGAGATCATGCGGATACGACCTCTGTTTATGTTCACTTGCGCACATATTTCTTTGTTCGGTTAAGTTTGAAATCATAATTCCTGAGGACCACAAAACCTAGCATGTTCAGCATAATAGGTGGCTAATAAGAAAATAAACGGAAGTAGGGTACCCAGGTTGAGGTGTCAGATCGAAAACTGATTTGTCCAGACCGTCCCAGACGGAATATGTCTTTAACATTAGGATGGAAATAAGAAAAAAATAGCTTTGATAACTAGAAACAAAGTTGTACAAACCCTGTATAGCTCTTTGAGCCTGCTGCTACCCCCTCAGCTATGAAATACAAGATGGCAGCCACTCCTAGACAGATGTAGGAATATACGAAGTACTTGAGCAGTTTTCCATAATAGGCAATGCAAAAGAACACACATTCCTGACAGCAGAAAGTGACCAGACAGATCACCAAGTTGTCCAAACAGCTAAAGAATGGCTGGTACCACTGGTTCTAGAACATTCCAGAACATTTTGTAGCAAATTCAAGTGTGCGATGAATTCCTTTCAAAGATTGACTCCTCTGGTTAAGATCGAATGTTAATCTTGCAAGATCTTTTTATGTGCGACAATGTTAATCTTGGAAGAATCTTCAAAATGGATGTTAAATTTGCAAGATCTTGCATGATTCCTATAAGAACCTAATAACGTAAGATTCTAATAACATCCGAACCTTAGTCTGGCCTCCATGGGTACTATATCAGAAACCGCCAATAGTTCAATCCAAAATCACTCAAAGAGTTTTTCCTTACTCTTTTTTATATCCGGCACAATAACCTTATTAGGTACTTGGATATGGTATATAATGAACCCTGTATGCCATGTTTGACTTTGAAATGGTATCTAAAAATCATGCATGGGCTTTGTTTACATTTGTGATATATAGCGCATTATAATATTCGAAGACAGTTGCAATTCTTTTTGAAATTTATGAAAAATGATAATTCGGTTGAGAACATTGCGATGCCTTTAATGATTCCGATTGTTGAAGTTTCTGTTGGCAGATAACTATGAAAACTGGACTTACAGTCTGAGCCTGAGCTGAAAAATGAATTCTCACGCTGTTACAATCATCAAAAAAAGATGTCAAACCAAAACTTAACGCTTTGAGATCATGGCACACACACGCACGTACCAGCTTTTGAATTTGCAAGTTTTTGCAACGGGAGTGCAAAATCACTAGATAAGGACAAACATCTTTTCATCCGTTTTTTGCAGATACTATGAATTTGACATTCTAATCAGATTAAATGTTTAATTTTTTACAAACTAGTGACAGAAAATTGTAAATAACAAGTTGCTCAGTGAGTTTCTTTCACTTATCTATCATTGCTGGAATGAAAAGAGCAAAACAAAATAAATAAATATTTCTCATATTTACTTTTCTCCAAAGTTTACGAACATTTAATACTTCTTTTGTTGCACTAGCCATGAAAGTTCTATAAAACTCTGCCTTCTAATAAGATTTAAAACAACATCGATAACTTTCTTGATAAAGGAACTGACTGACAGTTTTTAAGGACTTTTTGAAAGATCCAAGAGTAATTGATGTGCATGATATCAGTGGAAGAAGATTTAGGTCAAGTTCTTCAAATAACTAACTTAATGGTTTTTTAATTTTTCATTACGATATAATCTTAACGAAATGTTCTTAACTGTACATCCTGAGGAAATTTATTATGTTTTAATTACTTTGTACTGTCACTATACTGACCTAAAAAGTTTCTAAACTTCTGTTCCTGATGAACTATTAACCGTCCTAGAGTCATGGGAGAGAATAATGCAAAACAAAACGGAGTTTAATTTAACGTTTCAACTTAAAACGATCATTTCTCATTTACAGCTTATGATATCAAATATATCAATCAAATTTTGTCTGACGCTGAGATTTCAAAATAAACTAACGAAATACTCCTATTGTTTTGAAGAAGTAAACAAAAATTATTGCACTTATACTATAACTGTAAGGAATTTACTAAACAGGGTTCAAAAATCCCAAATTGAACAAAATTATCAAATGAAAAGACGTCTAAAAGCGCAGATATTTCATGAGCCATAAAAATGTATCTAAATCTAATATCTTTAAAAATTGTAAGTTACTGCAAATTGCCATTAATCTTCGCAAATTTCTTGGAGAAATTCTTGGCCATATTTAGCGCTAAAAATGCCCTCATAATTTTTTCCAAATGAAAAATTTTTCTCGCTCAGCAAAAAAATTGATATCCCTAGTCGAAAATTTATTTTTCTCCTTAAACAATTGGTATTTTTCCTTTTTATTTCTTGAGTTATTTTCCTTCTCTCGTTCATCTGCAATTTAGTTTGGGTTGTTAATGATTTAGCCATAAAAAAAAGGCAGACCTTAAAATCCTTTTTACTTTCTTGTTCTTCTTTTCACAAGTCATCAACGCGCATTACAATTTTGTCTAGATTGTTTTAATTTAACTGTTGATGTCATCAAATGTTCAAAAACTGTTGTTTAACCAGCAATTAAAAGATTGTTATCTTTTACATTTTTCATGAAATCTGTCGAGCAATGTATCTTTGACCAATTTTCCCTAAAAACATTGGTTGGAAACAGTTATTGTTTACTTTTTTGTGGCAGAATTTTAACCAGGTGCTATATTTTAGGTGGCTATACTCACTTGTGATTGGTGCCCCATCTCGTTGCATTGTTTGTGGCTGTTGAACCTGAAACTCACCAATATCATAGGAATTGTAAGTCCGTGCCTTGACTTTTAAAGGAACATGCCCGAGCATAAAAGTGGTTTGAAAAGATAAATCATGTATCAATCATATGGTCGGTAAACAGGTAAACAGACTAGCTCGACAATAGTCGTCATCTCGACTTTAACTCGACCAAAATTTCTGTTGCTTGGCATAAAATTGGCCCAAATCTAAGGTTTTTTATTTGCTGGACCCAAAAATATTGAAGCTGTATCCAAAAGCTGCACTCTAAAGTTGGCTGTTTTTTATACATATTCAGCTTCAGCTTCTTCACTCTCTATATTAAAGCAGTTACGCTAAGCCACACACTTCCGCAATAGTGGGGGTTTTTTTGGCTAAAGTTACACTGAGTCAAGCTTAAAACTTAATTCTCGACGAAAGCTCTTTTCGTCGTTCGAATAAAAACCTTTTCATATACAGTTTGGATCAAGCACGGTCTCTTTATGGATCAAGGAAGAAGTATCATCTTCAATTTCAGTACAGTTCGAGCTATTGGTACATCATGATCTTTTTTTTGGTCGGTTGAAAGTTTTTGATAAGTTTGTATACTTAAAATTGTGAAAAAAATGATTTTAGCTTTGTTGCTTCTGTGCATATATAAGTGGCAGCGGATTTTTACTAAACAACCTTGCAGTAAAGCGACTCATCTCATAAGACAGTTTGAGAAACTCCCAATGTCTTATAATATATTAATATCTTAGAATAGATTAGTTTGTTGCAACTGGAATATTTAGACATATCAAAAGATAATCAGACATTGGCTGCGTCAGTTGAAATAGCTATTATCATTACGCGTTGTTTAACCCTAAATTTGTGGTGCAAGACGGCATTAATCCGTAAGTGAATCTCACAAACGATCTTAAAACATGCATTCTTAATTAACCCTTGTGAACACGCCTACCTCATAAAGGCAAGCATGCTTAACGGAGCTCACAAGAAAGAAATTTTAATTCCTCTAGGGTGAAACAAATCACAATTATCCCTTCAACTAACCAATGCATGTTTGAAATCGTTTGACTTTTCAAAATTCATTGATTATCAAATTTTTAATATAACCCAACTTTTTCTTCTGTTAGGTTTTCTTCATTACGACATCAAGGGGGGTGCGTTTCCGCAGACCGTGATAAAATACCAATATTGTTATTTTCAATTAAGCATGCATTTTGGGTTGAGTTTGAGTAACTTGGCTCTTAAAATTGGGCCAAAGTTGTTTTATATGCTGTTTTTGTCGAGCGTTTTTGTCGTGGTCTCGAGCACGAGTACCAAGAATTTTATTATTTAAATAACTGAAATCAAAATGGCCTAAATGTACAAAATTTTACAGGTATTTATTGTCCGTATCAGTAGGAAAAATTACAGATCCGTCTAGATATAGATAAACTGATATGGGTTAATTTTCACCTTAGCTGTGAACAAGTTTTTCCCCTTGCCGTGTATGGCAAGTAATAGTGCAGCTTTTTGCACTTAACACATTGTTCTTCCTGCCTGAGAACATGTCATTTCTATCTTCTGGAAGGGTCGGAGAGTTGGTTTCTGATCATATTAGGTGGTAGGAAGGTCGAATCTATCACATAAATTTATTGTTTATGTACAATGATAAACTTGTGGTATGAACAAATTTGAATAGACGATTCGGTTCAAATTAAAAGCCATTATTCAATTTCACTTCACCAAACATCAGGTTAGAAAGTTTTCTTTATATATCAAATTTTCAACTTAAGTTGCTAAGTTCGCCACTTCTCGATATATCACAATGAAGTTTTCTTCATTAAGACATCAAGGGGGGTGCGTTTCGGCAGACAGTGATAAAATGCCAAATTTGTTATTTTCAATTAAGCATGCATTTTGGGTCGAGTTTGAATAACTTGGCTCGAACAAAATCCACTGTGATGAATTCGATCTGAACGTTAAAGTTGGGCCAAAGTTATTTTATATGCTGTTTTTGTCGAGCGTTTTTCAATCAATGAAGCATTGTCATTTATTAGTCGAGGTGTCTAAATCTTTAATAATGGGGTACACATGAACTCCGGTCGAAGGTCGAAGAGTGAGAGGACGTGAGCAAAAAATTTTTAAATACATGCTTTGAATTTGTTGAAATTATGCAGGAAATTTGTTGAATGTAACGACAGCTTTAGTTTGAGGTGATGAAAGATCTGAATAAAAAAATTGCAGCACTTTTTTTATTCAGCAACTTCACCGCAATCACTGCATAATTTCAGCACATTTCCTACAAAATTTTAGCACTACGGAATAAAGGAAAGTTGAACACATTTTCAATAGATCAGCGCATTCTTTACATAATTTCAGCGGCTTAAGGAGGAAAGTGTGCAATATAAAGAATTGTGATGCAAGTGTCGAAATTATGAAAAGCGCTGAGAGTGCTGAAAATAGGTAAAATGCTAAATCAGCGGACAGCTACCGCAGTGCGGCAAAAGGAGGCTGCTGTTTTAAAGACCCGGGTATCAAGACTGAGCCGAGGTGATGAATATTATGTGAAAAATTGCTGAAGTTGATGTATTTGTGTGAGAAATGCATTAAATCGTCAGAACATGAAGCTATGCTGCTAATTATGAGATTTTTGCGTTAAAAGTATTCTTATTCTGTCTCTGCATTTATTGTCTATTTTTCAGTGTAAAAGCTCCACCCGGTAGGAAAAAATTTAAACGGTGATTTTCTCTTCATTGATACGAACCTGTCCTGCAGGCTGCAGTATGGCCACCTGCTGTGGGTTCTGTTGATTCTGCTGAGTGTACGGCTGAACATACCCTGCAGGGGGTGCTGTCGCCCCTCCTGCGGCGGGTGAAATGCTCTGGTAAGATGGAGGCTGATGGTAAGGTTCATTTTGCGGGGCTAGTCCAGGATATCCAGGGTACTGGGGGCTTGAGGTGGGCTTATCAGATTTCTCCATTCTAGTTTGACTCTGTCCACTGTGCGAATCACCACCTTGTAGCTAAATTAAAACTGAAATATGCTTATTTTGCAGCGTCTGATTTTCTGATTTTTGTATTGGATACTGAAAATAATTGTTTGGATATGCTTTGAGATTTTGTTCGAAATAGTCCCACACTTGAAACCGGTATGTTTACACTTCACATGATATTTACTGTTATTAACCTAATTATGGTTTGCTGTGACCGAATACCTTAGTTTGTTAGGATTTGTGAACAGTTTTGGAATTTCATGATTAAAATTTATTGATTCGGTCAAACAGGGGAGGAGACAATCTTTAAGTTAGATTTCAGAACAAACAATGAGCTTGTGTGTAATTATTGAGCTGAATTGAAGGACTGAGGTGTATGAGTGTTCGTTCCTTGTTTATCATCAATGCATGTCCTTGGTAGGCATCTTGTTTGTTCCTCCTCCAGTATCTTAAATATTTAAGGCCTCTTATGTTCAATTATCATTATTCACCACCCACGTTGAGGTCTCCAGACCATCTTCGAGGCAACACGTGCTTATGCGCTCGAATTAAAAGGTCTGGAAAGTCTTTCAGCACACTTTAGTTTAGACAATGGTCTGGAACTTTTCTGATCAGATATCACTTCGGTCTGCGACGGCCTGTTAAGAGGCGGATACGAGCGCACAATGTTCTGATCAGGAAAAAATTCAGATCACAATTGGATCTGATCAGAAACCACCTCGAGGGCAATTTTTTATTTTAAGTGCTTTTTTCTTGAGAGATAAAGGCCCTGCGTTGTGATCAGAGACTCATCTAGAATCTGATAGCAATTGTTGGTCCACTTTTAAAATATTTTTGAATAAAAGTAGAACAAAAAATTTTTTGATTGAAAGCTTTATTTTTCATCTACTGAGTGGAACTGTGTGGACACTGTCAGTAACAGGATAACGCGCTTATCGAATAAAGACAACTCCGTGATCTAAATTACCTTTTATTTCTAAAACTTATCTTTATACTTTATAAAAAGTCTCTAAATTGGGCTACAGTGAAAAGTGATCACTTTTATAAATAATACAATGTCTTTGTTCTTTGTTGCCAAATTAATTAATTGTGGAGGCACGGAATAGTAATATTGAAGAATTTACGAATTATTTCAATAAACATTTTAAATCAAAAATTCCTCCGAAAATCTCTGAAAAAAAACAACTGAATCAGAAAAAACTCCTCCAGCTGCACACCATTTGTATTGCTTCAACTGAACTAGATTCTTTTAAAAGTCTTTTCTCACCTATGCTTTCTTTGCACCTCTTGCCAAAACATTTTTAAGTGTCATCAGTATAGCGTTGTATGAGGAATTTTTACAGTCTTTGAGAAATAAATAATTAGGTATATATATATATATGATCCAGAGTGTTGAGCAACAAAATTGTTCTAGATGGACAATGACGAAATCTCAATTTGTGATGACCTTGATTTCTCAACTGATCAAACTGTATGCGTTGCATCAATTTTTCTTTTAACTAGTCAATTACAACTTTTCTGATTCAAGAATTAAAAGGATTTTTTAGGAGATTGTGATGAATTACGGTGTTGAAGGCCTTAACGAGACTTTAAAAAATGTGCAAGGCCTTGACTTATATTGCGCAATGTTTCAATGAAAATTCTTGGTAACTTCATTTACGCAATATATTCTTCTTTCATCAAATCGGAATCCATATCAGTGGTTTGAAAGAAATTTGTATTTTAGTATGAAGCTCAATATTTTTCTTGGAAAGCTCATATCAACAAAAATTTTGATCAACAAAACCGATATTGGCCCTTACTTCGAATAAAACTCTTTGCCTCCTAATTTGTAATTTGAAATAACTTTTGGATGATTGTATTGACTCGGAAATGATCTTTTCGCAAAAAATATGTTCATTTGCCGAGCTATGTATTAACAGGTGACAGGATTCAAAGCTCTCAATTGCTTAGATTTGAAACGTGCACAGTTTGCTCACGAATGGCTTCTCAAATATTTTGTTAAATTGATTATTTTGTTTTCATCTGTAAGCCACAAATACAAAGAGTTTTTTGAATTTTACTAATTGTCGCGAAAGTTGATAAGTCAATAGGGAAAATATTTTTGCTTGGAATTTCATTTCTATATTCTCAATCATCACTAAACTTTAAGTGGTTGTCTGCATGTTTTTTAAGTAATTTGTTCGTTTCTTAAATCCGAATACCGAAAAAAATTCTTTTTGTTTTATTCAAGACTTCCATATCATTCAAATATTTGTTATTTTTTCATTTTATGGCCAATTTTTAGTAACTTTCAATCACTCTGAATGTCTACAGTTTATTTTTGTCACATTTTTTTGTAATCGATTGCTTAATATATTTTTTATTACTTTGTTGTGATTGTAAAGATAATATATCACTATTAGTGCTTTTTATGACAGATATGGCAACCTAAGTGCTTTGTAATACATTAGAAAAGGTGACATCATAAAAAATTCATGAGATACAAAAATTGAGTTCCTAAAGTCGTCTAGGGCAACTTTTCAACTTATAGCAATTTCTAGCATATTTCACCTCAGTTGGTGTACTGTTCACAAATTCTGCATCAAAACTAACGGTGACGGTAAAATTATCAAGACACATTTCTTTCATCACGTAGCAATTGAGTACAATACTAAAAAAAGATGAATACATGTTTGAATACTCTTTTAAATCGCAAAATTTTGTTGTTTTATTTTGGGGATCCAAGTAGTACCATTGCACAATTTAATTTTTTTCTCATTGCCATTTGATAGAACACTGGTGTTTATGTTCAAACAATTGATAATATTAATAATGTTCATGTTTAGCAAACAGGATATTTTTTAATTTTTCATCTGGTTATAATTTCAAAAGATGCTCTACCACTGAATAATTTGTATTGTCGGATTTAAAGAAGTTGATCTGCAAATATGAGCAGTTTTGTTTCCAACTTTTCAACATTGTTAGCATAACTGCAGCTTTTTCTTGGATGTTCTGTTTAACTGCTTTATGTTTTAGTAAAATCTTTTAATTGAATGGCTAACCTCCTCGCTCGCTGTGTTGTATTTGTTGAACGTGATTTTTTGTCGATATCTATTTAAATGATACAGGTCTTTTACAGTTTTTCAATTTTTCATGTTTGCATAACGGCATGAACAGAGAGGTTAGCTAAGTTTCTCAGTTACTAAAACTGGACGTTCATCATTTATTTTTTTGTGAAGAACTGATTTTTGGCAAACAATGAACGAGTTGTTGGCTTGTATATTGATTGTGAGAAAATTTTATTTTTTATCCGAGCCATTTTCACTATTTATTCTATGCGTAAAAACTAATAGTTTTTCAAGGAAACTAAACATTTTTATCCAGGCCTGACAAAAATGTGATTTGAGCGGGCTCTAAAAAATTAGGAGGCCAAAGTTTCCTTAAAACTGAAGGGCGTAAATTGCCTTCCTAAGGATAATAAGCGGAAGTTGCCTTCTAACTAAAAAACACGTTTCCAAATCGTCTCTATTTTTTACAAATGAAAGACTTGTAGTCTGTCAAGATTAATGGTGAGCGTAGTTTTTTATATACGGAATAAGGAAGCAAATATTTGTTTGAAATGCTTAGCACTTGGCAGAAGTTTAAAAAAAAACCTTAACAGCTAATAAAACACCAAATAAATTTGTTTTTCTAATCGCCAGATTTTATTTTTTGGAATATTTAACCTCTTACGTTTGATGCTATCAAGTTTAGCACATAGAGATTTTATAAGGCCACAGTCTATTTCACAGTACCATTTAATTTTATACAGCTATTTAATAAGCAGATAACTGTGGCCAAAACTAACAAACTGGTTGAACAAAAAACAAGATTCATAAATGACTTTTTTTCGTAAAGTAAAAAATTCAGCAAATTCATTTGAAATAAAGCACAATTGAAAAAAAAATATTTATCATTGTTTGAACTAACTTCATTGAAAGTCAACATATCAAAAATTTCTTAATAAGCATGCATTCGGTTGGTTGGCGGAGGACGATTTTATTTCAACAAGATTTCCTTTTTCATTGACTAAGAGCTATTCAGAAAGTGTTTCAATTCCTTTACTGTCAATCAAAGCTTTTTAGTGTTGCTTATTGTGATTTTTTGTAGATTCTTTATCTTTTTGGAAAGGTATTTTTAATTTGTCAAGCAATTTCTATTTTCAATTGTTCTCCGGTATTTAGCTCTGGACTAATTTTCATATAGCACATTTACATACCATTTTTGTTCTAATAGAAAAAATGCATTCATTGGAGTCTTGTCTATGAACACTTCCAATGAGGGAATTTTTTCCTAACTCATATTTTTTTGGTTGATTGGATTTATAACATATAATTTTCTGGCATCTGCATTACTTGTTTGCCGCCACAAATTAAAAGTTTCACGACAAACGACGTGTGAATATCAACAGAGATAGCTTTATGAACCTTTGGTTTTTGATAACCAACGTATAAAGTTTGCTCAGTTTATGAGCGTTTCGATAGCTTAAATAAAATTCATCATGTTTTTCTGTAGTTTGATGTTCATTATTATTGCGCTCAATGATGGAACTTTATTACAAAGCCTTGTAACTTGTAATCGCAATTGCAATATTTTTTAATTGTTTAAATTACAGTCAAGTACTGTTTAACAGTAGAAAACCATTAGTTTAAAAGTTCATTTGGCGCCATATTTTAAAGATACATATTTCTTGTTTCTTCTTGGCTAAGCGGTGCATAATTTGATTGTCAGAATTGGCATATTTTACACGAAGGGGTAATTATCTTTAATTATCTTAAAAATTACGCCTAGCCGAAAATAATTTTAATTTTATCTGTGTGCGTGCTAATCCCACATTTGGTTGCGACAGATTCATATCAAGACCCACGGGCCGCTGAGGCATGGCAATGACCCGCGAGGAATGACCGACTGCATTAAATGTTCTTTAAATAATATTAGACTACAATGAGTGTCAGTTAAATTATCGTAAAGTTTTGGAATATTTACACTGTCAAGCCCTCTGATTGTATAAAAATACGTTTTGGTGAAATTGTTGATGTAAATCATTTTGTGAAGTATTTGGTTCTTTAAGAAGTGATTGAAACCTAGGAATGGTGTCACTATCATTGCAAATTTTGTAATTCGTTGTTTTTTATCTATATGTGACAAAATCGCTAACAAATAATACAAAATTTTTTTTCAATCTTTTCCTATTCGCCCCTTTTATTTTTAAAAAAGAGGCTTAAAACCAATATCTTGTGTGTAGCAACTTTTGTTTTACAATATTTGCAGGTAATATTAGATCTGCTATATCGTGCCTTATATTTTTAAATAGAGTCTACCTCTTCCTTTTGACACTTTGATGTCAACGTCTAATTTGAGATAAATGTGATTTTTTTCTGGAGCAGCACCAAGTTCAGAGGATTTTATTGAACAAAATTGGCAAATAGGGTTTTCTTACAAATTATCATATAATTCAAAATCAAAGTTGCGGGAAACCGATTTTGAACTATCTTTTACTATTTTTTTGAAAATTTCTTCTAATTTGATATAAAATTAATATAATTTTTGACTAATCCTTGTAATCATACATTACCAGCACAACAGTTTTTTTTTTAATTTTGTTCAGTTTTTATAACCGTGAGCTCCAGAAACTCATTTGCCTTTTGAAGTATATTGAGGGCAATTTCTGCTTTCATTAAAGTTTTTAGCAATGCGGATTTGGCACAATTTCTACATCACCAGCAATTTAGAGTTTTAAGATTGACTAATTGGCACCTTTGTTTCCTAATCGCAAAAATAATTGAAAAGTACACTAAGCAGCCCAACTCACACACTTGAAAACGAGAAATTTTAATCTTCTAACTGAATTGAAGAATTCTAAATTGAAATTAACATTGAACAGAAATGTCGCAATAACAGTTAAACAGTTTCAGTTGTAATCATAATGTATAATAGTAGTATAATGAATGCCAATTAATGTAAAGAACTCTTTCTTTATTTTGAAGTATAACGAAACATATATGCACTCTGGTCCGATGCGTACGATACTCTGTTTACAAATGTATATGCACTCACTTGTGATGGAGAGGGCGAGGGGATAAAGTGGGGGGATTTGAGGCTGGTGGGGAGGGGGACAATAAGTAGTATATTAGATTGAAGCGAATCTGTTTTCTATGTTTCTCCAGATCTGAATCTCACTCGGCTATTTCGGTAGTATAATTTTTGCCTCTTTTCTTATGCACTTTTCTCTACAAAATTTGGTTAAAAAATTTGCACGTCGTTAAGTAAGAGCATATCTTAAAAATCTTTTTCTCCATTGATTCATAATATTATGGTACTCACATGAGAGATTCATTGCTTTCATGGACTTTTGTTAAAAAGCCATTTGAAAACAAGGGGCCACAAAACAATTGATTTTTTAAATTAAAAGTTAGTTTTGTGCCGATTTAGGTAAAGTAACCTTGTTTTAATTTATGAAAAAAACAGATCCGCTTGCTTTTTTATAGTTTAACTGAGTAAAGTCGCACTCCGAGTTATATAAGATTTCTTCATAAAGGATAAACAGAAAAATCGAAACAGAGTAAACCACTATCCTTTAAAACCACTCATTATAATCTTATTATACTCTGACGAATAGTTTAGATGTCAAAGTTTTGATAGTAGTTAACTTGGTCATTAAAAAGCACCTCTGGCATTCAGCAACTTTCTATCTATCAAATTTTTTGACGTATCGATGATTCTTTAAATTTTTCCTGCGAACTTCTATCAATCGACGTGTGTTATGTACCCTAGTTTTAACTTAATGTCAAATTTTCAATTATTTACAAAGAAATTTGCAAATTTTGTAAAATAATGCATTAATTTAACAAATATTTGCAAACAGATCTGAATATTTGTGTCTCTTATAGTTCGCAGTTGGCCTTGTAGGGTGATTTTACCACACAAGTCGTTTGCAAAGTGTACTTTGAACATTTTTCAATTAAATTAAGCAATCGCTGAAAAATGGTTAGGACAATAACCCACATTGATGAATTAAGCAGAGCTCGACCGGAACGAACTCGGCCCATCGTTTGCAAATTTTTGCAAACTTAACATTAATTTGCAAAGTTTAGCAAATTTGACCTTGTGAAGAGATAATTTGCATATTTTTACAAATTTGGCATTATTGAGCAAAAATTTGCATATGTTTGCAAATTTGGCATTAGTTTTGAACTAGGGTATAGCCTTTAATCATGAGCTATATGCAATTAAAAGATTTAAAATTAAAAGATTCTTAAACTAGCTCTTGAAGCAGAATTTTGCAGTAACTTTGGCTTATTTGTTATACAGCTTTTGATTCAACTTATTTATAACGACATCAATGTCAAATTTTTTGCGGCGCAATTAAGTTACATATTGAAATAAAAATCATTTTGTTCAATAGAATGTTCCGATGACAGTTCTGTTTTTTTTAAAATATTTATCAAAATTTAACCAAAAAGTGGAAAGGTCCTTAAGAGGTCACTGAAGTTGTTGAATGTCAAGCGATGCAAAACTGAAATGATGTAAATGATGTTTTCTAATCAGATAGAGAGATGAGGTCAAGTAGATTTTTCGTCAGTCTGTGCTTCGTAACTGTTCTGTGTGAGTCCTGTAACTCCAATATAAACCATCCAATATATTATACAAATCATTATATAAGTCAAAGGGAACATTATCCTCGAATAGAGGTCAATTTTACTAACATCAATTGGTTTATTTATTGGTTTCCGTCGCATTTTGCGACGCTGTTTTTTGGTAAGCCGTGTGTTTTCATCCAAATTCTGGGGTGATGGCGAGGGTTCCAGGTCCCGGCTTGGAGATCCGGGTTTGGAGCCTTGCTGGACATCGACAGGACTGACCGCAGGGTTCACACCTGGATGCTTGCTGTGGCTGTGTGAGTTTGCAATGACATTAGAAGTTTGGTTATTAGCTGGCAAGAAATTACTATTATTATGGTGCTCGTATTGATTCAAGTTTGTAGCGGAGGGGTTTTGGGTTATGTTCAGGGGTAGAAAGGGTTGCGATTCTGGGTTACTCCCGCCCCCAATTCCGCCTCCTCCTTGGCCCTGGAGTCGAGGATCTCCTGGTCGCATCGGAGTTGAGGCACCCTGGACGAATCCGTATTCACCAGGTGTTGTCACGACGCCATTTGAGGTTATTTTGGTATTGAGTCTCCAAGGAATGCCCACCTGTGAAATCATATTCTGTTAAAGACTAAAATTGATTATAACAATTTTTTATAATTAATTTTAACTAGGCATAAAAATAAAGAAAAAATTATTTGGAATCTACTTCTTTTCTCTTTCGAACTTCAGGGCGCTTAAGACCACCTTAAGTGATACTCTTTAGCAGGTTACTATGTAGAAAATATCGCATATATTTTTCATGGAGGGGTAAATAAATAGCGTGAGTAGTTCAGTTATAATTTGAAAACAAACAGCGATATTTACGACACGCCATTTTGTTGGCGCGTCCTTTTGTTGGTGCTATGTTGTTTTAAATCTAATTTAAAGAGTTTGAAGCCCATTTTTAAAAAAAATTCTTTCAGAAAAACCATTGAAATTTATTTTTCTTGAATTTGATGAGTAACTTAAACCCACTTGTGAAACCCATTTGAAGATAAAACGCAAATTCTTATTTTTGTCCGTATTTTGGTTTGAGTTGACGAGCGATTTTTGAGAGCAAATTTATTTTCACTCATTTTTAGAAAAAAGAGTTGAAATTATGGTAGAAATGTATCCCATCTTTAGGTTACTCGTCGTGGTCAAGACTACAACTTGGACAGCTCAAGTTTAAGCTTTAACCTGCAAGGCCAAGACCCGAGCAGGACCTTTGATTGTAAAATTGACATTATTTTAGCTCAATCCAGAGCTAAAATAATATTTGCAATTAGGCTTGCCAAATATTGACTTGTGGTTAGGTCTGGGAGTATTTTGCATTATACGCAGAAAAAAAACTATGCCGCATCTTCTTGATAAGGTAGAAATGTCTACTTCAGGAACACAGAAGCTGTAGATAGAACCAACAATTTTTTGAATCTCAAACAATTAGTGGGAGCTTGAACCTATTGCAACCTGCTTCAACCGGAAAGAAGGGGGTAGCTGAAGCTTCAAATTACAAAATTAAAGTTTGTTATATAAAACTAGTAAAACTTAAAGTAAAAAATATATATTATACCTAATTGGGAGCACTTCCAAAGTTGACTTTTGTCATTGAACTGTCGGCTCTCAAGTTCAGTTGCTGACACTTGCGAATGACAGAGATGTTTAGATCACGCAAAACGAAACAGTCAATGCCGTAAAAGTCAGTCGAAAATTGTAAACGGTTGTGTAAACACGTTTACATTAATTGCTTCAAACTTTGTTCGAGAAAAATTTCGAGAGCTTTGTTTGACAAGAAATTGCTTGAAACTTTGTTCACGTATAGAGCGTTCAAGCGTTCAAGACGTTCAAGACTAAGATTCTTCTCATGTAAAAAAAATCTTTAAAAAATCAAACAAATAATTATGAAACTCCTTTTTTTCTGAAAATATTTGTCGTCGCAGTGATCAAAATCAAAAAGTGGTCAATGTAAATTTCCTGCAAATTAGAATTAATGCCATTTATTCATACTATCTTTTCATATAAACATAAATCAGAAGAATTACAAAAGCGGAAAAAGAGATAAACTCGAAAGAAAGCATGCCGGCAGTAAGCACTGTTGAAATCATCAAATCAAAATCCGCTAAACCGAACTTTCAAAAACGTAAACTAAGCGCCATTTAATAACTCATGCAAAACTCCGACACTGACACTTTCTACTCTTTTTTCAGGTCTTCTTCATTTGCTTTAATTTGAAACTACGGATTAGTATGGTTTTCCATAATTGAAACACAAACTTTCTGCTAGATTCACCGTTAGATTATGAGACAAAATGATTAAAAAGTGAGGAAATAAATAATGAAAAAAAACTATTTGAAAAGTGTTCAAAATATGAACAATTTGACTCCCGACATCTTGTAACAAAACAGAGCGCAAACAACAATCAAGAGGAGAGTAATAATACGTCTGAATTCCAAAATTATCATAATGGATCGAAATGAAAAATTGTGATCAAACTTAATTGTTCCGACCCTCTTGAGGGGGGAGGAACTATATACTCAACTGGGTTTTTTTTTGTTCCGTGAATTTTCGCCGCTCGATATATTCATCGTAGAGAGTTGAGACTGGTATCATTAGAAAGCTCGTCCAGCGTAGAATATGGAATTAAAAAGATTTTTTTAATTTTCGTTTTCTACAGGGAGTTATCGAGGCTTAAACTTCTGAGAAAAGAAGAGTAAATTCACGTTGTTTTTATTCACATTTTCCGGAATTTTTGCCTAAATTTTCGTCAATTTTGCTAAAATTTGTTATAATTTTTAAGAATAGTGTCGTTGATTTTATTTTTGAAGACGAACAAGCATTTTTGATTGTTTTGATTTAATTTTTTGGTCAAAAAATCTGGATAAACATTTCAAAATTTAGCCTTTTTCATCAACAACAGCACGAAATAAGCTACTTTAGTCCACTTTGATTAAATTTGCCTACAGTACACCCCCAAACAACACTCATACAATCTTTGTAGACTCAGAGGGGGGCTATTTCTACTTCAGAGTCCGCAGAGAGTGCCTTGTAGTTAAAACTTTGCCGTTTTTTGCTAACTTTACTCGTTGATTATCAAAAAAGCAAAATTTATTTTGAGTTTCAACTCAGAAATTATCTATATCTACAACATTCGAAAAATCCATTGTTCTTAACGGACAATAAGTATTAACAGTGGTAGTTTTGGGCCATTCTCGGACTGTTACAATCCAAAAAAATCGGGTTGTAATCAGTCGGTCTTTTTTTTAAAAAAAAAGACTTTTTTTTAATAATATAGAACAGAACATATCAAATCAAAGCTCAGGAGTGATAGGTCCAACCAATTCGCTTGCTAAACAGCTCCAGGCTAATGCATTTAGTTTTTTAATTGAAAGTTTATGGTCGTTTCTTTTTCAAAAATAATTGACTTTTCAATAAGTAATGGCTTAATTAACTTTTCCTCTATTTTTTTCTTAATTTGTTCAACTTTCAGCTTAGTGTCAGCAAAAAAAGACTGCTTCTTCGTTCTACTGAGTTAACATTTATTCTCGGTTGCAGTTTTAAGCCTGAAATTATTGTTTTCTGGCTTTGATACTACAAGATTTTAGATTTTTGTTTGTTTTGATAATTGCCAGTTTTTCACGTTTTCTAATTTTGTCACATTATCACATTATTGACAGTTCTCATGTCACCTTATTAGCATTCAAATTAAAGCACAATTGAACATATTAAAATCCTGAAAGATATAAATCATCGTTTTAATGGCCTCGACGCCTCTTTCTTGAAGAAATCAATTGAATTTTTTAATTTTGTCTTAACTGTCATTTATACTTTGTCGTTTCGGTCGTATGAAATTTCCTGTACAGTGATAGCTTTCATTGGCTTTTCATGAAAGAATAGAAAAACCGATATTCTGATATTAGCAGATAGCTGATGGCTTTTATGACTTTCAAACCCATCGTTTTCCAAAGTTAAAAAAAAACTTTTTTAACTTCGCAATTTTGTTCTTTTTATGTTTCTTTTTGTTACCTAATCTCGTTAGTTGATTACAGGTCAAATATGACATTATGGGTGTCAAGGGAATAAAACGGATTGGTGTCCCAAAATCTTTTTTTTAAAAGATTTTGTTATGACCTTACTGGCTTCGACGCCGCTTTTTCACAAAAAAAATTAAATTAATTTGATTTTTGTCAAATTTGACGTTCTTTTTGTAGATGCAAGAAATATTCTGGATAATTACAGGTCTCGAGGGTTTCTTTACATGAAAAAACGACGATATTTAAATAGCTCTTTTTGTAATTAATGCCTTTCATGACATTGAATGTAATTTTGTTTCGAAAAAAAAATTAAAAGTATTACATACTTTAGCATTTCGCTTTTTTGTCTACTTGTTACCTAGTCTTACTAATGAATGGCCACGTACTACATTATAGCTGTTTGAAGAAGGCGCAATCAAATATATTTTGAGTGCCAAAATTTGGCTTGACGGTTTTGACAGCGTTTTCTGGCAAGTTTCAATTGAAATTTTGTTTGTTCTTTGTTGTTCTTTTTAGCCGCTCTAAAAAATGAATAAGGTCAGGTCCTAATGCCCTTCTACAGAAGCAGTGGTAATCGCAAATTTGTGGTAATATTAATTTATTCCTAATGGTATTTATTACTTTGAAGTTAATTGTTTCAAAAAAATAAGTTAATTTTTTTTTTACTTTTCTGTTTTTGTTCTTTTTTGTATAATTGTTACCAAACCTTTTTACGGACTGGTCGCATATGTTTTCTGGTGATTTATAAGTTATTTTTGTTTAGTTTCAGGTTTATCTGACGGTATGTTGACTTTGTTATTAAATTTAGTTTTTAAGAGGGACATAAATTTTTTGATGTAATTAATGTTTGTTGTTGTTGTTTGATTTTGCTGTTCGTTTTGACTCGCTTTCTTAATATTGACATATTACAGCAATCTAAAGCATCAATTTTTACTCCACTGAGTTATTTGTTTTGGAGGTTATCTTATCGTTCATACAGAATTTTTTGAAAACGACTTTTTTGGGATTCGCAAAAAATAATTTTTGGGTTTTTCTATCTGTTCCTCATTTGGTAGACAATTATGCCAAAATTGTGGATGGGCGGGGTCGGAACCTTATTTGCCATTGCACATTACCGAGCCGCCTTGTTAACTTTACCCTCAAATTCTAGAAACTTCATATTCATTTTTTGAATCTTCATATCTCGGCAGGGACAAATGACGAAAACCATTTGTGTAAATATTCCAATGTCCATGGGCTTTCAAATGATTCCACTCATCTCTATCTAATGTGGATATTTAGGGAATCAAAAATAACGGAAAAAAAGTCATGCTAGCAAAGAGTTCCGTTAATCTTTTGGATCTCTTCCGTTTGTGCCCACCCCCACCACTTGCTTTTTATTTGCACCCCCCAGACGCATGTGCCATATTTTATATGATCTGCAATTTATTGACACGTGCTCTGCAACTGGATGATGCATAACGTACAAAGGGGGGGGGGCACAAACGGAAAAAAATCCAATCTTTCATTGCATGAGGTTGGGACAGTAATTGATAAATATGGGGCATCTCTTGCTACTGAAGTCAATACTTTCCAGGGGGGGGGGGGGGGGGGGGGGGGGGGGGGGTAAAGTGTGTTTTTGATTACATGGACGAGCGCCATATTAAAGTCTGCCTACATGAACGAGCTTCCTAGTCAAAGTCTGCGTAATGTCTGATCATTACCGAGGTAAATTCTGACCATTAACGAGATAAATTCAGCTAAATAAAGAGGAAGCGAGAAATTTGACATAGAATCTAGATGCCGCTGGTTGAGATAGATCATTGTATACGCTAATGTTTCTCTATGAAAGGAAACCGCTTCGCAAGCTAAGCTGACATTCTACCTCTCCCACCTGATTGTTTGAAGAAACTGTAGCTGTGGTTGGTACCGTCTGCAATTCCTGGAGAAAGTCAAAGGATAAAAAATTGATTGAAAAATTTGAAAGGCCTCTCTGCGTCAACACAAATTTCACCACTATGGTCAGTTTCCTCTGATAAATCAAAATATCTTGATGTTTCTTAATTTATTAATTGATAAATGTTATTGTGACAGATGCTTTTTATGAACCGATATAATCTGATCAGCAACAATATATTTCCTGTTCTTTTATCTGGCATAAGACATGCTCGCATCATTTGGGCATTTTGCCCTTTTTTACTAAGTTAAAAGGGAGTCATAAACAAATAATCGCCACAAAAAGCCTATTTTTGAGAAACTTTTTCGACCTTTCAGAAACTAAAAAAAAATAAGTTACACCCCAGGTTGAGGTGCCATCCGGAAGTTACCCCTGATCAGACCGTGCCAGACAATAATTACCTCTGATCAGACCCTCCCAGACCAAAGTATCCTCTGATCAGACTAAAGTGCGCTCGAAACACCATGTGCACTCTAAGTGCGCTCGAAACTGTCTCTGATCAGACCTTTCCAGACGGAAAGGACCTCTGATCTGACCATAATCAAACCATTGTCCAGACGATTGTGCGACTATGGCCCAGTCCAAACCCAGACCATTGTCCAGACGATTGTGCGCTCTAAATCACTTCTGATCAGACTATTGTGCGCTCAAAAGTTACTCCTGATCAGACTATTGTGCGCT